>NC_081561.1:59459304-59759304 GCF_022355385.1 Mustela nigripes
ATGGGGCTCCATCCCAGGACTCTGGGATCATGACCTGAGCCGAAGGCAGAGGCCTTAACCCACTGAGCCTCCCAGGCGCACTCACAGCATTTTTAAAAAGATTTTATTTATTTATTTGTCAGAGAGAGTGCACAAGCAGGAGGAGCAGCAGGCAGAAGGAGAAGCAGACTTCCTGCTGGGCAAGGAGCCCAAAGTGGGGCTCGATCGCCTGGACCATGACCTGAGCCAAAGGCAGATGCTTAACCGATGGAGCCACCAAAGCTCCAGACATTTCAGAGTATATGTTAATGTAAACAACAGTTCACAATCATTTACTTCTTAGTTAAGCTTCCTAAGGGTTAAGAATTCTAACCAATACATGTGATTATAGCTACAAGAAATAATAAGGAGCATCTCTGTATGCAAGAAAAGCAAGAAACAGGATGTGTGCTTTCAATAAAAGAAGTTATGAGGAATGGAAATGCATTTTTGTAGATGGAAATTATAGTAATTTTGTCCCAAAATGAGGGTATTTAAAGAGGGAAAATATAGGACAAAATCTGAATGTAAAACAGAAAGAAAAAGAAAGTTGTAGATCTGTGGAAAAGGAATTTTTGAAAAGGAATTTTAATGTGTGATCAAGCTGGCTAAGATGAAAATGAACTTATTTAAAGATAAGTTTAGGACTGGGTGGCTCAGTCAGTTGAGCGTCTGAATCTTGATTTTGGCTCAGGTCATGATCTCAGGGTTGTGAGATCAAAACCCACCTCTAGCTCCACATTGAGCATGGAGCCTTCTTAAGATTCTCTCTCCCTCTCCCTCTGTCCCCCACCCCACCCCTGCACACGCTCTCTCTCTTTCTCTTAAAAAAAAAAAATAGGGGCACCTGGGTGGCTCAGTGGGTTAAAGCCTCTGGCTTTGGCTCAGGTCATGATCCCAGGGTTATGGGATCGAGCCCCACATCGGGCTCTCTGCTCAGCAGGGAGCCTGCTTCCCTTCCTCTCTTTCTCTTTTTGCCTCTCTGCCTACTTGTGATCTCTGTCAAATAAATAAATAAAATCTTAAAAAAATTATACGAATTTCTATTTGGATACTCTGCACATGTAAAAAAATTAAAATGAGTTTTAATATCAAAAGTACACTGCTGCAAAATTAGCAGTTAGCTTTTCTCTCAGTTGAAAGTTTTCTCAGGGCACGGGGCAGGTTCAGTGGAAAGAGCATGTGATCCTTGATCTCAGGGTTGTGAGTTCAAGATCACAGGGTCATGGGCTTGAGCCCCACATTGGGTTTAGAGATTACTAAAACAAACAAACAAACAAAACAAAAAAAAAAGTAAAAGAAAAGGATAGTTTTCAGGGCGCCTGGGTGGCTCAGTGGGTTAAGCCGCTGCCTTCGGCTCAGGTCATGATCTCAGGGTCCTGGGATCGAGTCCCGCATCGGGCTCTCTGCTCAGCAGGGAGCCTGCTTCCCTCTCTCTCTCTGCCTGCCTCTCCGACTACTTGTGATTTCTCTCTGTCAAATAAATAAAAAAAATCTTAAAAAAAAAAAAATAAAGGATAGTTTTCAGGGTGCATGGCCCCTGGCTGGCTCAGTCATTAAGCATCTGCCTTCAGCTCAGGTCATGATCCCTGGGTCCTGGGATGCAGACCCCACATCAGGCTCTCTGCTCAGCGGGAAGCCTGCTTCTCCCTCTCCCTCTCCCACTCCCTCTGCTTGTGTTCCCTCTCTTGCTGTGTCTCTCTCTGTCAAAGACATAAACAAAATCTTTTTTTTTTTTTTAGATTATTTATTTATTTGATAGAGAGCACAAGTAGTCAGAGAGGCAGGCAGAGAGAGAGGAGGAAGCAGGCTCCCTGCTGAGCAGAGAGCCCCATGCAGGGGCTCAATCCCAGGACCCTGGGACAATGACCTGAGCTGAAGGCAGAGGCTTTAACCCACTGAGCCACCCAGGTGCCCGCATAAACAAAATCTAAAAAAAAAAAAAAAAAGGATAGGGGCTCCTAGGTGCCCCCATAAACAAAATCTTAAAAAAAAAAAAAAAAAAAGGATAGGGGCTCAGGGTCCTGGGATTGAGCCCCGCAGCGGGCTCTCTGCTCAGCAGGGAGCCTGCTTCCCTTCCTCTCTCTGCCTGCCTCTCTGCCTACTTGTGATCTCTGTCTGTCAAGTAAATAAATAAAATCTTTAAAAAAAAAAAGGATAGTTTTTTAGATTATTGATCTGCTCACTCTTTCTTTTTAGATTACTGATCTGCTCTTGATAAGACATTGTAAATAGAGTTTTTTTCTTTACCTTTAATGTAATCTGCCTAGAAGCACAAAGGTTCTGTTTGCCTTTATTGGATCTTTGATTACAAAAAGAGAAAAAAACCTGAATCTTTTTAATGTTAAAGAGCCAAAGTTTTTTTTTTTTTTAATAACTCTTTAACTTTCTGTATTTGCCTGCAGAGTCTTGTCACTTTGATAACTAGATAACTAAGTATTATGAAAGTGACCTATGATTCTGTTTGATCAAGTGCTTTAAACCTTTTGATATTTTTCGATGAACCTTCCCCAAATCAAATCCTAAATAGTTCTTTTGGCCTTGACCTAGCTTCGGGTTATTGCAGAAATTTTCCAGAACACCTCAAAGAATTTGTTCCCTCTCCTTTTAAAAAGGGAGATAGCAAACTAATTAGGTTTATTTGATATATTAAATTACATGGGGAGCATTGTCAAATAAGTAATACTAAGCCTTCTTTATATTATGTCTGTATACATATTCCAGAAATTATGTAATATTCCTGGAAATCTGATGTGACCCAGTATAATGTCAGAGTTTGTAATTCTAATTACTATCTTAAAATGTATGTTCCAAAAATAACCACATGTCTTTGTCAATTGCATTATAATGAACTCTCATCAGTTCTTTACCCAGGTCATTTTTAAGTCTTTTATCATTTATCAGCAGTTATTGCTGTATTCAGAGACTTCTACAAAATTTCCTGCAACTGTGCTTTATCTTCATAGGAATTCGTGGAAGGGAATCTGACAAGCTCTCTCAAATACAGATTTCTGAAAATGTTCCAATCATACAACTGAACTGGTAAGAACAAAGACTGCCCTTGAATGTCTTTGGAAGGGACTAAGGGCAGGTCCTCCTCACTAGCCAGATGACAGCCAAACTTCAAGGGCTTAAATCTTGGATGTGCATCTTGGAGCTGGAGAAGGCTCCACCTGACCTGGGTCCTACACTGCCCAGGAGACCGCCCATCCACGCGACAAGGAAGAGAAGTAGCCACATCGCGGTAGACTGCTTCCTCCAAGTGGCCTGATCGAGACCTCATGCTTTAACTGAATAGGAAACCTTTCTTTTTTTTTCATTCCAGCACTGGCCTGGAAAGATGACATCATCAGTGTCTCTCCGACCATTGCTGAGGGAGGTAACCTTGGCCTTTCAGACTGCTGGATTTGACATCCAAAACTCCTATCTGTCCATTCACCCCGCCACTTTGGTGAAAGTGGTTTGGGCCCTGTCGGGATTGTCCTTTGTCTTTGGTAGTTATCACTGTCCGTGGGCCTATGAATGTTTAGATGGCTGGGACATAGCCAGGCAATGCCTCTCAGGGTTTCTCAACTCACTGGGCCCCCAGCTTTTTACAAGTGGAATTAGACATCTCATTGGTTGACTCCTCTGGATTTACATCTTCCAGTTAGAAAAGACCTACTAGGAGGCATTCACAACTCAGGACTTGCTCGCTTTGACAGAGCCATACTTTCCTGGTTAGGAGGAAACATAAATAAGAATATGATCAGGGTGTCTGGGGGGCTCAGTTGGTCAGGCGTCTGTCTTCGCCTTGGTCATGATCTCAGGGTCTTGGGATTGAGCTCCCCATTGGGCTCCTGGCTCAGTGGAAAGCCTGTTTCTCCAGCTCCCTCTGCTGCTCCCCTTGATTGTGCTCTCTCTCCCTTTCAAATAAATCAATAAAATCTGAAAAAAAAAAAAAGAAAGAAAGAAAAAAGAATATGATCAGAAACCTCTCCTTAACTCTTAAAAGAGTTAACTCTTAACTCCTCAACTCTTACTCACTAAGACAATAGCGGCCTGACACTGACAAATCCTTCCAGCTCTCCAGATGAAACTATTCTTTACAATAGGATAGCCTCTGAGCAAAGAGGTGTCTGAGCTGTGGCCAACCCCACTTGATGCACCGGGATTAACTCTTCTGGGGAAGTTGAAACTCAATGGCACAAGATCGCAGGGTGTCCCTTTGACTTATTTGATTTTCATTGGTTTGGGTCTGAAGTGCACTCCAGACGTTAGGGATTATCCTGTTTATAATAATCACAATAACCTCCCCGGTGCATTGTGCTCTCTCTAAAGCTTTAAATGGTGTTCCCAGCTGCTGACCACCCAGCATGTGATCTCCTGAAGACTGGACTGTCAGAAAAACAATGAAGAGGACAATGAGCTTAAAAATTATGAACTTTGGGACACCTGTTGACTCGGTGGAGTATGCAACTTTTTTTTTTTTTTTTAAAGCATGAGATTCTTGGGGCGCCTGGGTGGCTCAGTGGGTTAAAGCCTCTGCCTTCAGCTCAGGTCATGATCCCAGGGTCTTGGGATCGAGCCCCACATCGGGCTCTCTGCTCCGTGGGGAGCCTTCTTCATCCTCTCTCTTTGCCTGCCTCTCTGCCTACTTGATCTCTGTCTGTCAAGTAAATAAACAAAATCTTTCAAAAAAAAAAGAAAAAAAAGCATGAGATTCTTGATGTCTGGGTTCTGAGTTCAAGCCCCATGTTGGGTGTAGAGATTACTTAAAAACAACTGTGAAGAGAGCCTGGGTGGCTCAGTGGGCTAAAGCCTCTGCCTTTGGCTCAGGTCATGATCTCAGGGTCCTGGGATGGAGTCCCGCATTGGGCTCTCTGCTCAGCAGGGAACCTGCTTCCTCCTCTCTCTCTCTGCCTGCCTCTCTGCCTACTTGTGATCTCTCTCTGTCAAATAAATAAATAAAATCTTTAAAAAAACAAACAAACAAACAAACAAACAACAACTGTGAACCTGAAGTTGTAACCAATGACTAACCGTAGTCATAGAATGCCTTACATTTTGATCACCTGTCTCAGTTAAGCTTAGAATCTAATCAAAAGGAGATGTTGCTAAAAAGAAAATCACAGGCCCTGCATGGAGTCACTTATGTTAAGTCCCCACATCAGCAAACCAAGACTTAATACCTAAACTCTTTGTCATTTCAATCCCCCCAGGAGTGACGTCTAACCAGCCAACCTGGAAGTCCCCTGGAAGTCCCGGGGGAGCACTAGGAAATTTACAGATAGGCGCCTCCTGTGCCCCTTAGAAGGGAGACCTTACCTAAAACTCTTTGCTGGTATAATCCCCTCCTCTTCCCCTCCTCTCTGCCTTAACAAACCTTTCTTCTCTACAGCTGCACAGAGCTTTTTTCTGTTTGCTAGGTGGGATGCTGTTGGATTCATGAACTGTTCATAAAGCCAATTTGATTTTTAAAATTACTCAGTGAAATTTTTATTAACTTCGCCAGTCCACAGTTGAGGAAAAGGAAACTGTCAGAGAAATAAAATAAGTTGCCGAAAATCACCCAGCCCAAAGTTGGCAGCATCTCGTGCTAGGGCAAGGAACAAGAGGTGGGGTCAGCATCTTGCCAGGCTTCCCAGAACCCGCTGGGACTCTCCAGAACCTCTCCAAACCTCAAAGGACCTGCTAGTTTCCAGGCCACCCCAAATGATCCCTGCCCTGCCCCCTTTCTTGGCTCCTTAGAGAGCAACTCTGGGGAGAAAGGGTGGCAGAAGGTGGGGCGCAGAAACCCAACTTTAAGAGGCTCCTTAAGAGAGCATGACCTCTCAGACAATATTTGTAGGGAGCAGAGGAAGGAAGACGGGGGTGGCCTGTGGAGATGATTTTTGGGAAGTGGTGGGAGCAGCAGGGGAGGGAGAGGGTGGCTGACTCGGTTTCATCTTTGAGGCCACAAAGGAGGCAGTGGGCAGGGCTGGTGCAGAGAAATCAATCACTGGATGGCTGGGGCCAAGGGTTAGGGGTGGGTGTTGGAATCCCAGCCCCCAGCTAAGCATAAGAGGGGTGGATGTCCATGCAAATGGTAAGAAGCTTCAGTGCAGGGCTGCAGGAGGGATTCGAAGCCAGCCCCGCACCCTCCCCCTGTCCAGGACAAAAGTGCACACAGACACAGGAAGGATCTAGATGCATTTAAGGTCAACAGGTCCCCAAGCTAAGGGATCTGGGGGCAGTCTCTGTCCAAGAGACTAAAAAGCTTGCAAACACAGGACCGGGTGCCCAGGCCAGAGATACCAGAGGGGAAACCATGGAAAGATCTGGAAGGATAGGTGGGTGATGTGTAGTTGAGGGGGTGTTGTAGGTGGTCTGGGCTTCTCACTGCAGGGAGTGGCTGGAGGCTGGGGAAGGGGGGATCTGGGGTAGAGACTCCAAGGTCCTTGATCCTTCCTGCGAGGGCAGTAGTTTGGCAGGCAGCAAGTCTCTAAGCATAAAAATTATTTGAAACAGAACACCTTTCAGGCAGGATCGAACTCACATGTTGCCACAGTTCTCGACGCTATAGGCCTCACACCCAGGAGGGTTGGTTCATTTCTACCCTCAGCTAGCTGGTGTGGGTGTTGGATTTTTGACCTTTGAGATGCCCACACTAACATCTTTGCAGGCCCCAAGAGAAGAGAAGAGGTTAGGGCCCTGTGGGTCCCTAACTTTGCCCAGTGCTATCTCCCCTGATGCTGCCCCTTGGTACCTTGCTCCATAGAGTCAGCTGGGAGGGCCTGCTGTGCTTTTAGCAACCCTGGGACTGCACATAAAGCCGTCAACAGCGCCCTCTAGTTTTGTGACAGTCCTGCCTTCTTCCCTGGAAGTAGGGTGACACCCTGAGAGCTCCTGGGGCCCCTCTTTGGGGCTAGGTAAGTGTTTTCCACCCCCGCCAGGAATTCTCTTGGCATAGATACACGGAGACATGGAAGCCAGTGGCATGGACTGTTTATTATAATAACGCCTTCCACGTGAAGCAGAGAAGAGGGGAGCTGTGCCAGGAGGGGTAGTCAGCGGGTAGGTGTGAGCAGGAAAGTGTGGAGAGCCTCCACAGCCACTAGAGAAGTGACAATCTTGGTAAAATATACTGGGGGAGGGGAGATGGGGGAATCCAGCCACCAGAAGCAGGCTGGGGAGGAAAGGAAACACAATGGGCTGGGAAGGTGGATGCTGGAGGGCTTGGAGCTGGAGAAAAGCTCGGCATCCGGGGCCACTAGCTGGAGCCCATTCCATCAGCAGAGACCGCAGAGCCCAGAGCAACAAGGAGGCCCCTGCTCTGGGGCCAGAAGCCCCACAGTGGTGGGGTCCTGGGGGTGGTGGGAGCCAGGCTCCTCGGGGATCCTCTATCCCCACATGGTGGTCTGCAGCCACTGTGGGGAGAAAAACAGATCCAAGGATGGGAGGGGGCATGGGCAGGATGGCTGGGGGAGCCGTGAGTGGGGGTGGGTGCCAGAAGATCCCTTCCACGTACCTGGTTCAGATTCAAGCGAATATAGCCAGTATTCTCGGGGTCCATGGATAGAAAGTATGCTGTTTTGGAAAGGAGGCAAGGGGAGGGGTTTGGGAGCTGAGTCTGTGGTTGGTAAGACCCATTTCCCAAGAGGCAGGATGAAAGGGAGGAAGAAGTTGTTCCTTGCTGCTTCCCAGGAAACCCTTTGCCAGGAAAGGGATTAAGGAGAACATCTCATGGCCTTGCCATGAGCCATATGCAAACCCTTATATTCAGGACCTCCACCCTAGGAGGGCAATACTATTGTTGCCCACATTTTATAGATGAGAACAGAGGACAGAAGCAGAGACATAAATGATTTGCTCAAGGAACAGAGCCACCAAGAGGCAGAGCTGGGATTTGAACCCGTATCACCCATGCTCTTAAGATGGCGTGGTCTGGGAGCCCTGCTACTCGTGTGGGTGTGTAGGAGGCGGCCCCTGGTCCTTAGCCCAGGGTGGGGAGCGGGCAGAGGACTGACTCACTGAACATGGCCTTCAGCCTCAGGAAACAGCTGATGAAGCTGTCAAAATCCACGATCATGTCGTCGTTTGCGTACCTGGCCACCAGCACCTGCGTCACCTTGTTATTCAGCTTGATGCCTGGGAGGGAGGGGAGTGCGGAGGGGGAGTCCAGCCCTCTGGACACTGCTTCCTCCCTCCTTGCCCCCAAACCCTCTCCTGACCCCCTGTTAACCTGCCCTCTCGAGTGCCAAGCGCATCTCATAGGAGTTCAAGGTGCCCGAGTTGTCCTCGTCACACTCTCGGAAGATGTCCTGAAGGGATGGACAGGTGAGGTCGGTCGGGCCGTGTGCATGGAGGGGCGGTGGAAGTAATGAATTGCTTTAGAACAGGTAACCTACAAGGATTGCCCAAGACCCAAGGCTGCATGCCTGGGCCCACTCCCTGAGTGCCCACTCTCGTGACTGTAGGGGACGTCTGGCAAGGAGAGGGGCTTGGAAACCAAGTCAGTGTTCTGAAAGACCCATTCCCAACTGGGCCCTGTGCATGTACCTTTGAGCTAGCTGATTCCTGGGTTATACTGGTTGTTAAATATTCTGACTGGCCAGGACACCAACACTTCAACAGACCTTGTCCTGTTGCCTCACATCAGCTCCTTGCTCGATGGGGAGCCTCTCCCTCTGCCTGCCTGCCTGCCACTCCCCCTGCTTGTGCTCTCTCCCTCACTGTTCAAATAAATAAATAAAATCTTAAAAAAGAAAACAGATCCTGTCCTGTCCTGTGTATGCGTGTGTCTAGTTGGGGGCTCCTGTTCTAGCATCATCCTTACTAATCCCATCGCTCTTGAGGACCTCCCTTTCTGCCCACCATAAACTGCCCTTGTAATTTTTTTTTTTTTTTTTTTTTTTTTTACCGTCCATTTCTTGATTTTTTTCCACAGGATCTGGAATTCGGGAAGCCCCAGCTTGCCAGAGCCATCTTTCTGAGGGGTGGTCAAGGATGCCAGCGGAGGGAGAAAAGAGGGAAACTTGGGGCTGGGGAAGCAGAGGGGCTCTCTGAGTGGGGGGCCGTGAGGCCAGGGGTTCCTGTGCAAGCACTAGCCAGAATGGGCTTCTTTTGCTACCTCAGAGCCGAATCCCCAGCAGGAAGGAGGGCATGGATGGCCAGAGAGGGGCCACCTCTGGGGGGGTCAAGCTTGGGGGGGGTCAGGGGGTCAGCGGTGGGAGACCCCTGGATAAGAAGATACATCCATGAGGTTGACCATACAGCGGCACACGTCTAGGCCGAAGCCCTGGGTCCTGAAGTTTTTGACTGTGAGGGAGGAAAGGGGCAGGAAGACAGAAGGAGTGAGCGGGGCATTGCAGGGGGATGCAGGGAGGGAGGGTCGAGGTGAGGAGGAAGCTGCAGGGAAAAGTTGTGAGTGGGGTCTGGCGGTTGGAAGACTCACGTTTGGTGACCACCTTGTTGAGGAGCTTCTGTAGCTCATACATGCCTATCTCCTTGTCCTAGGGAGGGGGACAGTAAACCTCTACTCTGACACCTTCACCCTGGCCACCTCCTTTGGGCACCCAGCGCTCAGCCTCTCACCTCTCCTCCTGCCACTATCTCAAACAAACGTATGAAGTCCGGATCTATGTCCTTCTCAGAGAATTTCTCCTGCAGGGAAAGGAGTGGGAAAGGAACCCGTTCCAGAAAGTTCCTTCACACTCCCCAGGTGCTTCCTCTCCTCCCTCCACCCCACAGCATCCCCTCACCTCCTGGAGTACCTCAGCATAGTTGGTTTCATCCAGTTCCCTGAGCAAAAGTGAAGGAAGCCTTGGAAATTATCCGGGATCAGGGAGACAGGGATTTTAGTGGGGGTGGTCATGAGGAGAGGTCATGTCATGTATCTGAAGCAATGTGGAACAGGCTGCATGGGATCCAGGTCCTGATTCTGGTTTGCTCCCAGCTGGGACTCCCCCATCGTTGTGCCTCAGTTTCCCTGACTTAAAATGGGGGTGGAGTTGGGGAGGACCTGATGGTTGCTCGCTAAGGGTGACATCCTGGAGCTCTTGGGCAGGTGGTCTTGGAGGACCAAGGTAGGGCTCCTCACCAGGACTCGCTGTGCTTCTCTGTGAAGACCCGAAGCAGGAAGTCAGCATCCTTGTGGGGCTCAAAGGTGGAGGGAATGATGACATATTCCCCTGGAGGCAGCCGGAGATGGCTGGTCACCTCCCGTGAGTTAGTGAAGATCTCTGAGAAGCCGTGGTCTTGATACTTGATGAAGAAGTCCTTCTTCAAGCAAAAATCCTGGATGTTCTGAAACTATATGAGCCTTGGAGGTGGGTACAGGGCTGGCATGGGAGGGTAAGGAGAGGCGGACCCCAAAAGTGAAGCTACACTGGGCACAGTTTGTGGGAGGCGTCACCACAAACTGACCAGTCCTGGACACCACCCAACTGGCAAGCAATCCCAGGAAGATCTCCTGCCCCAACTCCCACCTGGGGCCCCAGGGCACTGGAATCCTAACCCAGAGGCCTCCAGCGGCCCTGAGAACCCTTTGCTGAAATCCACCCTTTGCCAGAGGTGGGGCAGCGCCTGCCCAGAATCAAGCCCCACGTCTTCTGTACCTCCTTTGGGACCTAGGAGAGGTCAGAAAGAGAGAGAGGTGAGAACCCCAGGATGGTGAAGGTGAAGGGGCTCAGGCCGTTAGAAGCCAGGAGGTGTGTGTGTGTGTGCGTGTGTGTGTGTTAGGGGAAGTTAAGAGCACTGGGACACTGGTGGTGGGGTGGGGCATGGGCTTGAATAGCTCAGAGTCCTAGTGTTAATACTGATAGTCCCTAAGTTTGGAAGAGCAAGGTACAGTTTATACAAAGGAAAAAGGAGAGCATTTTCCTGAACGCAAGCATTTTCCACGGAACACTCCTACCCTGCAGGAAGTTCATAGGTGATTACTGAAATTGAGCATTGAACATACTTCTGTAAAGATGGCTTAGACGAAGATAAATGGGTTGTTCTCCTATAGGGATGACCAGAGCCTTTAACACGCTGATGCTCTATAGATCTCTGGGTGGAAAGCAGAGAATATAGCTTTTCCCGAAGGACCACATCTAACCTTGGAAATATCTGGAGGAATGTCTGATGTCTGTTAACCTGGTGGGTTCACAGACTAGAAGGAGGGCAAGACTTGTGTCTACGTTTGTTCACTACTGCCCCAGTGGAGACTGGACTGGGGCCTGGTACATAGCGGGAGCTCCATAACTTTTTGAACAAATGGTCATTTATAGGATTTTGCAAAGTATGATTTTGGAAACATTGTGAGGGATTTATCTTGGCTGCTGGAGTCAGTGCTCGGTGTGGGGGTATCTGTGGGGAGACTCGAGGATGGTGCAGAAAAGGCTCAGAGGGTCTGGGAATTAGGACACAGGCTCTGGGGTGTCAGAACACAGCCTTGGGGGTGCAAACTTGGGCAAGTAGCCTCATCCCTGACGTTCCATCTCCTTCCTCTTTCCTATTCGTAAGGGCTTTGGAAGGGTGTTGCAGGGGTGAGGCCAGGAGAAGGAGCAAGACTGGCTGGGAGAACCGCCGGAGTGCCCACCTCGTAGATGACAAAGCCAATGGTCTGCAGCTGGGCTCCCCGGGGCCGCGCCTGTCGCCAGTTCTTCTGCATAAGGGCCACCAGGCAGGTGCACACGGCTTGGTCGTCCTCTGGGTTGTCCTCATCATCCTCCTCAGGGAGAGAGATCCTAAACTGGGGGTTGCTCCAGAATGTGTCTGTGAATGAAGCAGGTCAGCATGGCTCTGCCCTTCCCTGGGGTGGACGGGCTGCCCAATCCCGGGCCTGCCTCCTCCCTCGACAGGGCTGGGTGGGATCCGTGGGGCCCCTGTGTCCCCTCACACACCTGGGTGGTTCCTACAGCCTCCCGCGTTGCTGCCGCGCCGCCAGCTGCCCTCATAGAAGGTGGTGTGCCAACAGGTCTTGTAGTCCCCGGAGAGGGCATCAGGCGTCAGGTGACAGATCTCCAGCAGCGTGAAGTTGTCCAGGAAGTCTTTGTAGGACATCCTGTGGGGTGGGGGGACAGAGGGCAACGGCTGGAGCCTGCGGCATCCCCATACCCATAGCGCTTCCCCCCTGCCCCCCGCCTAAGGAGCCTATCCATCAAAGGCACAGGTGGGAGGGTGGCAGAGGAAAGGAAGGAAGCCCACCCCAAGCTGTACTGACCAGAACTCCCCGTCCTCCTTCCGGAGCAGGAGCTGGTTCTGGAGGTCCGGAGACACACTTTCCCACTCCCTGGCGCTGGAGCAGAGACAGGCAATGGAGGGACAGGGGCAGGGCTAAGGAGGCATTTGGTCCTCCCCAAGGGATTCCCCCACCCCTGAATGCCTGCCTTGTGGGGCTCCTGAGTTGAATGGAGAATCTCCTGGGGAGGGCTTGGCCAGTTTGTCAGTGGCACTGTCTCGCTCTGCCCCTCACCCGTGACAGTGCTGGTCAGGGACACTTACTTGTCACTCCAGGCTCCACTCCACTCGATCCGGCCCCAGGGATTCCGGACCCGAATCAGGGTTTCTGCCCGACCTTGGTACCAGACCTGGTGGGAGGATGTGGCCCAAGGTCAAGGACCTCAGGCAGGAGAGATTCTCTGCCTTCTCCTGGGTCTCCGGGGAGGGTGTGGTTGGCAGACTCACATCCTGGATGCCGGTCACGGAATAAGCATGCCCCCTCACCAGCATCTTCTGGGTCAAGGTCTCCAACTCACTATTGCTGGTAACCTGCGGAACAGAGAAGGAGAGGAAGTCAGGATCCAGTCAGAGGCACTGGGGCCCGCAAAGAGATGTGAGCATTCTTGGGGTTCAGTTTTTTAAAAGATTTTATTTATTTGAGAGAGAGAGCACGAGCAGAGGGAGGAGCAGAGGGAGAGGGAGAAGCAGACTCACCACTGAGCAAGGAGCCTGATGCAGAACTTGATCCTAGGACCCCAGGATGATGACCTGAGCCGAAGGCAGATGCTTAACTGACTGAGCCATCCAGGTGCCCTGGGATTCAGTTGTTGTTGTTGTTGTTTTTTAATTAAACCTGGTATTTGCAAAGAATTGTAGATTCCCAGGCAGTTGTAAGAAATAATCCAGGGAGGGGACCTGGCTGGCTCAGCCAGTACAGCAGGCGACTCTTGGTCTTGGGGTCATGAGTTCAAGCCCTGCACTGGGCAGGAAGCCTACCTTAAAAAAGAAACAATCCAGAGAGAGCCTGCGCATCCTGTATCCAGTCCCCGCTCCAAACCCCCATGGGAACATCTGGCAAACCTATAGTACAATATCAATACCGGGACGCTGAGGTTGATGTAATGTGTCAGTCTTCTACAAATGTCCCCACTCTCACCAGTAGTCCTTTGTGTATGTTCTGTGTCATTGTACCACGTGGGTAGTACCCTGCCCCACAAGCAGGGTCCCACAGCAGGACCATCCCAGCACCGGACATATCCTCTGTGCTGCCCTCTTATGACCATGCCAGCCTCTTCTGGCTACGCTCCTCCCTGCCCTCTCACAATGGCTCATCTGTTCTCCACTTCCAATTTATTTTTATTTTATTTTATATTTATTTATTTATTCAGTTCGGAGATAGAGAGCATGTAAGTGCGGGGGCAGGGGGGAGAGGAGCAGAGGGAGAGAATCTTCAAGTAGATCCCCGACCCCTGCTGAGCATGAACCTGAGCCCAGCAGATCCTAGGATCTGAGATCTTGACCTGAGCCAAAATCCAGAGTCAGACACTTAAATGATGGAGCCATGCAGGCGCCTCTGTTCTCCATTTTTAAAACATTTTGTCATTTTGGGGCACCTGGCGGGCTCAGTTGGTGGAGTATGCCACTCTTGGCCTCTGGGTTGTGAGATTGAACTCCATGTTGGGTGCAGAGATTACTTAAAAATAATATCTTTTTAAAAAATTTTATTTATTTATTTGACAGAGTGAGACACAGTGAGAAAGGGAACACAGGCAGGGAGAGTGAGAGAGGGAGAAGCAGGCTTCCCCCTGAGCAGGGAGCCTGACATCGGGCTCGATCCCAGGACACTGGGATCATGACCCAAGCTGAAGGCTTAATGACTGAGCCACCCAGGCACCCTAAAAAAAATCTTAAAAGGGGTGCCTGGGTGGTTCAGTTGGTTAAAAGGTTAAATGTTTAACTCTTGACTTCAGGTTCAGATCATGATCTCAGGGTGGTGAGATCGAGCCCAAGTCAGGCTCTGTGATGAGTGTGGAGCCCACTTGGGATTCTCTCTTTTTCTCTCTGTGTGTCTCTAAATAATTAATAATAATAATAATAAATAAATAAAATAAAATCTTTAAAAATTTTTGTCATTTCAAGACCATTAGGGAAATGGAATCATACAGCATGGAACTCTCTTGGCTTTTTTCATTCAGCATATTTCCCTTGGGATTCATCCACGTAGTTACGTGTATCAATATTTCATTTCCTTTTATTGCTGAGTCATGGCCTATGGCATATGTGCACCACAGTTTAATGATTCACTCATCGAAGGACATCTAGACTGTTCCCAGTTTCTGACCACGATGAATAAAGTCACTGTGAGCATTTGTGTGCGGGATTTTGTGTGGACATGTCTTCACTTCTCTGGGATAAAAGCCCAAAAATGCCAACTGTGGAGTCATACGGCTGCAGTCTGGGCTCATTTATTTATTTGAATAAATATTTGCTGGGCGTGTATAGTATGCCAAGCAGCACCCTGAGTCCCGGCATACAGCAGTGGATGAGACAAGTCACTGCCCTCACTGACTGAAACAGCCAGGAGAAGATAGACTGTGAATAATGACATTGATAAGTAAGACCATGACAGAGCACCATAAATGTTAAGATGAAAATAAAAACAAAGTAGAGAGCATAGGAGGTTAGGAGGAACTGATTTAAATTTGGAGGTGGAGAAGAGAAGCCAAAGTAGGGGCATTTGAACTGAAATGTAAATGAGAAGGAGCTAGTCATGCAGCTCTCTGGGGGAAAGACCCTTCTAGGTGAAAGCCACAGCAGGTGCAAAGGCCCTGAGGCAGGACCAGGAATGGCTTACTTCGATTGAGCAGCCCATGAGGGAGGATCGCTCGATGGCCTTCCTAAGCATCCTCAGCAGGTTCCGAGGGGGCTTCTGGAGTTGGAGGCTATAGGTCACACCCCCCGTGAAGTCCTCAAAGCCCTCCACGGTGTTGCCCCCTGACAGCGCTTCATAAGACCCATTCAGCCTGTGGACAAAGAGAGGGCACTTTTGTGCTCCAGGATAGAGAGGTCAGCTTGGGCATGGGAGGGTGAGGGGAGGGAAGGAAGGGATGCCCTGACCTCCGTTTGCTTTTTCCCCTGATTCCAGTTGCCCCCCTAGCTGCCAGCTCTCAGGGAAGGCTTGGAGGCATGCCCAGCTTGGGACACTCACTTGGCATATGCCTTCTCCAGCAGGGCGCTCCAGAACTCAGTGCGCTCGGCGGAATGCACGAACACCAACTTGCCATTCTTTGTGGGCAGCCGGTCGTCCACCACCACATCCACCCACTGCCCAAACTGCCAAATCTGTGGGCAGCAAGGTGGACCTCAGTGGGGCTTAGGGTATCTGTCTGCCCAGGCCTTCTTCCAAGCACAGGCGTGCACCCCCTCCCACACACCTCCACACCCCCACTCCCACTCCCCCCACGCACGCCCCCACCCCCACATCCCCCACTTTTCCCCTGGGCGCGCGTGCACACACACACACACACACACACACACGCACACGCCTTGTATAAAAACTGTGTTACTCGAGCACCTCCTGGTGGCCAGGATCAGGGACACGCCTGAGGCGGACAGGCCCCTCCCCTGAATGGCTGAGGGGTGTGGGAAAGGCAATGAAAAGCTTGAAGCTTGCCTCCAGCCTCATCTCCAGTTTCTGCCGGGCCTCCAGAGAGACACCAGCCGCATTTTGACCTTGGGCTTCAGGATTTCTGAGGTTTTAAAAAAACTCTTGTGATTCTCAGAAACATTTTTGTGATGTGAGGAATTTGTCCACATGTCACTAAACTGAAGGAGCAGATTACAAAAATTATGTGACCCTGACTGACTGTTGACTCCCAGTGTCATATACACAAAACACATAAACACACACACGCACATGCACACACACTTCTACCAAGAGGAAGAGACAGAGAGACAGAGAGGGAGAGAAAGAGAGAGAGAGAGAGAGAGAAGCAGAAGGAGAGCCACAAACTGATAACAATTATTTTCTCTCTGGGCTTTAAAAAATCAGCTTACCTAATTTCTTTAGTGAGCAGACATTTCTCTGATAATTAGATAAAAGCCCACCCTAATAAATGTTATTTTTCAAAAAGAAAAGAAAGGTAAATTCCAAGCACATGTCATTCTTCTTCCTCCCTCCCCTTTTTTTTATCTGTCTGTCTCTCTCATACACACAGCATAAAACAACTCTGGCTTTCAAATCATCCTTCACCTGAAAATGGAAAATGCCAGCATAGTTTTTCCTGAAGCTCTGCCCCCTGGGTACCACACGATACAGCAGTTTGGGGCATGTGGTAAGGGAGCCAATGGCAGCCAGCAGCCAGCAGTCCCCTGGAAAGACAGGAAGGGGGTTACCTCTCAAGCCCTCCCATAGGTGAGTGTGGGTCCCAGAATCCAAGCCCTAAAGGAGCAGGAACAGCCTCTGTGGCCCCTCCCCCACAGAGATGCGCCTCCTTTGACCCTCCCCCTGAGGAATGTTCAGGAAGGAATCTGTAGGGAGAAACTGGGCTGAAGCGAAAGGCTCTGGAGGCAGGGTGGGGGGTGTTGGCTGTGAGCCTCTTTACCTTTCCTATTAGGTAACAGATTCACAAATTAGAGCCACATACTTTGGTTTTTGGATTTGAGGAGGAGATATTTGGCCTTCATCTTGCTCCTTACCCTGAGAACTGCTGTGGATATCTGCTTTGTGGAGACAGCCAGTATTCTCCCATCCCTTGAACAAATCCAGTCATCTTCCCCATACTGCCTGCCTTCTACTTCTACTCTATGATTACATTGGTGTAATAATCAAGAAAGCACTCCCTGATGTCACCCACTTAATACTGGAGACCCAAGCAGCTTAGTCTGTACCCCAGCTGGGTCCCTGGGCCTAGGTGTTGATGGGGGCTAACGGCAGTATCCCTAGGCCAAGGTCATCTATTGAACTCTCTCTCCTGGGTACCTCAGACTTTGCTGGGTGGGGCTGCGGGTGCGGTGGTACCCTGAGTGAGTATTCCAGGCCAGGCTGATGCCGCGGGTACTGGGAAAGCATCTGTGATTACCAATGCCCTCCTGGATGCCTTGGGGTACCCTTGCTGAGGGGAGGCAGAAGGTGGGGAGGGAAGGTTATGGATATTCCAATCCTCCATTGCCAAAAGGACACATAACCAGGAAGAAGCCGGTTCTCCTCCCACAGCCCAGTGAGCCACAGAGGCAGACATGGGGCCCAGGGTTTCCTTGGCTTCCTCCCTGCCCACAACCTGCCCTTTTCTCTGCCACAGATTCCACAGAACTCAGGCTCTAGTCTTATCCCTGGAGAAACAAGCAGGATTTGGAGGAACCCTTCCTGAGGGAGGAAGCTATCCCTTGGGGCTGTCATAAGAACCCGTGGGAGAGTGGGCTGAGGAAGCCAGTGCTCCTTTATTCGATACATCAGACTGAGGAACTCCTGGCACCTGCAGTGGCTTAGAGGTATGTCCACAAGCTCTTTGTCAATCCTCCCCTCAGGAAGTGGAGCCTAATTCCTTCCCCTCAGGTGAGGAGTGAGGGTCAGATTTCCAGCTTGCTTCGAACAAATGGGATATAGCGGAGGTGACCTGAGTGTTCTCCTGAAAGGAGGCTGCAAAAGGCATGATGGTTTCCTCTCTGTTCTCTCTCAGATCACTCTGTCTGGGGCAACAGCTAACAAGTTGTGCAGACACTCAGATGGTCCTAGGGGAAGCCTGATATCTTGACTGTAGCCTCATGAGAAACTCTGAGCCAGACCCTACCTGGTATGTTCCTCACAAATTATGAGGTGATAGATGTTTGTCATTGCTTTAAATCACTAAGTCTGGGGGCAACTGATTGTTTAGCAATGGGTAACTAACAGACCACCCAGCTTACTCCCAGACCTAGACAGCAACAGGAGGGACTGGAATCGCACCAGGCGGAATAGGAAAAATATTCCTGACAGTCTTGCTATCCTCTCCAGAGTGGAAGGGGAAGAGAGATCATCTGAATCTAGGGGTCCCAGCTCTTCAAAAGACACCCTGGCACACCTCCTACCTCAGCCATCTTCCTCATTTCACCCCCTCCTTCCACACTGGTTTTCTTGCTCCCCACTCACCAAGTACGCCTTGGCATATATCTGTTGGACTCAGCCCATTCACGATGAAGTGAGGGGTGCTTGTGATTTGCTGTGGTGAAGGAATAAAGATTTTAGGGGGTCCAAGACAACCCCTCCCAACCTCCCTCTCACCATTCCTGGGGAACGACATTCACCTCCAAGTTCTAGGGGAAAACATGGCACCTGAGGGGGAAGGCCACAGGACCAGCTTGGCAGAGTTGTAGGACGTGATAGCAAAGGTTAGTGACTGACTTTCCCAGGGGTTCTCTAAGAGGTTTGGCTTAAGCATAGCCAGAACGTCCCTAGGCCTGATCCAGGGTCGGGATAGAAGGTCGGGGGACCGGAAATATCAAAGTGATGGGGGGGTCGTGACAAACAGTCTTCCCACTCTGCCGAGCATTCCCTGCCTCCCCTCCCAGTACCCACACAAGGCCGCTGCCAGGAAATGTTCTGCACACTTTTGGAGCTGGGGCCCAGATCGTTGAAGCCCAGGGAACTGGGTTCGGCGGGGAAAAAGGAGTCCTCGAACAGTTCTCCCCTCCTCAGACAGGCTGCTTGCAGGTCCTCATAATTCTGGTTGTTGAAGTTCTCGGCATTGTGGTGTTGGCCTACGCCCTTGGCCCTGAGCCGGTTCTGGCTTATGTGGGCCGCCATTCCTTGATCCGTGAAAATGGACTCTGGTTCACAATGAAAAGACAGTTAGCTCAGTTCAAAAATGGACAAGGGGTCTGGATAGATAGTTTCTCTGAAGAAGATATAAAAAAATGCTCGACACCATTAGTCGCCAGGTGAAATACAAACGTATCACAATGTTCCTCCACTTTGCACCCTCTAGGATGCCTGTAATAAAAAGGACTGATAATAATGAGGGTCGGCGAGGGTGTGGAGAAACTGGAGCCTTCATCCATTGCTGGTGGGAATATAAAAGGGTGAAGCCATTTTGAAAAATAGCCTGGCCATCCCTCAAATAGTTAAACATAGGATCCTGACCCCAGGACCCAGCGATTCCTCCTCTAGGTATATACCCAAGAGAAAGGAGAATGTATGTCCCTATAAAACGCTTGTACACAGATGGTCGTGGCATTATTCGCAAGTCTTAAAAAGCGGGAAGGAGACTCCAAGCGTCCATCAGTTGATAAATGTCTTACTAGACAAGAAACACACATACAAAGGAATATCATTCATACAAGGATACAATTCAAAAAGAAATGAATTGCTGGGGTACCTGGGGGGCTCAGTCAGTTAGGGTCCGACTCTTGATTTTGGCTCAGGTCATGGTCTCAGGTCATGAGGGCTCTGCACTGAGCATGGAGCCTGCTTGAGCTTCTCTCTCTCCTTCTCGCTCAGGCCCTTACCCCACTTGCGCCTGAGTGTGTGTGTGCATGTGTGTGTGTGTGTGCGCATGCGCATTCTCTCTCTCAAAAAGAAAAGATCTGAAGTACTGATCCGCGCTACAACATACATGAATCTCAGAAACATGGTGCTAAGTGACAGAAGGCAGTGACAAAGAACCACATACTACATGATTCCATTTATGTAAACTGCTCCAAATAGGCCAGTCTATATAGAGGCAGAGAGTAGTGGAAGGATGGGGTCTGAGTTAAACAGAACCCAGTTGGTGCCTCAGTGTGGGAGGCATCCAGAGTGGGGAAAAGAAGGGGCAGCTCCAGGGAGGGGCGGGAGGGTTCTAGACTGTCTAGGGGGGAGACCCAGATTGAGCCCACAGAGGGCTGAGTTCCACAGAGGCAAGAGCAGGGGGTCTCTGTGATTCGCCATCCCTCGAGGTGGCAGACGAGGAGAAGAGTTACACTAGCAAAGCTAACAGCACTGGGCGCCTGCTCTGTGCAAGGCACACCTGCC
This sequence comes from Mustela nigripes, assembly GCF_022355385.1. Lineage (NCBI taxonomy): Eukaryota > Metazoa > Chordata > Mammalia > Carnivora > Mustelidae > Mustela > Mustela nigripes. The sequence goes on from NC_081561.1 coordinate 59,479,478, forward strand.
TCCAGAAAGAGCCATGGAATATTCTCAGTGACCGGAAGAGGAAGCAGGGGCCCAGAAGTCAAGGAGCATGCCCAAGGTCACGGGTGAGGGTTGCACATGGGATGCCGTCTGAGTGCAGACCCCAGACCCCTGTGACCTTTCCCTGACAATCCCTCTGAAGGGAGGAGCCTCTCCTCAGCGGGAAGTCCCGTGGACTACCACCATCTTCCCGTCTTCATCAACTAAGGGGATTATGAGCCGGTGGCAAAACTTCTCTGATGCCCCTTGACTCTTCCCACGACCCCAAACAAGCACACCCTTTCTCCAGTCCCACAGCGGTGTCTCCTGGGGATTTGCCCCTGTGGTCTCCCATTGTGAGCCTGACAAACCCAAACCAGCCTACCACCAAGAGGCCCAGCAACTTCGAGCTCAGGCAGCCGTTTCTCCACTGCCCTGAACCACTTCCGCCTCAGTGCCTCTGCCTGGAATCATTTCTGCTTCCACGCACACACCTTGTCCACTGGGAAAGTCCTGCTGCGCCTTGCAGGCCCGGATCAATGCCACCTCCTCAGGGAATCCCTCCCCTAATCTGCCCACACAGAGTTTGGGGCTGCCCTCGCATCTAGCACTTTCCTTTCTTGGGACACCCATTGCTACCGGCTCTGAGTTGGCTTGTCTGTGACTCCCCAAGGTGGAGGAGAGGGCTCCTCTGTCCACCAGTGGGTTCCCTCTGTCTCATATAGTAGCTGGACCCAGCAGGGGCGCAGACATACTTTCAGTGGATGGATGAATGAATGAGTGAATCAATGGGTGGATGCCTTGCATTGCACTCTAGTGATTTTTCATCTGTGTTTGCAAGTCTGTTTTCTCTCTCCTGCCCTGCCGCCTACTCCCTGTTCCGCTCTGGTCCACGATGGAGTAGATGTTGGCAGACATATATTTATTATTATTTATTTATTTGTCTCCCTCTCTGGAATGAAAGCTTGTGAGGACAGGGATTTCTGTCTGTTTGCTGCTGCACTGAGCACATAGGAGGTGCTTAGTAGATGTTTTGAATGACGTGCCCCAGCACTCCTTGAAGGGAGGAGGGTCATGCATGTCAGTTTCTCCCTGTGAAGGGATAGATGGGTTCCTCCCTGGGACTCTCCGTTCCATTAGGGAGAGTCCCCTATCCCCCCAGATTCCTGGTAAATGGTATGCTCTATAGACCTCAACTCAGCACTGCCCAGAGGCCATGACTGGGCTGGGGACCAAAAAGAGCTCACCTCAGCCCAGGGAAGCCGGAGCATTGGTGCAGGCCATGAGCAAAGGCCCTGGTCCCCACATAAAGGCTCCTTGGGGGTCCACTTGGGGTCCCTGGGGCCTGTAGACTCCTGGTCCCCACTGAGAAAAGTTCACTGGCCTTCAGGATTAGGGTGAGTTTGCTGGACGGACTCGGGATCCTGCCCTTTGCTTCTTCTACGGAGCCTATGGTTTGTGACAAGACTATAACAGGAGTCTCCCCCAGTTGTAGAAGGGACTAGCACTTACAGAGCTGTTATAAAAATACTAGGACTGCCTGCAAAACCTGGTTCTAAATTATTTCCATGCATTAACTCTGGGAAGCCCCATGACAACAACCCCAAGGGCTGGGTTTGTCTCCCTGCTAGGGGGGGGAAGAACCAAGGCCCTGAGAAGTTGAACTTGTTCAAGGCTGCACGCCTGGCGTGCAGCAGTCAGGCAGGGGCAGACCTAGGCAGGCTGCTCCGAGCTCCTACCCGTCACTCGTGGCCTTGCCAGGAAGGAGCCATGGTGCAGGGGCCAAGGCTGGACTGGAAGGGATGGGGGGTCCCTCCCTTCCTCCTAGGTCTTTGTTCAGTCCCTTCCCCTCCCTCAGACTGGATAAGGTCTTGGAAAAGGGGTCTGGAAGGCACTGATTCCTCTTTCGCAGAGCTGGTGCCCTGGGCTGCCCTGAACTGGGGTGAGTAGCTGTGTGACCACGGGCAAGTTGCTTTATGTCTCGGAGCCTTGATTTCCTCATCTGCATACAGAGGCTGCTGTGTTCTACCACGAAGGGTGTTTCCGGATGAAATGATGCAAGCTACGTGAACTGGCCTTCAGCAGGTGCTCAGAAAATGTTGGTTGCCTTTCCCCCAGGGACCTGGCTGGGGAACTAGTTATTTCTTGAGTTCCTACTGCGATCATACAGCAGCCCCCCTCCCTCCTAGGCCTCAGTGATCGTAAGGAGGCAGGAACGTGTTGGGATCATCAGTGTGTGTCTGTCTCGGTGTGAGCTCCTTAGAGCAAACGGTAACTCATTGCAGCCACCTTTGAGGAGCATTTATTCTGTGCTGGGCCCTGAGGAGTCAGAAGTGAACACTCACTCGCGGGGAGTTCTGAGAGGACCCTTCCAGACTCTCCCCCTTCATGGTTATCTTCACAGCAGGCTGTAGAGGCAGGGAGGAGGGGCCGGGGAGAGAGGCCACTCAGATGGGTAGGATAACTGGGAGCTTCTTGGTGGTTAGTGATGGCCCCCTTTTTCCTGAAGGGCCCCTGAGGGTGGGGTGCACCAGAAATTCCTGGTTCTGGAAGAGTCAGGGTTGGGGGCAAGGAAGTGGTTGCATACAGCTGGAATCTGGGCGTTCTTCCCCTTTCCTCTCCCGTTGTCCCACTCTCTCTCTCCCCACCCAGGCCCTCTGGCTTTCTTTCTTTCTTTTTTTTTTTAAGATTTTATTTATTTATTTGACAGAGAGAGAGATCACAAGTAGGTAGAGAGGCAGGCAGAGAGAGAGAGGAGGAAGCAGGCTCCCTGCTGAGCAGAGAGCCCGATGCGGGACTCGATCCCAGGACCCTGAGATCATGACCTGAGCCGAAGGCAGCGGCTTAACTCACTGAGCTACCCAGGCGCCTTATTTCTTTTAAAAATAGTAGAGGAGCTACTTCCCCACTCCCTCAGGCCCGGGGCGGGGGCGGGGGGGGATGAATAAAAGGGTGTGTTGGGGCAACAGGGGAATAAACGACTTATTTCTTTGCTCAAAGAACAGGGGGTACCTGGGTGGCTCAGGCATTAAGCAGCTGCCTTGGGCTCAGGTCATGATCCCAGGGTCCCGGGATTGAGCTCCATATTGGGCTCCCTGCTCAGCGGGAAGCCTGCTTCTCCCTCTCCCATTCCCCCTGCTTGTGTTACCTCTCTTGCTGTGTCTCTCTCTGTCAAATTAAAAAAAAAAAAAAAAAAGAACAGGGGAAGACTTGGAAGGAGGCCTGTGGGGGACAAAACTTGGAGCCCCCTTCAGGTGAAGTGGGTCTAGAGAGGCTCGCTGCAGAACATCTCAGAAGGGGGATGAGGATCAGAACTGGTCTTGTTTCATCACCTGGTCCTTACCCCGTGTCGCCAGCAGGGCAGGGATGACTGTCCCACGTGACCTAGGCCTACCCTAGGACCTACCCAGAGGCGTTAGGGCTAGAGATCCCCAACCTGGGAGATCACACCTCCATCGAAAGAACATTAGGCAGGGTCTAGAGACGCATTTGGTTGTCATAACCGGGGAACAGGAGGTACTCCTGGCATGGGGGGGGGGTAGAGGCTGGCGAGGCCGCTACCCTGCTCAGGACAGCCCCATGACAGAGTTATACCGCCCCAAATGCCAGGTGCCCAGGTTGAGAGACCTGGGTTAAGTGAGGGGCCCAAGGGCACCCACGTAGTGAGATGAACCACTCTGTGCCCTTCCACCACCAGGGCCGCCTCAGGGAGGCCTCTGACTTGGCTGCCTCTCGGAGTGGCTGTGCTGGCCTCTGCTCAGGGTCTGGAAGGATCCCAGAGGGGCTGGTGTCCAAGAAAACTAGAGAACCTCAGAGGGCAGACCAAGGCTGTGAAGGTTAAATCTCAGCTTCCTCATCCCTCTGGAGTCCTCCGTCTCCTGGTCACCACTGACCCCGAGGAGTCATTTCTCACTGTCCTGCCTCCAAACTCTGCCTCTGCTGGCTGGGTCTGAATGCACTGCTCATCTGGCTGATAGGGGGAGGGGAGGCACGTGTACCATACACACACACACGCACACACACACACACACTCCACCACAGTCATCACCAACAATGTCTCCAGTGAGGGTAACAGACCTGAGCACTGTCAGGTGGTCTAGGGACGTGGGCAAGCTGAGACAGACAGACAAGGCTGGCTGTGGGAAGGACAGACAGATGGCCATGTGTGACAAGGAAGCTCTTTGTCCCAGTTGTGTATCATGTTTCCCCTGCAGGTGGGGAGTCGTCCCTGAGGGCAGGGGCTCTGCAGCTTCCCTACCACTGGAGGCCTGCAGTTTTGGGGACAGCTGAGTTTCTAAAGCTGGCTGGAAAGAAAGATAAGATATTGTCTAGACTTCTCAGGGGACTTCGGGAGAGAGGACTGTCTTCTCTTTGGGCCAGGCCCACAATTCCAGGGCCTGGGAAAGATGGTCATGGCCCAAGAAGCCAGGACCTGAGTGCCCCCTAGCAGAGGCCAGCTGGCCCCACCACAGGCTGGGTGAGGTGCAGGGCTGAGCCCTTCTGTGGCTGGGATTGGCTGCCCCCCACCACTTAGCCCCCACCCCACAGAACAGTCCAACTCTGCCGAGCACCACATTCCCCAGTACTGTCTCCCTCAGGCCCTGAGGTCAGGTCCCCAGACCTGCCTCCAGAGTCCTGGTCCTGTGGCCTTCTTAGGGTCTGGTCTTTTTTGGACTAAGAGGCCCACTTTTCTGGGCCGGGGAGAGGTTCTTTCTGTTCTCTGAGTTTTAGTTTTTTCATGGCTGCTGGGGTTTCCCTCACACAAGCCTTTCTCCCAGGCCGCTATGAGAGTAGGGTGACTGCTCCCTCTCCTCTCCCTGACTCCAGCCTCTCAGTGGAGATAGGAGGAAGGGCTCCTGTGTGTCTGGCCACCAGCAGGGTGTCTGAGGAAGAGACCCATCTGGTCCTAGGGAGCATCCAGTCCGATGGAGGAGTCACCCTCCAGGGAACACAGCCCCTTCCCCAGGGGGAGGCCCTTGTCTACAGAAGTACAGGAGGAGTACAAGGCCCATCAGCGCCTACCTGGGGAGTACAGCATGATGGTGGCTAGCGTGGGGCTTGACAGTTGAAGGTTCTAGAGGGAGGGGGAGGAGAACCCCTACCCCCACCCAGAACTCTCCAATTGCAGTGGGAGTCCTAGGGCAGTGGCATATTTTAATAGCTGCCTGCCCCTTCTGTCTTCCTTCTCCCTGTCCCCCACAGGCTGGCGAGGTCAGCAACCTAGCCTCTTTTGATCTGCCTGGTCCCACCCCACCAATCCAAGGGCCCTCTTCCTGAGGGGACAGGAGTCCCAGCACCCCTAACCGGGGACACCTCTACCGGGCTGGCTGTCCTCACTGAACTCCATTCAGGACGAGTCTTAGGCCCCCTCTTTCAGCCCAAGGCTTCTAGGAAGGGATTGTCCCTGACACCCTAAATTGACCCTTTTATCCTAAGGGCTTCTTCATTTCCAAAAGGTACCTTCCCACTGACACGGCGCTCTCCCTGTGTGGCTCTATATCTTCACACCACCTCCTCTGTGTCTTCCCACTTCTCATACTGACACTAGCTGTATTTGGTCAGGGACCCACCCTATTCCAGCAGGACTTCATCTCAACTATTTACTTCTGCAGGGACCGCATTTCCAAATAAGGTCCCAAGCTGAGGTACTGGGAATTAGGATTTCAACGTATCTTTGTGTGTGTGAGGGGCACAATTCAACCTGTAACACTCTTCTTGGTATGGCCAGGCCACTGGCTGGCTGTCACATCTGTCCAGGGGAAAGCGTGAACTGTCTGACCTGAGAAACCCGCCCTATAGTATAGGGGACTGTCAAGGTCATCCGGGTGACCTTCTGCCTTGGTGAAGCGATTGGCCACAGAGCAGATGCTCAGGCCACTGAATGGAGCCACCGAGTCTTGTCTCAAGCCAACTTTGGACAAGTCTTTCCACCCCCCTTTCTGGGTCTCAACTTCCTCATCTCTAAGAACATTAATTACAGTTAATTAAGTTCTTATTATGTGCTGAACACTGGGCTAAGAACTTTCTGCTTATTTAATCCTTAAAACAGCTCCAGGACATGGTATCATTTATCCTCACATTACAGAGGAGAAAGATGAGGGCCAGGGGTGACATAATAAGAAATATGTCCTTGGTCTCTGCTCCTGGTCCCTGACACAGAGCTCCTAAACCCTTGGAATTTCGTGAGAGATAACTGCATCTTTTGTTCTAATGAGGTTATTCCTGGAGGATTTCGGGCTAGCCTCGGGATGGGGCTGGTGGCCAGGGAGACCAAGCCAGGATTAAAAGTCTAGAACTTTCAGCCTCATTCCTCTTTCTCCAGGGAGGGGAGAGGGGCTGGAGATGAAGTTAATAAGCAATCATGCCCATATAAGGAAGCCTCCAGAAGCATCCCTAAATATGGGGTCTAGAGAGCTTCTGGGTTGATGAACACATTTATGCACTGGGAGGGTGGTGTACCCCCACACCACAGGGACGAAAGTGACTGTGCTTGGGACCTTTCTGATCTTACTCTATGACTTTCCTCCTCTGGCTATTCATCGGTATCCTTTAACACATCCTTTTCCAAGAAACTCAGAGATGTGTTTCCCAGAGTTCTGTGTGTTGTCATAACCCATTGCAAAACCTGACAGGGGGTCATGAGAGCCCTAATTTCGATCCAGGTGACAGCCTGGGACTCATGATGGGCATCTGCAGTGGGGGCAGTCTTGTGGGATGGAGCTCTTGTGGGATCTGATGCTGACTCCAGCTGGACAGTGTCAGAACTGACTGGAATCATCAAACACCCAGCTGGTGCCTGGAGAGCTGGAGAACTGGTTGGTGTGGGAAAAGCCCCCTTTCTCTCATTTGGTGTTGGACTATTTTGTGTGTGAGGACAGTAGTTTTCCTGTTCAGAAGGTATGGTATAATTTGGCCAAAGTCACCCAGCTGGTAAGTGGCGGAGCTGGGATTTGAGCCTAAATCCTCAGCTCTTGTCCATTACCTTCTGTTGGCCTCAGCTGTAAAGGGAAGAAGAGAGATGGACTTTGGGGTTCCATGCGGCCTCCCTCCTCCTTCCCCAATTCCACCCACACCCATTGAGATCCTTTTCAGCACTCAGCGTGGAACTGGACATTCAATCCTGGTTCAGGAAATGTGCATCAAATGAGCCTGCTGAAATTCCCCCTTCCCATTCTTTTTTTTTTTTTTTTTAAGATTTTGTTTATTTATTTGACACAGAGAGAAAGACACAGTGAGAGAGGGAACACCAGCAGGGGGAGTGGGAGAGGGAGTAGCAGGCTCCCCACTGAGCAGGGAGCCCGATGATGGGCTCCATCCCAGAACCCCGGCATCATGACCTGAGCCGAAGGCAGATGCTTAATGACTGAGCCACCCAGGTACCCCTAATTTCCCCTTTCTGACCTGGGTTCCGCCAGTGCCAGTTAGCCCTTACCTGGGCTCCCACCCTTCCCTGTCTGTTCGCTGCCCCTTAACCCAGTTCCCCAGGCTTATTTGCCCTTCCGAACTTTTCTATCTGACCTGGGGAAGGGTCACCTCACTGCGCACACCTTATTCCCTGCCTCAGAGCTGGTGATGGAATGTTTACGGTTTAATTCAATGACCTTGGGGAAGGCCTTTGGTACCACGCTGGTCATTTTGGCCTTAATAATTGTGGGGTCTTGTCATTCCTCCCTCTTTGAATGTCAACTTTCGTGGCTGAACAGTTAGAAGTTTGAGTGGGTTTCATGGAGGGATCAAGGGCCAGATTGCTGTTTGCACCCTCTGGGACCTATTTGTTGTGTGTGCTTCCTGCTCCAAATTCACAGCCAGTTTCTGCCCACCCACCTGCTGGCACTCTGGGGACTCTGCCTGCAGGTCCATATCTCACAAGACTGTGGGTCTGTCCTGGGGGGCATGGGCGGCTCAGATGGTTAGGTATCTGCCTCTGGCTCAGGTCTTGTTCTTAGGGTCCTGGGATTGAGCCCCGTGTGGCCTCAGGGTTCCTGGCTCAGCCGGGGGTCTGCTCTCAGCCAGAGAGGTCTTCTCTCTCCCTCTGCCCCTAACCCCTGCTCTTGCTCTCACTCTGTCTCAGATGAATAAATAAAATCTTAAATAAATAAATAAATGAATAAATAAAAGGCTGTGGCTCTGTCGTACGTGTGAAAGCTGAGGCCTAGGCCAAGCTGCCCACAGCTATCCACCAGGGAACACGGGCCTTCCAAGCCACGTGTGACAGGCAGAGGGCATCTCTCTGCAAGCTGGGGTGGGCGAACCCTGCACACCACGCACCTCCTGCCCCTTGTCGGTGCATGGGCGATCTTTGACAGGCTCTGTGCCATGTTTTTTTTTTTTTTTTTTAAAGATTATTTATTTATTTATTTGACAGACAGAGATCACAAGTAGGCAGAGAGGCAGGCAAAGAGAGAGAGAAGCAGGCTCCCCGCCAAGCGGAGTGTCCAATTTGGGGCTTGATCCCAGGACCCTGAGATCATGATCTGAGCTGAAGGCAGAAGCTTTAACTCACTGAGCCACTCAGGGCCCCCCTGTGCCCGTGTTTGCTGTCCCTGCTGTTGGTCATTTCTGGTTGCCTGTCTGCAAACCTTTGTAATATCTGTTTTTTTCTCTTCCCCCTCCTATTCCTGCTCCTGGGGTCTCTCGTTTTTCCTCCTCTAGGAGTTCCTTGACTCCCTTTCTTCTCTGGGTCCTGCTGATGGGTGGGCAGGGTGCTTCAGGGACTTTCGTGCCACTTGGTCTTCTTACTCCTTGGTTTTACTGATGAGCAGATGGGTGTGGACAGGAGGGGTGGCCTTCCCCGGGTTGCACAGTGCTGTAGTGGCAGAGCTGGGACTGGAGTTCCTGGCTCTCGGGAGACCCACTAGATATGCAGGAGACACTGTGTGTGGCCACGTGGCTGGGAGGGCCTTTGGGGGATGGGCTAGAATGGCCATAGAAAATTTCTTACAGAGGGTGGATTACATTTGGGTCTGGGACCGGGCAAGATTTGGCTGGGTAGGAGACTTGTCCAGCAGGAAGCTTCTCGAGGCCTCAGGCACTCCTGAGGGGGAAGGGACAGAAGGGTGGCGGGGCCTGGCTCACTGAGGTGCCCAGAAGGGCTTTTCCCAAGACTCCTTCCAGGCCGGTAATCTTGGGCAAACCCCATAGCTGCCTGCCTGAGCCTCCATAAGAAGAGGGAAACCACACTCACTTTGTAGGTACTATTAATGATCATAGCATTAATTATAGTTGACATTTATTGGGTGTTTTCCATGGGCCAGGCACTGGGCCAAGTGGGCACTTGCATATCTTATCTCAAGTAATCCTCACAGCAAACCCACGCCTGACCCTAGAGCCAACTCCCTGAGGAGTAAATGCCTTAGAACACATAATACAGCCACTTAGCATAATTCCAGAAACATAACGCCTGCTCAAGAAGTCGTAGCAACAATGACAACGAATAATATTGTTTGGTGGATTACTGTTGCCCCATTTTCTTGCCTCTCCCCTTGGGAACCACCTGCCGAGTCTTCTAGAAGTAGCCCTCCTGGGATCTTTCTGCTCCAGGAAGCCATCTTCCTGGACCAGTGGAGAACCTGTGGTTTTGCCAGGCCTTTCTCCCTGAATGTCCATCCCATTTGTGTGGCTTTTGGGGATTCAGAAAGTGGGTTTATGTCCCTGTGAGCAGTCCCACCATTTCCTCAGGGAAGGGAGTAGCGATGGAGCTGAGGGCTGATACCGGATGGGGGTGCCAGTGTGACCGCAGCAGGCCCCTCCTGCCCAAGGCTCCCCTTAAGTCTCCTGGGCCTGTTCTCTCCTCTCCTTGGAGAAACCGAGGTCCCACACCAGAAGTCTCTGCCCAGGCACTGGACAAGTCCTCCAGATATGGAGCGGGGTGCTCAGTCCCCAGCCCATGTGCCCAAGGCAGCAGCAAAATCAGACACCTGCCTCAGAGCTTTTCTTTTCATTTTTATTTTAAAGGAAAAAAAAAAAAACAGTGCAAAAACCCATTTTCCAGTGTCAGCCATGCCCACCCCCCACCCCTAGGTCGCCTCCCTGACTGGGGTCCTGACTCTTCCTCCCACTCTGCAGCCCCTCCCCCTCATGCAACCCACACGGGGCTGGAGGCTCCACTTCCCTGGAGTGCCAGATCCCAGGGGGGGCTCAGGAGGGAGGAAAGAACTGGGAGGGGGCAGCCCCTGATATGCCTGGGCCACCCCCCAGGTCTCCAGCCACGGCACCAGGTACCCGTCTTGGCTCTCAATAACCCTTTCCTGACCACACTACTAGCGTGGGGGGCACCGATCTGGGGGAACCCTGTCTGCACCCCTCTTTGCCCCGGGTCCGGCTCGGGGCTCTTCTCACTGAGGTTGGGGGTTCCCTCCCTCCCTCCATGGTGGGGGAGAGTGGTGAGATCCCCATTTTAAATACCTTAATGAAAGCAGGGGATGGGGGATGAAGGAGCTTTAGATCTAATAAATTATTAGCGGTTTTTGTTTTTTTTTTAGTGTCCGTGGGGGGCGGGTGGGGTGGGGGCAGGGCGTGGCCTCCAGGGCCCCTCCCTCCCCTTACTGGTGAATCTCATTCTCTATGAGGCTGTCCTCATAAGACTGGAAGTCTGTGTCCGTGAGGCCATCAGGCGGCATCAGCAGCTCCTCATCTTGGGATGAGGACAATGGGGGCTCATCCCCTGAGCTCCCAGGACCCCCATCCCCGTCCACCTCCGAGTCCTGCAGCACCTGAGCGATGTATTTCTGAAGGGGGAAAGGAGTAGAGGGTGAGGGTGGACAGCTGCTCCCTGTGGCGAGGGACCCACTGGGGGATCTCAGGGTCTCTGGAGAGCAGGACAGTGAGCCTCCCAGAGGGAGAGGTGGGCAGCCCCCTCAGTGAAGCCAGATCTCTCCCGACCCCGGGGGCTGGAACAGGCTTCACTTCCTGGAGGACTAGTGGGATCCCCCCTGGTTTTGGGCAGAGCCTCAGTCAGCAACTCCTCCCCCCACCCCCCTGACCCCCCTCTGCCACGATGAATCCCAGTACTCACCGCAGATTTGGGGACAGCAGCAGCAGTGGGGGGCCGTCCATTGCTTCTGGGGTCCACAGCATCTGTCTCCGTGTGCTCAATCTTGAGGGGTCCAGAATGAGTCAGGGAGTGGGGAGCTGTCCTTGCCCTCAGTCGCCATCATGACCTCATGCCTTCCTGAACCCTTGCTGCCCCGCCCTCAGCTCCCACCCAGCCCCCTGCTCCCCTGTACCCCCTTGAGCTTCTGCCCTCAGCCATCCCCTGCCCCCCTCGCCCCACACCTTGTAGTTGTGGGCACTGAGGTATTTGAAGTGTCCGAAGCAGACGTGGCAGAGACAGATGACGATGGTGATGACCAGGACCACGAATGTGAACATGGACGTGGGGGCTAGGAACCCTGGTGGGGGGTACGCAAAGGATGGGGCTGCTACCTCTCCTCTGGGCAACCCCTCCCAGGGGCCCACCACCCCACTTCGGCTACCTTCTGAACGCAGTCCTGCATTCCTACATGCCGTGCCATGGCCTGACCTGGCTTCTCCTGGGCTCCTTGTCTGCAGCCCTTGGCCACCACTGGCTCTCCCATGGCTTGCTCTGCCTCACTCTGGATGGCATCCTCCCCCTCCCCCACCGTGCCCTGCCGCCCCCCCCACCCGGGGCGGTGTGTGTGTGGGGCGGCCCTCACCGGTGCGCATGGTGGAGAAGAAGAGCAGCCAGAAGAGGCAGAGGATGGGTGCGGCCACCACCTGGTTCACAGCCCCTGAGTGGATCTTCTTGTCCAGCTTGGCCGGCAGGTAGGCGTAGTAGAGATTGTACCTGTCTACCAGGTGTTTCAGCAGCATGTACATGAGCCCTGGGGGAAGCCACACGGGCTCTGACCTCGGAACCAGTGCTGCGGGGCCTCTGTGTGTTCGTCCCAGCTCGTCCTAGTCCTTCCCAGACGGCTGACAGGCTGGCCTTCCTCCTCCTGTCCCAGCCCCAGTCCGGGAAGAGCCCCAAGCCCATCGCAGGAGCACACAGTGTCCCCTTCCTCAGGCTCCCCGCCTCCTTCCATAGCCCCTCACTGAAAATCCTACTGTTAGAAGTCTGTTCTTTTGGTCAATGAGCTTCATCTTGAAACCCTTAATTTTTTTTTTTTTCTTACCCTGTCCCTACACAGAGGAGTATAAATTAGGTGCTAAGTTCTGTTTTCCTGGGGCCTGAGGGAATGGGAGCTTTTGAAAGGATGAGGAGGTTAGTTTGGGAGTTTGGAGCCTTTGATAACCAGGGAGAGTGGTTAAGGGGTAGGTATGATGAGGCGGACAGCGGAGGGAACTAGTAGGGTGACAGCTGCAGAGAAACTGCTAGATTTCAGAAGGAAGAGCTGCTTAGTCTGAGGTGCACAGCTCAGCTACCACGGGGTACCTCTGTGAGCAGCAAGAGCCCAGCCCCGCCCTGGACTCCAAAGGTCATTCCTGAGCTTATGGGACTGTTTCCAAGTGTAGCAGCGGACCCCGTGTGAGTGTGTGCATGTGTGGGAACACCACTGGGGACATGTGATATATGTCTGAGTATGTCAGCTGAGTGAAGGCACTTGGTGTGGATGAGTGTGGCCATGTCAGGGTGACTCTGCCCAGGGGCCTGGCACACCATCTGGGGCCAGCCTGAGCTGAGATGGCTTTCCCCCTCCACCCCCCCAGGCCGGGCCCCAGACTGAGGCAGGGACCAGGCGGGAGGCCCGAGGGGCCGGTCTCCCAGCCGGGGCCCTGTCTATTCGGGGTGGCCTGCCTTACTAGAGTGAAGCAGGTGAGGTCCTGGGTCCCCCCGAGCAGGGCCCAGGTCCCGGCGCGGCGGTGCCTACCGAAGGGCACGATGATGGGGCAGGTGATACTGTAGGTCATGACCACCGTGAAGACGCACATCATCCAGGCGTAGGCTGCGCCAAACTGGAACTCGTAGGCCTGATGCTGGGGGGGAGAGGGGCAGGAGGGTGGCTCAGGGAGGGAGGGACAGGCTAGAAGGGTGCAGGGAGGGAGGGAGGGACAGGCTAGAAGGGCGCAGGGCAGGTAGAAGGGGACAGGAGACTAGGAATGAAGCCATGGGGAAAAAGAACCCAATATCCAAGGTGCAGCAGGGTGAAGCGGATGGAAAGAGAGGCTGAGGCTGAGGGGGAGTTCAGGGCAGGGACAGTGATGGGCCATGGGTTGAGGGGCGTGGGACCTTTGAGAGATCAGGGGCTGGCAGGTAGCTAGGCCTGGGGGATGGGATGCCCAGGGCCCTTGTGTGGGGTTAGGGTGCAAAGACCCTAGGTCTAGGGACCCGGACCTCCCCCAACTCCCATCAGAACAATAGACTGTCAGGACTGGCTGGGTTATCTATGTTGATCCATCGCTGCACATATGGAAAAACTGAGGCTCCAGATAGGAAGGGGATATCCCAGGGCCACGGAACTGGGTCCCCCAAGTTCCAGCACCCATGTGCCCCCACACCCTAGCATGGCCGCCACTGTTTCAGACTGGGCCCACCAGGGGGCGCTGCGTGGGCCGCTTCGGCCCCAGGCGGCCGTACCCGCTTCACGTTGCGCCTCTCCGCAGCAGAGCGCGCCAGGCAGAGCCGGATCATGTACATGAGCAGGCCTGGGATGCGCAGCAGGTCCATGGCGTTGCCGATAAAGGCGGAGGCAATGACGTAGTTCACGAAGAAAGCGCCGTTGTCGGGTAGGAACACACACCTGCGGGCACCAAGTGCTCCAGCGCTGCCCTCTCAGGCGACCCAGCGGCTGCCTGCCCACGGCCAGCATGCCAGTACGCCACACCTCCGCCCCCGATGCGCCTTCCTTCGTGGGGACACCCCAGCTGAGCCCGCAAGCACCCATGCCCTGGTGCCCCCTAGAGCATGAGCCCCAGGGCAGACGACAGACTGTCCACAGACAGGTCCAACACCCTCAGTGTGAGTGGATCCAACCCAAGGGTGTGAGCCTGGAGGTGCCCCAAAACTTGTGCCCTATAAAGATCATGAAGAGTGCTCCGGACCCCTAAGACCATCAATGATCAGGGTATGACTGCCTGAGATCCCCACAAAGGTCATGAGACCCTAAAAGACACCAAGAGTGTGAGCCCTAAGAATACCCAGGATGTACCCCCTCAGACCTTAAATTAAGCCACAGTTACCCCCAGAGTGTGAGCCTCAGATACCTCCAGAATGCAAGCTCCACAGACCCTTCCTCAGAGATCTCCAGGGTGGAGAGCCCCAGCACCTTTGTCAAAGCCTGTGACACCCCAAGTGTGAGCCCAAGATTTTTACAGATGGCTATAGCAAGACCCCTAGACCTTGTGCCCATATATACAGTCACGGTACGTGGCCCTCCATCCCCTCACCCCCAAACAGCCTCCTAGGGCTTCCCAGAAAAGGTACCCCATAAGGAACTCCACAGTTCTGGATAAGAGCTTGAAACTACAGAGGTCTTCCCATGACTTGTGTCCCATAAACCCTGGAAGTATGAGCCCCATAGTTCCCCATAAATACTCTGGAGTTGTGAGCCCAAGATTTCCACAGATATTTAAAGCTGTGGACTCCAAGGACCTTCAGGGGTACCTCCAAGTCACTCCCCAATTATGACCAAGATCCCACTACAGATGTCTCCTGTGTGAAATTTGACTGCTAGAGTTAATCCGAGAATACAAGATCTTTAGGATGTCACCGAAATCCCCCATTGTGGGTTCCAGAGCCCCAAATATACCTTGAAGGTACCCTCTACATGGGTTCCCAGAGAATGAGCCCCAACACAGACCCCAGGGACATCTCCCATGTCTTATACCTGAGCGCTGTGGTGTCATCTTGGGATGACTCTGCTCTGCCATTTGAGCTCCCTACCCCCACCTCCGGTGTGTCTTAGGCATATACCCCACCCCCGGTCTTTTTCCCTGGGGGCCCAGGTCACTCACTCAAACCGAATAGCTGCCTCAGCCAAGAATTTCTTGTCAAAGAGCCAGCGGAAGAAGAGGTCCAGGCTGGAGAGGAAGAGTAGAGAGGTGTGGTAGGGGGCTGGAACAGCCCAGAACACCAGGGGAGATGGATTCTAGTCCATGAGCCTCTGGGGATGCCCCCTAGACATGGGTGCCCCAGCTCTGTGAGGGAAGTGGGAGCCTGAACTGCTCCCCTTGTTCATCCTGCCCCTCCCCATCATCCCCAGTTCCCATTCCATCCTCTGCAACCCACCTGCTCAGTCCCAGCGAGGGCAGGAGCAGCACCATGAAGATGAGAAAGGTGTAGCACTTGTGCATGGTGGTCCTGTTCTCCCCAGAGCTGGGGCAGGGGGTACAAGGGCAGAGATCAAGTGAACCAGCACCCCCTGCCCCAGGCCTGCTCCCCCAGCCAGTATGGTATCTGCTGGGATGGGGGCCTCCCAGTGTGAGATGCTAGCCAGCCTCTCTTCCCTGGCAGCTCTGGGACTGCCTGGGGCAGGGAGGCCACAGGGGAGAGGGCTTCCCAGCAGGGACAGCCAGACACCTAGGAGGCCCAGAGCGCAGGGCATGTGCAGTGTCTCACCGTGTCCAGTGAGCTTCGAAGAAGGCTGAGTAGTAGACGATGGTGGGGAGCAGGGCCGAGAAGCACCACAGCAGCAGGGTGGGGAAGAACTGAGTGATGATGGGGTTCTGCAGTGGAGCACAGAGGGGCGTTTCAGGTGGGGGCTGTCTAGCAGGCCCCTGTCTAGCGTGCTTGGCTTACCTGCCCCCTGCCCCCTCCCCCTCTAAGCCCCAGGCCCCATGGCTCTTAGGGCCCTGTGGCAGAAATCCAGAACATTGCAGGGCCAGAGCAAGGGTTGGGGCCGGGCTCATGAATACCACTTCAGGGGGAGTTACTGTCATGGTTAGCATTGGCTGAGTACTTCCTAAGGGCTGGGCACTGATCACGGGCTTTATGTGCATGGATCTTCCCAACAATGCTATAGGCCCATTTTACAGATGAGCAAACTAAGGCAAAAAGAGATTCAGTAGGTTACCCAGCTAGGTGAGCAGTGGCGTGGGGATGGGAACCCAGGCCAACTGGGTCTGGTGTATTTTGCTCTTATCACTCAGGAATTTTCAAACTGTCTGACTTTGGACTTTGAGGCTCCAAGAAGGTATGCTGTGTGTGTGGCAGGAGGAGCAAGGGAGGAGCTGGTGGAAATAACCCCTCACTCTATGGCCATCTGAGCAGCCTTGCTTTCCACACTGGGGTTCACCCAAGAGACCTTTTGATTAAGGCATCAGAATCTAAGCTCGGAAGCCAGTGGAAGTCTGAACCTCTGTTCTTCCGTTGGAGAGGTCTGACTTTGGACTTTGAGGCTCCAAGAAGGTATGCTGTGTGTGTGTCTGGAGTAACAAGGGAGGTGCTAACTGGCCCGGGAGGGATGCCTGGGTGGCTCAGTTGGTTAAGCAGCTGCCTTCGGCTCAGGTCATGATCCCAGCGTCCTGGGATCGAGTCCCACATCGGGCTCCTTGCTACGCGGGGAGCCTGCTTCTCCCTCTGACTTTGCCTTCCACTCTGTCTGCCTGTGCTCGTTCTGGCTCTCTCTCATAAATAAATAAAAATCTTTATAAAAAAAAAAAAATTAAAAAAAAAAAAAAAAAACAAAAAAAAAACTGGCCCGGGCTCACTCTCTTCCCTGGTATCTTTCTAGGGCTGTGCAAACCCAAGGGTGGTGTCTCTCGGGGGAGGGGGCAAGGGCATTCTCAGAGGGCTCTGCAGCCTGTGGTCACAGGGAGCTCTTGATGGGGCTGGGCTGGCCAAGCAGAACCAGAGCTAGCCCGGGCCAGAGGACATTCTGGCTTCCCCCTCCACCCCCCGCAAAGAGGGCTTCGAGGCCTGGTATCTGTGTCTCGGGACATAGCACAGAGGGGGTGGTATGGGGCCTGGGTCTCACATTGAGGTACTCCACAGGCTTGGTGACATTGAACTTGTCCATCGTGGTAATAATGATGGCAGGGGTGGTGAGGAAGAAGAGGAGGATGAAGAGGACGACATTGATGACCAGGCAGCGCAGCCACCAGATGAAGCCTCGGATGGAGAGGTGCTCCCTGGAAGGCAGAGGTGAGGGTCATTCTAGGGATACCCCAGCCCTGCCTCCCTTCCCCATTCCCTGCTGCAACCACCAGGCCACATGAAGCCTGTCCCGGCCACCCCACAGTGCTCACCAGTAGATGTTCTGGGGGTCGGGGGCGTAGGACACAGTCCAGTTGGAGATGTGCAGGGACTCACTGCAGGACGAGGCCCGCGGCTCCCCACGGCAGGTGCAGCCCTGGCACTTACACACGTTGAAGTCCTTGAGGATGCTGGGGGAGGGGTGCTGGTTACTGCCAAGGGCTGGCCATGAGCTCAGGGACCCAGGAGCCCTGCTACTCCCCAGGGCACCAGGATGGGGATGGGCCGCAGGACAGGGGCTCACATGGCGGTGATGGTCTCATTGTGGAAGGTGACGAAGGCCATGCCAAGAGGCTTCTCGTTCACCTTCTCCTTCTCCCGCTTGTAATCCTCCTTCAGCTTCTGCTCCAGCTTCGTGTAGTACTCGATGGCCTCCACCTGCCAAGGGCAAGTAGGCGCGGGGGGGGGGGGGGGGGGGCGGGGAGGGCTCTGGTCAGAGAGCCAGGTCGCTCCCTGGAACGCTTGGTGGCACTGACCCGGGCCTTACTCCAGGCCAGGCGCTGCTCTAGCCTTTCTACACGTTAACTGATGTAACCTTCAGAGCAATCTGGAGGTGGGTAGCTCCATCTTACAGAGGAGGAGACTGAGAGGCACAGAGCAGTCGAGAAACTTTACGAAAGCCACAGAGTCAGTAAATACGCACAAGGCTGTTCTCTTGGCTGAGCCCTTCTGATTTGGGGTTTGTAAGCCTGGGTCACTGTATGGATGGGGACGAACCCAATAGGGGAACCGGGGCTTCAAGGACTGTAGGGACAGGTGGGGCCCTGAGGGCAGGGCTGCACTCTGCTCCCAGTCCTGGGCCCCCCAGCCCTACCCCACCTCGGGGCCTAGCCTGCTCTGAGAGTCTGTTTACCTTTGGATGGTTATGTGCAAGGCCCGTTTGTGTGCGTGTTCCTGGGGTCAGGGGACCCAAGTCTGGAATTGGGATCTGTCCACCTCTTCCCCATACCCAGCTGGAACTCTGGGAGCCCAGGGTCACATTGTACCTGCTCACAGCCTCGTACCACGCAGCAGCAGAGGTGGCCGCAGGGTTTGGGGTTGATCATGGTGGGGACATTCTCCTTGCTCTGGAGGTTTGTGAAGTAGAGTTTCCCCCGCTCAGCCTTCTTCCTGTGAGACCCAGGTGCCCAGTCACCCACTGGCCCAACTGGGGCCATGAATGGCAGGGAGGGTGGGTAGGGAGCTCAGCTCAGGGGTCGTCTATGTCCACTCCCTAAGGACAGGGGTGAGCCTACAATTGGATCAGCTTAGAACACATGGTTCAGATGCGCCTCTATTCAAGGGTCTTCCTATCCATCCCTTAAGGGCCAGAAATTCTATGATTTGGTCTGAGTTTCTTATACTGCAGCTGAAGAAGGGTACGTCCTCAGATTAAAATCACATGCCCTGGAAAACACCTGGAAGGGAAGCTGGGTTCCCATGCTGCAGCCAGGATGCCCCCTGCAAAAGGCAGGGGCCCCTCCTGCGTCATCCCCCCCATTACCTCTCGGCATCGAGGAACATAAGACGAGCCACGTTGTAACATGGGCGAGCTTCAAGAACCGTGCAGTTGGGATAGGCCTCCCTGAAACACAGTCCACCATTATTGTCTGTAGGAACTCCGCCCACCTGCCTGCTGCCATACATCAGGCCTGGGCCAACGGCTTAGACCTAGTAGCTGCTCTGTAAACACGTGCTGAATGAATGGATCTATGAGACGGTCATTCCCTCATGCTCACCCCCTTAATCCCCCAAGCCCCAATCAGGATCACCATCTCCCCCACTCCTGCTTAAAGGCTGGCCACTAAATTTAATCAGAGTCTGTTTCTTAAACAAAACCACAAGCTGACCCCTGAAACAGACAAACTGAACTCTGAGCTCTCCACGGACACCCATCAGGTCTGGGATGAAACACACAGTACGCATACAGCACCCGTGTACTGAATGGATGCCTGGTTCTTGGGGTTTACTTCCTCACGGCAGGCAGGACCCTGAGAGAGTCCCCCCAGCCCACCCCGCTGGAAACAGCACCCCTTCCTGACTCCTTCACTCTGTCCCTCTCCCTGCTTTGGTTTTCTTCTCGGCGCCTACCCCTGCTTGACGCCATGTCTGTCACTAATTCGTTTGTTTATTATGTGCCTCGTCCACTGGGATAGGAGGTGAGGGAAGAGGCTGTTCTTTTTTTTGTATACTGCTGAAACCCCAGCCTGGCTCCAGCGCAGGCACACCGCAGGTACTCAGTAAGTATGGGTTGTTAAAGGCTTACCAGTCCAAGCCGACAGCTGATTCCAACAGGACAGTAATATTCAGATGTCACCTAATTCGGAGCACATGCTGTCCTTAATCCTCACCCAGACTGCCCCCTAATGCTGATCACGGCTCGGACTCCAGATAAGATCCCAAGTCGCTCTTGTACTGACTGAGGAGGATCTAATTTTAACCAATATTCTGTAACTTTTGGGAGGGCAGGGCCTGTTTCTAATTTGTTTACGTGTGGGGTATAGAAGGTGACAAGACAGGTGTGTTGAATGAATGAGTATCCATCCACTATTGCTGATCACAAACTACTCATCGGTGGGCCGCCAAAAAAGGGGTTTGCAATCTGACCCTGGCTAGACACTACCTCCCAGTCCGGTTCTGATCCGGAACAACTGACTTCCGATCCAGGCCACTTAATGGTGGATCTAGACCTCTTGAAGTCCTGATCCTGATCACCAAGGTCCCTTATCAAGGCCACTGGCCAACTCCTAATTCTGGCCACAGACTGACCTCAGACCAAACTCTCATCAGACCCTGCACCGGCTCCTAAGGCCCACTTTCCCCAGGGGAACCCCCGAGAGCTTAATGACCTTTCATTGATTTTTATGGCCCCAAGGCCCACCACAGTGCTTTGGCATCATCTGAGAAAGTCTGCTGAGTGTACAGGTGAATGTATGACAGGATCCCTAACCCTGTCCACACACTGTCCCGATCAGTGAGGAGGGTATTCCCCTCCCCATAAGGTAGAGCCCCAGAGCTAGAAAGAGCCTCGGCAAATATGCACACCTGGGCTCCCTCAGTATCCACGAAGGCCCAGGAGCTCCTTCCTCCTGGTCTGCACACAAACCTCAGAATATCACATCGAAGTCTGAAGCAACACACCTTAAAGGGCCCATGGACCCTGAGTCAACAACCCATGACCCAGTTCAAGCTGGGTGGGGGTGGTAGGGGAGGGGATAGGACCCCACTTTTCTCCCTTTTCAAGTATTTTTTGTATTTCCCCTGTTCTGGCAGGTGCCTCTCACCCAGCCCAAGTGCTGGAATACCCTGGACTCATGTCATTTTCCCGTGGTCTCACCTCTATCCCTGCATCAGCCCCAGACCTCAGTGCGAGGGCAGGAGGAGTCTAAGGGGCTGAACGGTGAAGAAGGGCCCTCAGGACCTGGGATTGGGGGTAGGAGTGGCCACTCACTCAAAATGCTTCTTGATCTTTTCTGACTCTGCATATTTGGAGATTCCGTTGATGAAAAGAGTCCGCTTCACCTGGGGTGAGAGGGGAGTGGGTCTGCCTTCCGGAGGAGGAGGTTCGAGAATGTGCCAGGAGGGTGTGGGGAACAAGGAGCTGAAGGGTGGGAGGAGGCCTTCGGGATAAGCCAGGTCCCAGGGTAAGCCAGGAGAGTGTATCTCATTGAAATCACGCAGCAAGCTTAATGAAAGAGCCATCTGGTCTCTTGCTCCCAAGCGGTCATTGGGGGAGAGGAAAGGGAGGCCGGCTCTCTTGACCCTCAGGCAGTAAGGGCCCAGTGCCATGGCTGGCCTGGTGATGAATGCAGACAGTGTTTGTCACTACCACAGCATCCCCACAGCTGTTTCCTGGGGGCCAGGCACAACACAGGTGCTTTCCATGGGTCCATCCACTTCCCCTTCCCACCGACCTCAGGAAGGTTCTGTTGTCCCATTTTACAGACAGGGAAGCTGAGGCTTAGGGAGGTCACTTAATGTGGATAGGGGCTCTCGAGCTGCAGGGCCAGGACAGGAACCCAGGTGGCCTCCTCCCAGCACAGACACCCCTTAGGGCTGAGGCGAGCAAGGAGGACGGAAGGGAGGAGGCTGGGGCGGGGCAGGCTGGGGCTCCGCTGCACTCACCAGGTCGTCCTCCTTGTAGCGCATCTTGGAGGTGTGTCTCCGCATGCTGTAGACAGTGAGCAGCAGGTACAGGAAGGCGAAGGAGGTGTGTAGCCATAGCAGGTTGTTCCTGGGAAGGCAGAGGGGGACACGGAGCCACTGGGGATGGCAACACACTCAGACAGCCCCCAAGCTCCCGCTGTGAATTCAGCCCTGGTACGGGGTCCCCCACCTGCCCCGGTCTTTGGGCACGGACCCCCTTCCAGGACAGGCCCCACACTCTACGTTGTCCAGGCCCCAAGATTATTCCACTACAGCTGAAATGGCCCCAAGAGGTCATCTCTTGCTGCCCTGCCCACTGGCTACAGTGCCTCCCACCCCAACTGCCTGCTGCCATCTTTCCTTGGCCTGCAGTCACACAGCTACTTCGGGGTCTGGTCATTCCTGGGGCTCCCCGACAGACCTCCACCTCCTGTCTCCAGTCCAAATCCTCGGGGTCCCATAGCCTCGTCGGCAGCCTGAGCCACCTCTCCCTACCGTGTGGCCCCTTGCACCCCTCCCTGTCATGGCTAGACTTCGGTGCAGACCCTGACCTCCCTGACTGGCTTCCCCACCTTACCCTGATTTCAGGTTGGCAATGGTGGTTCTCCCAAAGCTGTAGGCATTGTTCTCTGGGGAGGGGGTAAGAAAAGGGAGAGGATGATGCTGGGGTCAGAACACAGGTCCTCTTGCCCCCGATCCTCTGCTCCCACCACCCCCATCCTGGCCCTCACTGACCCAGCAGGTCCCCTGAGAAGTTGACAGGCAGCACGATGCCCACAGAGAGGACACCCACGACGACCAGCAGCCCGATGATGTGCCGCTGGAAGGACAGGTAGTGCACCGCATCGCCCCCACATTTGTCCCGGATCTCATCATCCCTGCAGGTGAGGGGCGGCAGAGGACCTAGGTGAGGCCCGGAACAGCCAAGGGGTCACAGCTTGCCTGCCTTGCCCGCTCCCACCCCATGTCCCCCCAGCCCCTGCTGGTCTGGCACCACTGTGGGGGTGGGGTGGGGTCTCTGGGCCCCCTATCTTTTGGGAAGGGAGTGGGGAGAAAGGGAGAGGGAAGGGGAAGGAAGGGAGAAGAAGACAGAGAGAAGAGAGGAATAGAGGGGCGACGGGGAAGGCTGCCAAGAGAGGAAGACAGGGTGAGAGATGTGAAGCAGAAGGGTATGGAAAGGGCAGGTGAGGAGGGAGAGAGGCAGGTTGGTGGGAAAGGGAGAAACGGGAGGGAGGACCTGGGTTGGGGCCACAGTGGTGCCTTATGGGTGCTGGAGAAGCACAGGCATGGGGGCACTGGGGCAGGGGCCTTGGGGCCTGGGCCAGGGCGGTGGTGGTGCTGACCTGTCCGGGCCTCCTGCCTCTCTCAGCGCTCACTGCCTGCCTGCTGCACTCGGGCTCCATCTCCTGACTTCTGCCTGCTGGATACTGGCTCCTGCCTGTTGCTGGCTGCTCCCAGCCTGCCTGCTGCCCCCACCCGCTGGCTGCATGAAGCTTTGAGGTGCAGGGGCTCCAGCCTCTGCCCTCGGGGCGGGGGGTGGCAGGGGCTGGGACAGCTGCGGGCAGAGTGGGCCCACCAGGCAGGGGGCACACAGGAGACGGGGTGGGGGTAAGGTGAGGCAAGCTCAGGGGACAACGGAGGCCGGGACCCCAGGGCCTGGCCTCCTGGAGTAGGGAGCAGGCGGCTGGGCTGGCTGGGAGCACTAAAGGCCCTCAAAGCTGCTGGCCGCTGGACTTTGTGGGGAAGTGACAGGTTCTCAAGTTTCTGTTTCTCTCTCTCCTTAGAGTCTGAAGACTGTTCACTTACTTTATCCTGAAGATGGCTGTCAGCCAGGAACAGAAACCCTAGGGGACAGAGGGCTATCAGCTGGAGTCCCTACCCCTCCAACCCGAACCCCCCTCCCACCTCAAATCCCAGCCACCCTATGTTCGTGACCACCTCTGGGCTGTGGCCCACCTTGGCACAACTTCCACAACCTCCCTCCCCTCCCCCCAAAAGCATCACATCCCAGAGGGCAAGAGGGAAGGTGCCAGCCCTCAAAAGAGAAAAGGACTAAGGGCAAACTGGGCTATCTGTGGATCTCGTGCCCAGAGCTGTACATCCCTGCAAAAAGCCAACGGGGCAGCGCCAACAGAGGAAGGCCTGAAGCTGTGTGGGTCAGGGGAGGGATGGGTGGGACTCAGGGTTCTAGCGAGGGCAGTGGGGACCTCCAGACTTGTAGCTAACAAGCGTTTTCAACATGGCTGCCAACAGCAGAGGGGCGGGCCAAACTGCCTGAGTTCCTGCCGCCTTTCTTCCAGCACACCCCAGAGGGACTGGACCCCGCATCCCTGTGAACTGCAGTTCCTACCCTCAAGCTCCCAGACCTGCCTTCAGCCAGAAATTCACCCCCCTGACAGCAGGCTGGGGACATATGGGGGAAGGCCAGATGGAAAGACTCCTCCCCCACCTTCCTCCTAGTAGAAAGGCCGGACTTAACCCAGGATTGGGGAGAGAGGTGCCTTCCAGCTAAGAGGCAGGACTGCTCCCTGTAGCGGACATCACTTGAGTCTGGGGACCATCCAGACACCTCTCGGTGGGCAGGGGTGATACCTTTGCTTTGCCACTCACCAGCAGGAGTCCAACTCAGGAGGCTGACTGGCTTCTTCTACTGTGGCTGCTATAAGAGCTGCTGTCCCCAGGGCCCCCAGCCCAAGCTGGACTGACCAGGGCCATCCTGGGGCCTAAAGATTAGAGTTCTGTCTAGGACCCCCATGCTGGCTGAGTGACAGGGGCCAGGCAGGTAATGCCTAAGCGCTGGGCCTGATGTGAATGAAGGTCTGGGGACTGCTGAGAATCCCCAGGTACAAGCCTTGTCCACAGGGGCCTCTGTCACTCAACTATGACCCACAACTGGCCCCACCCCACTGAGGGCCACCATGCCACTAGCCTGCCATCTCTGAGCAACATGAAGTCTATGTTTGCTCGATGGACCAGAAAGGCTATTGTTACTTCCAAAACCCTAAGGGAAAAGGGGTCCTTAGGATTAATCGGGGGGTGGGGGGACAGGCACAGAGTTCTATGTGGGACGAAGTTCAGGATGTGTGATGCTAGGCTGGTGCTAGCTTGGGGGTCACCATGGAGCACAGAGCCAGGAGTTCCAAGTCTGGGTGGGTTTCCTGCGGCTCTTAGACAAGCGTTACCCTTATGAGGAGAAGGTCACATTCCATAGGTCCTTGACCCTGTACCACTGGAGGCCAAGGCTTCTGAGCCTTGCACCCTGGAGGAGGAGCAGGAGATGAACAGGTCTGGGGAAGGGCACTCACATTG
The DNA here is from genome assembly GCF_022355385.1 of Mustela nigripes. Lineage (NCBI taxonomy): Eukaryota > Metazoa > Chordata > Mammalia > Carnivora > Mustelidae > Mustela > Mustela nigripes. Next base: position 59,504,061 of record NC_081561.1, read on the forward strand.
TCTCTTTGGTCAAAGTCGACGGAGCTGGAGACAGACGTGAGACGCTCATACCGGTCATGACTGTCCCCGTGCATAGCTGAGGCCACACTGGGGGTTGGGGAGGTGAGAGATCAGAGAGCCTGGTGAGTCTGAGCTCCTGGGGAGCAGGGCTGAAGTGGGGGGCTCCCACTCCAGGTCTCCAGGGGCTAGACAAGGCACAGAAAGCGCAGAGGCTGAAGCGGGGAGGAATGACTGCCTTCTCCCTGCCTCCCTGAAATCCGCCTCTTTGCTTCAGGAGGCCTGGGGCGTACCAGTGAAGGGCAGTGGGCAGGGAGACATTGTCTTCATTGTTACCCCCGAAGTAACAATGTGAGCAGGCCCTGCAGTTCTGGAGCTGACCAGCAGGGGACGGGATGGGGGGGGGCAAGAGAGCCACTATTATGCACCGAGCAATGGGGAGCTGAAGGAAAGGATGGACTAGGAGAGCCCCAGAAGGGCTAGGGGTATTGGGGGCTAGGGGATGTTCCCGAGATGGGCCCCTACCCTCCCCTTTTCCTGACCCCAGCAGCTGCCGAAACTCCAACGCCAGTCCTATAGGCAGAGACCATGATGTGACCTGAAAGGCCAGACTTGGGGCTCCATGGAAAGCCCCCCTCCCAGGCCTCCAGAAGGGGTGAGCAGAGAACCCTGAAATACGAAGAACTAGTTATTAGAGGATGGCAAGCCACTGGTGACACCCCCTCTTGTCTCTGTGACCAACAGGTGAGTGTACTGTAAGTTCCCTGGAAGACCGCCCTTCCAGCCCAGTCACCAGGAGAGCAGGGCACACAGGAAGGGGCTTCTCTCAGGCTGAAAGCCAGACGGGAAGATGGGGGAGTGAGGCAGAGACAAGTTGGGGAGCCCCCTGCTCTGCAAAGCACACCGCCTGCGTTAACCTGAAACACGAGCCTGCAGAGGAGTAAACTGCAAAGAGAAACCAGTAACTTGGCAGGAAGAGAAGAGAAGCATGAGAGAAAAAAAGAGAAAGCTGGTTTAGTGGGGATGAGGGGGCAGGTGCCCCACATACTATTCCTGTTCCACTCGCTCCCTCTCCTGCCACCGCCGACGCCTGGGGACAGAGAACAGACAAGGTTAACAGGAGTGGTGGGGGAGGGTCCCCAGGGACTAGCAAAGGACAGAGGCCCATGCCCTCATGTCCCCCATGTCCATTCTGGGACTGGACCCTCTTCATCCCCCCAACAAAGGGGGATGAGAGAGGGCTGGCTCTTATCCCTGAGAAGTGTGTGTGTGTGTATGTGTGTGTGTGTGTGTGTACAGGTAAGGGAGAGTACCAAAGCCTTACCTGTCTGCATCTGTCACCAAAGCCAGCCGCCCGTAGTCCCAAGCCACCTTCCGGAGGATGGAGAACAAGAACAGCAGTGCCTGAGGGCAGAAGGAATGGTTGGCAGGCAGACAGTCTACCCACTGAACTAGCCAGGAAAGCAAGGGTGGAGGGGCTGGGATTTTGTCTTAGAAAGGGATGACCCTGGCTTGGGTGGACGGTCAGGGGCTAGGTTTGGGCTGGGTGATGTGGACCCCTCCTGCAGTTAAGCCTGGGGAGTCAGAGTCAGGTGGAGTGGTTAGGGTAGCAGGTCTTAGTGAGCTATGTACAGGGTGTGGATGCCAAGTGTACGGTTGGCGAGGGGATAGTGTGTGGGCACTCACAAGGAAGCACATGAAGTCAAGAGCCAGCACGGTGGGGACACCCCCAAAGGGCAGGCCCTGCAGGACGGTGCTGCGGATTCGGGCACTGTAGCAGTAGTCCTTGGGGTTGCTGTTGTTGAGGGCCGTGGTGCCCAGAGTGGCCAGAAGGAAGGGCAGCATGGCTGCTACTGCCGCATGGTCCTCCTGGGGGGAGAGAACAGGGGTCAGCTGGGCTTGTCCCTGATCCCCATCACGGCTCCCTGCTGGAGCATGGGGACAGGGAGTGAGGGCAGATCCGCCCGGCAGCCTGGGTGGGTGGAAGCACTGGCTTCCAGAGATAAGGGCCTGGGGAGGGGAGAGTTGAGTCACATGGATTTACCTTCATTGGCTGTAAGGCTGTGACCCCACCCTGGGTCTGGGGAACTTGGCCCAGATTTGGACTGGGGAGACTGGTTTTTCTAAGCTGGAAGTTGTGAGTCTCTAATGTCTGCCTCCCACCACCTCCACACACACACACACACACACACACACACACACACACACGCTCGCTCACACTCACATGTTTGCTTTCTCTTTTCCTCTGTCCCTGGAAACTGAATATGAGGGAAGATGGGGGAAGTCTTAGGCCTGAGGATTCAAGCCTAGGAGGATGGGTCAGGAGCAAGCTAGCTTCTCCTGATCTTTTCTTCCAACCTCTTAGAAAAATGGCATGGTTTAATCTGCTTAGAGTTTTCAACTCTGTTAATCACTTTCTCAATACAATTGTCTTAAAAAAAAGAGAGAGAAAGAAAAAGAAAAAGATGTTTAGCTTCCAAGCTGGTCCACTGTGCTCAGATTAGGGACCTAAAGATGGGGTCAGAGTGGGAAGTCAGTGAAAGAGTAGGGCTTCTGGGTTTGTGTGATCTGCCTGGTCCCAGTCACTCCTGCTGACTCTCGTTGCTTTCCCCCTGCCTTGGAAGCAGCTACACCCACCTTCCCGCCAGCTTCCTCACCTCTTCAATTATCTCAGCACAGGGGTCACCTGAGTGGTGTGAGGACTACAACTCCCAGAGTGCCCTGCTCCTGCCTCTGGAGTAGAGCAGGCTGGGAACGCCTGCCCTTCAGCGAGCTTTTCCATTGGCAAAGGGAGAGAGAGAGTGGGCGGGGCCTCTTCCCCCGCCCAAGCGCCCTGCAACCAGGGTACTACCCTCCATCCACGATCCCCACACCGCTGCGGCTGTCCAGCCTTCTGTGGTCTGGGTGGATGGGGCAGGGGAGAAGAAGGGAAGGGCCAGCCAGCCCGGATACCTGGGTTCTAGGAGTGCCTGGGGACGAAGCCTAGCAGGGCTCTGGGGAGGCTCCTAGGGTGGAGGAGAAGTGTGGCCGAGGCACTGCTGCCCCACCCGCGTCCTATTGGGGGGCCCCTGGGGACCCCTTCTGCTGACAACACTGAAACTCTGCCTTGAGGGGGGCTCCCCAGGGAAGAGAGGAAACCAGACAAAGAGAGAGAACAACAAACCTAGAATCAGAGACAATAACTCTGGGAGCAAGCATCCTCCAGCCCCCGGGGGCGGGGGGGGGGGGGGGCGACTCAGAGGGTTTCTCCTGCCCACTTATCCCTGGTTTTCCCCAGCCTCTTCCTGACACTTCAATTACAGGGCAAGAGTCACCAGCTCTTGCATGGAGGGGGAAGCTGTGGTTGTTTATATGTTTCACTTGGTCCCAAGGAGTCTCTGGAAAGCCTATGTTAGGAAGGCTAAGGAAGTACCTGCCTGATGTGTTATGCCTCCCTCTTCCCTGCCAGCTCAAGTTGCCTTAAAAAACCCCAAAACTCCATTGATTGCAACAGGCACCAAGTGCCCACTGTTTCAAGAATAATACATACGTGTTTTATTTAATCCTCGACAATCCTGAGTTGGATATTATTAACATTTTAAGATAAGGGCACAGGGGCTTAGAGAGATTAAGTAACTTCCCCAAGTCACACTGCTAATAAAACAACGGGGTTGGGGTGCCTGGGTGGCTCAGTTGGCTAATAGGCTGCTTTTGGCTCAGGTCATGATCCCGGGGTCCTGGGACCTAGCCCCACATGGGATTCCTTATTGACCAGGGAGGCTGCTTCTCTCCTGCCTGTCATTCCTCCTGCTTGCGCTTGCTCTGGGTCTCTCTTGCTTGCTCTCTCTGTGTCAGATAAATAAATAAATTCTTTAAAAAGAAAAAGATGGGGTTCAAACCTACATCAACCTCTTTTTATTTTATTTTTTTAAGATTTTATTTATTTGTCAGAGAGAAAGAGGGAGAGAGAGCAAGCACAGGCAGACAGAATGGCAGGCAGAGACAGAGGGAGAAGCAGGCTCCCTGCTGAGCAAGGAGCCCGATGTGGGACTCGATTCCAGGACGCTGCGGATCATGACCTGAGCCGAAGGCAGCTGTTTAACCAACTGAGCCACCCAGGCGTCCCAACATCAACCTCTTTTTAAAGCTAGAACAGTGTTCAGGGCACCATGCTCTTCTGATGTGCCTAGAACAGGGCTCTGCATAACATGGAAGCTTTGTACATGCCCATTAAATAGTCTCCAGCTAGAAAACACCAGAGCACTGAGGCAATGTGTACGTTCAGGTGTGTACACATGTACAATGTGTGTGTGTGTGTGTGTGTGTGTGTGTGTAGGGGTGAGGTAGGTGACTGATCTCTAAGTTGGGATGTGGGTGGGGGTGTGTCTGGGAGCCTGGGTATATAAACATAAGATGCATAGAACGCTGGGACACCATGGTTAAAGGTGAGGTTAAAGGTAGGTAGAGGTAGCTTGGGTCTGTGGTAGTTGGGGGCCCTCTGCAGAAGCGGCTCCCCTCCCTAACTCCCAGCTCCAATGCACTCTGGCAATCAAGACAGATTCTACTGTTTCGCTAACTCCAAGGCTCCACCAGGCCAGAATGTAATGGGTACAGACCCCTGGCATCCCCCCACCCCCCGCCACCAACATTAGTCCTCTCCACACCAAAGGAAGGGAGAACACTCTGGGAGCTTTTAAGGGGACCCCATAGGGTGGGTGAAGGTCCAGGCAGATGCTTAGTAACTGAAATGACCATATCCATCTGCTGCCTCCTTCTTTATGTCACAAAACCCTCTCCCCTCCACAAACGCATTGATCTTACACTGCCCCCCAAACCTAAGGAAGGCAGGGCACACTTGCTGGATCAGATCACTATCACCCACTTTACAGGGGAGGAAGCAGGGACTCACAGAGCAGAAGCAACTCACAAGAGGTCACAGGGCAGGTAAAGGGTGGAGCCAGAGCTGGTGGTTCTTCAGGTGGACTGGGTCCTCCTCTGAGTTCCAAACTGTGGGGGCTGTGGGGTGGGGTTGCTGGGCTGAAGTTCACCTAGAGCAGCTGCTCAAAACTTTTAGTGAGAGTAGCTGGTTGGAGGGAAGAGATTAAAGCCCAATATCGGGGTGGGGTGTGTGTGGGGGGGGTGAGTTGGGGGCAGTTCATCCACTCAGCCAGCTGTATTCTGGAATTTCTCTAGTCTGACACTGAGGCTTTAGCTGGCAGTGTGTAGAGGGTGGTAGAAGATTTTATTTCCAGCTATTGAAAGGTTGTTATTTTACAACCTTTGCGCTGTGAGGGTGGGGGAGTTGTAATTTAAAAGCTTTTTCCTTCCAGATTTATTCGGGAAGATTTCATTTAGGGCCTGTGCTCCTAGGAAGGCGGTGTGGTCTGAAGGGAGGAAAGGACAATGGAGGCCCACTCTGCTACTAAGTAACCTGGGCATCAGTCTTCCAAACTGTAGCAAAGATGTGTTAATATCCTTGCCTCATCCCCCACCCCCAACTTCACAGGGAAGGGCAAAAAGTATCACTGAGTGAGGATAAAAGCAGTAGGAAAAGGATGTATTCTCAAATGTTTATTTTACTCTGATTTTGTGCCAGGTACTGTTCTAAGTGCTTTACACGTGTTATCTCATTTCCTGGCCATCAGGACCCAGAGAAGACACTGAGGTACAGAGAAGATACACAACTTGCCCAATGTCACACAGCCAGTCTGTCACAGATCCAGATATGGACCCAGGTAGCCTGGCTTAAGTATATGCTCCTGGCCACTGCATTTTGCTGCCCTGGTCAACAGAGCAGCTTCTACCAGGGGCCTGGGAGTTGGGGGCCACAGAGTGCCTGCTACAGCTCTGGAGAAATGCCACATCCTATTTCTGTTTGTCCTCCTTCTTGCCTGCTGTGAGACCCTCCACTAAGACCTTGCGTTTGTGATTCCAGGTTCTGAGAGAAGTGCAGAAGACAGGTGGCAGAGCCTGGGAGCTAAGAGTTCAGGCTCTAGGGTGAGACAGATTTGGCTGCTGACCTGGGAAAATACATTTCACCACCCTCGGCCTCAGTTTCTTCATCTGAAAATGGGAATAATAATTCAGTTGTGTGGTTTGTTTTGAGAACTAAACAAGATGACTTATGTAAAGCTCTTAATACAGTTCAAGACATGTGATAGATTCTAAAAAAAAATCAGCTAATGTTATTGATAAAGAGAGGCATAAAAGGGTTGGTTTAGTGGAGGAAACTGGTAAAAATAAAAACAAAGGAAAAGAGACTTTAATGATAGAGCCCCTCAGTCAGGATGGGCTTCTTTTTTAGACCCAAGGGCTTATATGCCCATTCAGGACTCTGCCACTAAGTGGCAGGGAGTGGCCCTAAACTCTTCAAACATACCGAATCCATTTGCAGCAGGCCAGAAAGGTGGGGGGTACGGGAGAGTGATGTTATGCCAGGATGGGTTAGGAGTTCAGAGAAGAGAACCTGTTATTGATCAGCAGCCAGGCAGGGCGCCAGCTTCTTTACCTGTTATCTAGTTGATCCCTATGATAAATCATGTAGGGAGCTGGTAGTAAACACACTTTTAAATTAAAATTAAGGTTCAGACAGGTTAAGTAACTTGTCAAGGTCACACAGCTAAATGGCAGAGCTGGAATTTGAACTGAGGTCTCTAAGAAGCCGTTATCATTGGAGAGAACTCGCAGGATGTCCGAGAAAGGGGATTAGCCAGCCTAGCTACCTTTAGCTACCCACCACCTGCCTTCTGCCTTGCCACATCCCCACCTACCCACCCATAGGCCAAGACTGAGTTGGATGAGCCAACAGCAGGTCCCAGCATGTGCCACCTGGAGCAAGCCAGGGCCTGGACCCTCTGGTGCCCTGGAGGACAGTCATGTTGCTAGCACACTAGGCTGGAAGCCTGGTAGACACTCCCACTCCTCTCCTCACATGCACCTGGGAGGCAAGACTGAGGGTCCATCCTCAAGAGGGATTGGGCACAGCCACATTTTTCCTGGACTGACCCAGGGAAAGGCTAGAGTAGTACTGGGTAGAGAAGCTGGGACTCTCCTGCCCCCCCCCGGGGAAGTGGAGGGCTGAGGGGCCAGACCTCCCCCCAGGGGACCCAGGCAGGTGGCAGCACAGAGCCCCAAGGGCAGCCGGCCCTTCTGACCTCTCCTCTCCACTTCCCAAGCGACCTTCTCTTCAGAGGAATAAGGCGCCAAATCTTTGGGACTGTCCTCTCTAGACGGTCAAGAAGGCCAGGAGGGACAAAGCGCGCCCCCTCCCCCCAACGGGGCCTTTGCCCCACTCCTGGTTCCGTCTGAAACCTCTCCCCACCGCACCCTCCAACGCAGGCCTGGGCGGCTCATGAATGAACTGCACTGTGTGGGGCGCAAGGAGAGGACACGCTCCCGGGGCCAGTCGCCTCCCCAGCCCGCGACCAGTCCCCAGACGGGCCGGGGGCAGCTGCCGGCCTCACACCAGCTCTCGCGAAACCTGCCCCTGTCCGAGCCCAAACCCCTGCCCCGGGTCGGCTTCTGGGGTACTCAGCCCCGGAAACAGGAGAAAAGATAAAAGAGACCGAGGGCAATGGACTTGGCGACCCTGGAATCCAAAACTCGGGGGCGGGAGTGGCAGGTTCCCCACAGCGGCGGCAGGCTGATGGGGGCGCAGCTGGAACCCTGGAGGGGCGCGCGGGGGACGCGCACCTGGATCGGGCAGGTGGGAGAAGAGTGGCGCTAGGGGGCCGGGGGCGGGGGGTCCCGCCCCTCGGGATCTCCCCAGGGGTGGGGACAAACGGCGGTGAACATCTGGACCTTCGGGCAGGGTTCGGAGGACTCGCATTTGGCTCAGATGGTGCGGGGATGGGGGCAGCGCGCGGCACCGCTGGGTCCCGCGGGCCCGGGCACCTCTGGGTCCCGCAGGAGGCTGAAGGGAGGGGACACGCAGCTGAGTCCGGGGTTTTCTTTGGGTGGTGGTAGGATCCTCAAAGAAAAGAGAAGGGGCTGGGGAAGGGTCGCGTACTCACCCCCAGGCGTAGACTCGGCTCCGGCTTGGAGCCCCGGGTTGGGGCGGGGCGGGGCTGGGGGAGGGGGAGGGGGAGTCGCTGGGCGGCTCGAGCTCCGGGCTCCTGCGGCGGCCGCGGCAGTGTCTGGGGGAGGGGGAACGGGAGGAGGGAGGGGGAATGAGGAGGGGCGGGGCCGCGCAGGTCCCACCCCCACGCCAGCGCACGCAAGGTGCGCGCGCACTCTCAGATCGCTACTCGCCCGGCTGGGTCGGGCGCGCAGGCGCAGTGAGGAGGCCGCGTGGGGGGAGCAGGCGGCGCTGGGCCAAGGAGGCCCGCGGCGGGATATTCCCGGCGGCGAGCGCGGTATGGCTGGGTGGCCGGGGGGAATGGGCATCACGCTCCTTTTTCTCCGCTCTCTTTCTTCCCTGCAGTAGGGAAGGCGCAGTCCCAGGGGTGGGTTGGGAGAAGCTGGAGTGGGAGGTTAGTGGGCCCCTTGGGGGCAGAGGGGCGGCCCCTGATCCCGACCCTCCCCTCCCAGCCCCCAGGGGCGGCGGGGAACCCCGAGACCCCCGCCTGCACTCACCTGCCTTCCCAGGGTACTGGGGCCGGCCTGGGGGTGGGGGTGGACTGCGGTCCAGCCTTTGCGAGGTGGCCTCAGCCGGTCGCCCTGCCGTGGCTCCTCGAGTTTGTCAACTTCTGTTGTCTTTTCTGTTTCCTAGCCTGGGTCTTCAGATGACTTTGTGACTTGTTTGCCAGGAGCTTCTGTGGTGTGGAGAATGAGTCCACTGCTTTCACTGTCATGCCAATAGTGGCTCCCTTGGCTCCAGGGGGTTCCCAGGTTTCTCATTTCACCAGAGGCTGCATCAGCCATGGACTAAGACTGGAAAGATGAAGAGAGAGGGAAAGAGAGGGACAGACGTGTATGCATACTTCTATGTAGCACCCACAGAGATCACAAAGGCACGCAGAGTACCAACTTGTTCATTGAATTTAGGGTTCCTGGAAGGCTCTCTTCTTCAGGTTTGAAGGGGGTTGGTCTGGGGACAAAAAGGAGGTATTGCTTTCCGTAGTGGGCCCTAAATGAACTTTGCCATCCTAAGAGATTGGATGGACTGAATTTATAAATAGGTTAACAAAAGAGCATGTGGATGGAGAACCTTTGGGTTACTTAGGAAAAGCTGGGATATTGGGAGCTACTTAAACCCTGGCTGCTGGACAGAGAAAGGGTACTGCCTACCTGGTTGTGTTTGGTTCTTGTGATTGGTCATTGTCTCTGCTGTCTGCTGGCTTTTTAAAGGGTCTATTAGTAGCTTGTGGAATGCAACTGTGAGGTTTGATTTATTGCAGTGCAAACTGAACTCCCATTCAAACTGAGTCCCATTGGATAGCTGGAATCCAGTTCAGTGGATCACAGCCATCATTAAAAAAAAAAAAAAAAAAAAAAAACAACAGAGTGTGTTGTACTTAATAAGACCAAGTATTGTTTCTTGATGCTTGCTTCAGGTATACATATGTATGTGAATGTGTTAGGTGTTATACCATGTGAGTTTTTGGTGTATCACAGAAAACTTAGAAATGCATTGGGTCTTCCATATCCTCCTGTTTGCCTTCTTGCTTTCCTCAGTCTAAATGTTCAGTCATTTAAAATTGTATAGAAGGACTCAGCACACTGGGAACATACAGTAAAGAACAGGGGGTGTCTCTTTTTTTAGGGAGGTAGTGCCCAAGAAGAAAGATAGTTTACTCTTCACTCATGGAAGTACATGGAATTGAAGAACAAGTGTTTTTTTGGAGTGGGAAGTGGGTTGGCTTACTTAGAAAGGAGGATGGGGTGAAATTATTGTTGGTAGACTCCGTGGTGGGAAAAGTCGCAGTAGACTTGGATTCTGGGAGTTGTTTTGGGTTGGAACAAGCAGTTGAGGTGAACAGGGATCTGTCCTGTTTTTTGTTTGTTTGTTTGTTTTGTTTTTACTTTTCTTAGATGGAATTGGCCATTCAACCCTTAGAGTTTCTTTGATGTATATTTCCTGTGGAACTTTTTTATATATTGTTTTGATTTTATGGTTGTAAAGCTGGTGTAATCCAATGCCAATAGCATTTATGATGGAAGTGGGTCACTAAGGATCACTACAAGGTATTTCTTATGTAATACTATTTTTAATCTGAACATGTGGGGGATTCCTCGTATATTTCTGCCTGTGCCGGATTAAGATTACCACATATTAACAGACAGAAAGAAGAGAGAACTTTTCAAAAAGCCTGAAATAATAATTGAATCAAACACACTGTGAAATCCATGAAGAAACAGTGGGCAAAATATTTTGTTATTGCTTCTGAATATCAGGGATAAAAACCTTGGCATGGAGGTCATTTTTCAGGTGGTACTCTGCTGGGCACTGAATGGGATTAGACTCACCTGAACAGTTAGAGTCTTAGATGATGTAATAGTCCTTTTAAGCCTGTCTTGTCCCATTTTTGGGTTGGGGGACCCAACATAAAATGTCTGTGGGGGGGACTTGGAGCCCCCAAAAGTCTCTTTTTGAGGGCCTCAAAAATTAGGTTCCAAGTTAGCCTTTATTTTAGAGGCTCTTGGTTGGTTTTGGGTTGTAGCTCACCCTGATGTGATTGTACATGTGTATTAGCAGTGACAGCAGGTTTGTAAGAGAGGACTGATACAGAGTCCAACAGTGTTGCTGTGGGTCAGATAATATGCTTTCTTGTTAAGAAAGGCACCAGGCAGCTTATTTATTAGTGAAATACAACTCAGAGTGGGAAAGTCCCCTTGTCAGAACTTTCTAAAAATCATTTGTGTCTTTAGAAGAGGGAAGGAGCACTTGGCCACATCTACTTTAACATGTGAAAAACACTTTTAGGAGTGAGGGATCTTTATTTTTATGTATTTATTTTTAAGGTGGGAGAGAGTGAGTGAGAGAGAGCACGAGCAAGGGAAGGGGCAGAGAGGGAGGGAGAAGCAGACACCCTGCCGAGCAGGGAGCCCAAGTGGATGTGGGGGGAGTTGGGAGGGAACCTGGATCCTCCTGATCTTGACCTGAGCTGAAGGCAGAGCTTAAATGACCAAGCTACCAGGTTTCCCTGGAGTGAGGGATCTTTAAAGAGTGAGGGTATATCTTTAAAGATATACCCATGGGGCTACCCTGAGAATCAGGGAGTGAGGCTCTTCTTCCTGGTCAATATCTGGGAAACAAACTGTTTATGCTGCAGACCTAGTCCCTACTGGTTAGTTCAGGGAGGGATTCCCCACTTGAAGACAACCCCTTTCATGAGGGAAGCCAGAGCACTTTCATTTGCATGTCTCTTTGCTCTTCCCTTGGACCCCTGCTTGACAGAGAGTTGCTGAGGTCCTAAAGAATGGGGGTGGAAGAGATATGCTTTTCATCAGCAGAATCCAGGGGCTCTCCTAGGATTTTCCTTTTCTCTACTGCCCACCTGCCCAACTGCCATCTCCATAAACCTGGCTTCTTGCCAGTGGCCCAGTAGAGGTACTAATGGGAAGGAATTGTGTATGTGATTAAGTAGAAGTTAACTTTGCCTTATATAGTTTTTCTGAGTTTGACCATGCAAAGATTGCTACAGACTTATTTCCCTCACTGGGGTTGTTGGCACACCTGTGAGGTAGGGATGGAGGGGAAGCAAAGCTAGAATAGATACAATCCACACATTGAAAAACCTATTTGAGTAATTGAAAATTGGCATTGTATATTAAAGAATTACTATTTAAAATATTTTGTAACAAGGTGGAGCATAAGGTAAATAAACAAGCATGGGACAAGAACCCTGGAAACATTTTATTTTTGTGAATCAAATTGATAAATAGGGTCCTCACTGGTAACCTTGGTAGAAAGAGCCCACTGTGTTGTGCTGGGATGCTTTGCTTATTGATAGTGATGCTGTGAAAACTGACACTTTGGCAGATGAATCAGATCAGTTTCAGCTTTGGTCCTAGGCTGGCCTGGGTATAGTGCAGATATTTATTGGAAATACACAGGCACCTGGGTGGCTCAGTCATTTAACCGTCGGACTCTTGGTTTTGGCTCTCGGTCATGGTCTCAGGATCCTGGGTTTGAGCCCCATATGGGGCTCCCAGCTCAACGGGGGAGGGGGTCCTGGCTTGAGATTCTCTCCCTCTGCTCCTTCTCCTCCCTTGCACATGCACACTCTCAACATCCAAAAAAAAAAATCTTAAAAAAAAAAAAAAAAAAAAAAAAAAACTTTCTATGTGGGTGGGGGATTGGTTAGGTGGGTATTAAAGAAGGCACTTGTGATCAGCACTGGGGGTTGTATGTAGGTGATGAATCACTGAATTCTACTCCAGAAACCTATATTGCCCTGTATGTTAACTAAGTAAAATTTAATTTGGAAGGTAAAAAAAAAAGCTTTTTAATTCCTGAGTTTTAAGTTTCGACAGAGGAGAAAGAGAGCTTACCCTCCGTGTGGCATATTTGTTTCTGTGAAGTTTATTGTGGTTAAAGGTGCCCTCTTAGCTGTGTAGGTTGCAATAGAAACAGACCAACAACAGGTTGGTTAACGTTTTGGACTTCACTTCTTAATCTGCAAAATGGTGTTTTCTTGAGCCCCCAGAACTATTCAAAACCCTTAGCAGATTCAGCCCCTTGTAGACTTGTTGCTGTTTGTTATTTTTCTGGATGCTCATGAAAAGAGTCGTCCAGGGGTGCCTGGCGGGCTCAGTCAGTAGAGCATGCAACTCTTAATCTTGCGGTTGTGAGTTTGAGCCCCACTTTGGGTGTAGACATTACTTAAAAATAAAATCTTGGGGCGCCTGGGTGGCTTAGTTGGCTAAGGGTCTGCCTTCAGCTCAGGTCATGATCCCAGGGCTGTGGGATGGAGCCCTACCTTCTCTGCTCAGCAGGAAGCCTGCTTCTCCCTCTCCCACTCCCCCGCTTGTATTTCCTCTCTCGCTGTGTCTCTTTGTCAAATAAATAAAGTCTTAAAAAATAAATGAATAAAATCTTAAAAAAGAAAAAAAAGGAAGGGAGTCATCCAACAAAATGATCTATGAAAGTACTTCAAGAATTGTAACATGTTCTATTTGTGTGAGGTTAAAAAAAAATCCTAAAACTTCCTAAAAGAGACTAATTGTACAACAAAACAATAATGAGGTGGTTTTTTTTTTAATGTTATTTATTTTTTTGACTGAGAGACTGTGAGAGGGAATCAACCAGGGGGAGCGGGAGAGGGAGAAGCAGGCTTCCCACCGAGCAGGGAGCCCAATGCAGAGCTCAATCCAAGGACCCTGAGATCATGACCCGAGCTGAGGGCCAGTGCCCAAGGACTGAGCCACCCAGGTGCCCTCAGTAATGAGTTTTTAAGCAGCAAATAAGAATACTTATTGGTACAGAAAGATTGGGGCAACACCTGCAGGGGATGGAAGGGGCTGTGTCTGCATGATAGGGCAGAGGGTCAGGGAGTGCCTTTTTTGATTCCTGGAAGTTGGTAGGCTTGTTTTTCCCTCCTTTGATTAAGGACACTTGTATCCTTACCCTAGGTGTTTTTCCTTTTTGTGATTCGGCCCTGCATTTGTATGGCATTTCTTTTCAGTTATTGACAATGTCCTTTGAACATGCCTCTGTGATTGTACTGAACTTTTGATTTTTTTTTGTTGTTGTTTGTTTGTTTCTTTGGAGCCCATCCTCTTGAGAGGCTTTTTTTTTTTCTTAAAGATTTTATTTATTTATTTGACAGACAGAGATTACAAGTAAGCAGAGAGAGAGGAGGAAGCAGGCTCCCTGCTGAGCAGAGAGCCCGATGTGGGGCTCGATCCCAGGACGCTGGGATCATGACCTGAGCCGAAGGCAGAGGCTTTAACCCACTGAGCCACCCAGGCGCCCCTTGAGAGGCCTTTAAAAATGTACATGACAGATAAATAAATAAAATCTTTAAAAAAAAAAAAAAAGAAAAAAAGGGGCGCTTTGGTGGCTCAGTGGGTTAAGCCGCTGCCTTCGGCTCGGGTCATGATCTCGGGGTCCTGGGATCGAGCCCCGCGTTGGGCTCTCTGCTCAGCAGGGGGCCTGCTTCCTCCTCTCTCTCTCTCTCTCTCTCTGCCTACTTGTGATCTCTCTCTGTCGGATAAATAAATAAAATCTTTAAAAATGTACATGACATGTCAGGCACTTAAAGATGGAGACAATGAATCCACAAACAATGAATCCACATAAGGTGGAAACAATGAATACACGCAGGAAGTATGCCATTTTGCTGATCCTTGCTCAAGTAGTACATTTCTGCTTTGTACAGAGCAGTAGAGATATAGACTCTGTCTGCTTTTCCAGCTCCGTCTCTGTGTATTAAAATTCATTAAACATGAGTTCCCTGTATCTAGGAGGCTTCCTTAAGTTACTAAGAGCCTGAAAGACCACCAGCCCCCAGCATGGAGCCTCTCTGGAGCTGGGGCATGAATTGCAATTGCAGGTCGAATTGTATTCATTTAACAGATACTTAGTAAACTCCATTCGTGTGCATTGTGCTGAGTCCTCTGAGTGTGCAGCACTGAGCCATGCAGGCCTGGTCCCTGCTGTCACCTAGTGTATTTCCCGTGGGACCTGTAAGGTCGGACCTTCCAGTGGGACCTGTTAAGTGTCAAGTAAAACATTCATCTGTGTGTCCCTGTAACTTAAAGCCCTCCCTGGCCAAAACGGAAGGGATATCTTAAATCTAAACCAGGTTGGAAAGTGAGCACAATTCTTGGATTGTGTTAAGTAATCTCTTTCATTCCCTCCCTCCCTCCTGCTTCTCTTGCTTCCCCTTCCCCCTCTCCGGAGAGGTTGTGATTCATACTCTAAACCTGAAGGGCAGTACTTGGTGCCTACCGGGAAGTGGCATGAAAAGCCATCTCTGGCACTGGAGTCTCCAGAATACCTGGCCTCTGAGTGAGAGTGTTGTGGAGGAGGAAATATCATGGGGGTTAGTTTCCTGTGCAAACACAAGACTCAGAATGACATTGCTTGTGAAACCAAGCATTATATATAGATGCTCTGAAGTGAATCAGGGCCTGTGTCTGCTGATGGATTTATGCTGGGAAATAACATCAAGGTCAGTCGGAGTTGCTTTGAAGTAAATTGCTGCCTCCATTCCTCTGGCCCAATCCAAACCAGTTATTTCGTGGTGGGATAAGGTGCTTTTCCACAGTGGGCATTGTAGGCACCAGGCGCAGGAGATCATTCTAGGGGCTTGTAAACATGGCAGGGGCTAATCCTCCTCGCAATACTGTTACCACGATTCTCCTAAAGTATGTTTGCATGTGATGTCCTGGTTCCTGATAACAGAGATAAGAGCTCAGCAGGTTCCGGCTTTCCTTCTGTGTAGAGCCATGAGTGAGGGGAATCTTTTTCTGTTGACTGTCGCATTTATTTTATTCAACAAATTTTCTTTGCATTCCTACTCTGTCAGGAACTGCTGGGATGGGAATGGAGGGGACCACAGATTTTTTGTTGTTGTTTTACGAAAGAGGGACATGGGGCACCTCGGTGGCTCAGTTGGTTAAGCATCTGTCTTCGGCTCAGGTCATGATCCCAGCATCTTGGGATCAACCCCTCCCCCTGCCCCCCACATTGAGCTCCTTGCTGTGTGGGAAGCCCGCTTCTCCCTCTGCCTGCTGCTCCCCCTGCTTATGCTTGTTCACTCTCTCTGTCAAACAAATAAATAAAATCTTAAAAAAAAAAAAAGGCACATTTATACAGTAAGTGAATATATTTGGTTTTTCTGTGCTTTCATGTTCATGGGAATGCTTATTGCTGTCCATTTGATGTCTTAAGTCCTTTGGGTGTGGAGGTCACTATCAGATCCACTAAGGAGCTAGTGAAAAGTCTGGATTGGACCTTGTCTTGTGAAAATGGTAGTAGCCCTGGAGAAGTGAGTGTATTGCTCCTGTATCTGAAGGTAGTACACAGAATCCTCATGATCTGAGTCTCTATGATCCCTGAATCCCAGTGTGAGATCAGGTGCCAGGTTACCAAGACCTCTGGCTCCTGAGTTTTGACAAATGAGTAGCAAGAATTAGGATGTTAAGGGTTATCAGCCTTATATGAAAAAAAAGTATCCAAATGTATGCAGTTGACTGGGTTTGGATAGTGAACATTGGAGCTGTGAGAGTTCCTCTGGCCCGGATCCCCAGATGTCTTCAGTGTGCAGGTGGTATAACTGTAGTTTTACACAAGGCTTCCTGGGGGAGATGGCATTTGGCGTCATTTAGATTTAGCTGGGTGGAGACGGGCATAGGTTGTGGGGGTGGATTGTGAACAAGGCACGGAGAAGAGGTCTGGGTTTGGGTTTGTGCCCAGGCTGCCCAGCAGATTTTAGAGAGGTGCCTTGAATTGTGGGTTTGTTGTACCCAAGTCGGGAAAGTTCTGGGAAGCACCCAGCACTTCAGCAGTCCTTGGCTAACGGAAGTGTTATTGAGGAAGAGGTGCAGCGTGGAGAGGCAGGGTGTTGCCGTTCTGGGAGAGAGAATGTGGGTGGGTGGTGCTGGGCTAATCTTGAGGGTTCTGTGGAGGAGCTGAGGAGCCTCTTTTCTCCCTGGGAATGAGAACAAGGGCCCACCAGCGTCAGATGGAAAGCTTGGCTGAGATTGGAGGTCACTGTAGCCTGGGTGAGACAGACTGATTTTCACACGCCCCCCCCCCCCTTTTTTTCTTTCTAAGGGCGATCTTTAGTTATTGCTCCGAGCATGGAGCTCTTCTTGCCACCTACACTACACATTGTGCTCAAAACTTAAATCGGATTAAAGTGAGTAATTTTCACCTGGTGTTTATACATTTTGGTTGACTCAGCAAGTGTTGAGTTAGGCATGAGAAAAATGTGCCTGTGATTATCAGTGATGGAACAAGGATGATTTCACAGTTGGAAAAATATTAATATTTAAAGTTAAACTGTGTTAGCTGTTGAGTAAGCACATGGGTTCAGGAAGCTGAGTACTGGGGTACAAATTTCAACTTTTTCACTCTTGGCTGTGTGACCGTGGGTGAATTCTCTAACCTCACTGATTAGAAAGTTACTCCTCGTGTGTAAAATGAGGCTAATACTAATGCCTGGTTCCTAGAGGTTTTTGTGAGGCTTAAATGAGATGGTAACGTAAGGTACTTAGTCTAGTGCCAGATGTGTTACAACTCTTGAGCTAAATTTTCATAAAGAAAACAGAAGCAGACTAGGTGACCCATGAAGCTGCTTCTCACCCTCAGCCCCCTGTGTGACATGAGCTTTGAATGGCAGAGTGAACCTGTAAGGTGCGGGGGGAGACCTTTGGGCTGAAGCTGGGCCCAGTTTTGGTTCTGGGTCTGCCCCAGTTTTGGTTTTGTGGCTAGCCATGGGTCACACAAGTCACGTCATCTCTCTATATCTCTGTTTCTTCATCTGTGAGACAAGATGGGATGGGATGGGTGACAATGATGGCAACGGAGATAGCCAGTAGGTACTGTGTGCCAGGCACTGTGTTCCATGCTTTGCTCAGTTTATCCTGTGACCAGCTGTGAGTAGGTGTTGCAGATGGGGAAACCGAAGCTCAGAGTTCTTTGTCCAGGGTCACCTAGCTAGCTATAAAGGTAAAGCTGGCCTCATCTGATAGTCTTTGATTCAATGTGTCAGGTGTTAATAGTTCTAGAAGTTCACTGCCTTCTTTTGCATTTAACTTTCTGGTTAATTTTGGCCAGTGCTTTCTGGGTTGTCTTAAGAAAAAGACTGGAGAGGGGCGCCTGGGTGGCTCAGTGGGTTAAAGCCTCTGCCTTCAACTCAGGTCATGATCTCAGGGTCCTGGGATCAAGCCCCACATCGGGCTCTCTGCTCAGCAGGGCGCTTGCTTCCTCCCCTCTCTCTCTGCCTGCCTCTCTGCCTACTTGTGATCTGTCAAATAAATAAATAGAATCTTAAAAAAAAAAAAAAAGAAAAGAAAAAGACTGGAGACTAAGCTTGTGGTTTGACTCTAAATTGTAGTTAATAAGCATTTCTGGAGTGTCTGCATATTTCTTTGGAAGTAAATAATGGCTCCCCCTCCCACTCTTATTAAGTAAAATCTTATCTAAGGTGCTTTGAACTTAGGTGAAGGAAGACTGTGTGTGAATACTGCCGTGGTAGAGGCCTTTCTCAGCAGATTTCTCTATGAGGCCCTCTGCAGCCAAACATTTGGATAGAGCAGGCGTGTCTTGCCACTGGAATTGCCAGCTGGTTGTAGGGTTTTCTTCAACATGCCCCTAACTGATGCCTGGGAGTTGTAGGCCACTGGGCTTGCTGGATGTGTTGGTGCTTGGGAGACACAGGGTTGGGGTTCTGCAAGTTGGAGGCCCTGGTGTTGGGTCACTGTTTGCCCTTTTAGCTCCAACTTGCCCTCCTAAATTCCACTTTCAGCTGAAGTGTGGGGCACGTAGTTTTTCCATGTTCTATTGTTGTTTGGGAGACTGACCCAAGTGGAGGCTTTGGTCATTGACTTAGTGGGAGTATCTTTTGGTTCTACTTGGCTAGCCCTGAGGTACCCAGGCATTCTGGCTCTTACATTTGGGGAAAGGTGACACGGTGACACAACAATGCAGCCGATGCTCAAGTAGTCTACCTGCGGGGGGCAGGGGTAAAAGCTCGGGTTTCAGGAGGCACATGAGTGTTAGCAGCAGCACTAGATTGTAAGCTTTCCTCTGTGGAGGACTTGGGGAGGGGTCACTGTGTATATCCCAGGATTCCTGCTTTCTTCCTGCCTGTGGAAGTGATGTAACCAGGAAGGCATCCTCCCTGCTATTGTATTGTAGTAAGAACTGCTCTGGGCCATTCCAGCTCTCTGACCCCAGGTAGAATATGAATCAGCAGAACTGTAACTGGAGTTCCATCTGATCATGTGCTTATCTTTTAACCACTAAGATTTATATTTAGTGACTAATGATCTTCTGCTAGAAGTACCATCTCCCACACAAGTCCCCAGCAGGCTGGCTCTGAGTAAGGACGCTGACTTAGAAATAAACCCATTCCCCCTCTTTTCCTGCAGGATTTGCCATGCCTTTCTGTGCTGGGCTCTGGGGCCCCTTCACCCATGCAAGCAGAACACTCAGCCAGCGCAGTTTCAGGTAATTTTCCCATTCAGTTTTTTTTTTTTTTTTTTTTAAGATTTTATTTATTTATTTGACAGAGAGAAATCACAAGTAGATGGAGAGGCAGGCAGAGAGAGAGAGAGAAGCAGGCTCTCCGCTGAGCAGAGAGCCCGATGCGGGACTCGATCCCAGGATTCTGAGATCATGACCTGAGCCGAAGGCAGCGGCTTAACCCACTGAGCCACCCAGGCGCCCCTCCCATTCAGTTCTTAAAGCTTTGTCTCTGAGTAAGCCTACCATCAGGGTTGGGTATTATGTGACTAGAAAGGGAGCAGGAACTCAGAGGAGTGGGAACTCAGAGGAGTGGGCTTGGCTTCTGGGAAAGCTAAACAGGCCAGAGCAGCTGGGGTTTGGTTGTGGTGGGTAAGAGGATTGGTAAGGATGTGACCTTGCTGTTGGAGGTAGGGTAGGGAATGGCTCAAAGTAGAGGAAACTTCAGTTCTTGCCAGATTCTTGTAGTGACTCCCAACATCTCTCGACGCTGTCATGCCCCCAGTGCATGAAAACCTCTTTTAAAAACGGAATCTTGTTTTAAAATGTTACATGCATATTACCAAAACTCAGGCATGATAGAAGTATGACAGCCTCCCCTCCTTTTAGATGCTAAGCCAGGACACAGAGCATGGGTGCCTTATTGTTGGCAAACATGCCTCCTGGCCCCATTCGTGCACTCCCTGGCGTTTACTGAGCACTGCGCCTAGGGTTGGTCATAGATGAATAAGAATTGCTTCCTGTCCTCAAAGAGTCTTCACAGTTGGCCACAGGAGCAAACTTGGAAACAAATAAATCTGAGGAAATGTGACCAGTATAATAATAGAGGTTTGTACGGTGCTTTGGATGGCCTGAGACAGGAGCTGCTGATGGAGGAGGAGGAAGGGAGAACAGAGGCAGCCTTCCCAGAAGGGAAGTGGGAGCAGGCCCCGTCCAGGCCTCCAAGGAGGGCTGAGAGGCGTGGTGTGCCTGAAGGGCACAGATCACTCTGACCCGCTCTGTGGTCAGTGATAAGAGATTGTGACCCTCAGATGGCAGGTAAATGGAGGCGAGGTTGTCAACAGTGTAGACAGTGGAGACCACTGAACAGTTCTAAGGGGAGTGGTCTCAGTTTTATGTTCTTTTTTTTTTTTTTTTTTTTTGACAGAGACAGGGAGAGAGAACACTAGCACAGGGAGTGGGAGAGGGAGAAGCAGGCTTCTGCTGAGCAGAGAGCCTGATGCAGGGCTCAATCCCAGGATTCTGGGATCATGACCTGAGCTGAAGACAGATGCTTAACGACTAAGCCACCCAGGTGCCCCTCAGTTTTATGTTCTAAAAGAGAGCTCTTGGCTGGCAACATGAGGCACACGGAACCAGTTTGGACACTAACAGTCTTGGTGTAAGAGAGAAAGCTGCCAAACTGCGGAAGTGTTGGTGGGGGCAGGGAGAGGACTGAGGGGCCTCACAGGTAGTATCAATAGGATTTGGCAGCCAGGATGTTGATGGAGAGAGAGGGTTATGGCTTAGGAGCTGGAGAAGCCGTTAGCTAAGTAAGAAATGCAGCAGCACGGGGTGGTTTGCAAGGGGAGATGATGAGGTCAGTGTGGGATCTAGTGAGTGTGCAGTATCAGTGGGACATGTTGTGGGAAGCTTAGAGTGGAAAGGCAGGGCTAGAATAAAGGAGAGAAATGAGGCCGGAGATGGAATTTACTAGTTGGAAGCAAAGGGAATCAATAAAACTGCCCCAGAGTAGGTCTGTGGAATGGGAGCGGAGAGCCCAGGGTTACCCTGCAGAATGCTAGCACTTAAGGTGCTCACATCAGGAAAACAGAAATCCCTGTTATCAGATGCTTAATAATAGCTTATCTGCCTTTAATAGGTACACTTTATTTTTTAATTTGTTTTTTAAAGGATTTTATTTATTTGAGAATGTGAGAGGGGGGAGTGTCAGAGGGAGAAGCAGACTCCCTGCTGAGCAGGGAGCCTGATGTGGGTCTCTGTCCTGGGACTCTAGGATCCTGACCTGAGCCACCCAGGCTCCCTAATAGGTACACTTAAAAAAAAAAAGTCCATTCTAGTGGGGAAAAATGCATTGAGACAAATGATCGTTACCTCAACTTTTTTCTGGTTTCTTCTTTTATGTCAGGAGACTCTCTTAGCAAACCTATTCATTCATATTGTCTGGTTCCCAGCAACACATTGATGGGAAATTTGGGAATCAGTATATTCTGGGGGAGCAGGTTTTACAGGCTAGGCAATGGATGAGGCCTGGCCCATAAAATAGTCCCTTAATGCTCAGAGTTCTTTTGGATACCAGAGGCTTTCAGTTAGGCTGCCATGAAGTTCCTTCTAACAGAAAATTGGGTTCCATTTAAAACCCCACCACGGGTGCCTTAGGGTCCTGGGATCAAGCCCCACATAGGGCTCTCTGCTCAGCGGGGAGCCTGCTTCTCCTTCTCTCTCTGCCTGCCTCTCTGCCTACTTGTGATCTCTCTGTCAAATAAATAATTAAAGTCTTTAAAACAAAAATAAAACAAAACCCTTCAAATCGAGATGTTGACTCAGCAGCAGGAACTTTTGACTGGGAGGAAACTGTCTTGGGCACAGAGAAGTCTTCACAAGCACCCAACTTTCTGTCAGGGCCTTGGGTTTTGCTCTGTTCAGTGCTTTGTTGCTAACGTGTGATCTCTCCCAGGCCTTGCCCTCAGAAGCCTCTGCACCCTGACCAGGAGAGATGCAGACCTCAGACTTTTTTTCTCTTTCCTCAGCACCACCAGGAGCCTCAGTGCAATTCAGAAGATGACGCGGGTCCGTGTGGTGGACAACAGTGCCCTGGGGAATACACCATACCATCGCCCTCCTCGTTGCATCCATGTCTATAACAAGAATGGGGTGGGCAAGGTGGGCGACCGGATACTACTGGCCATCAAGGGACAGAAGAAAAAGGCCCTCATTGTGGGGCATCGCATGCCCGGTCCCCCGATGACCCCTAGGTTTGACTCCAATAATGTGGTCCTCATCGAGGATAATGGGAACCCTGTGGGGACCCGAATTAAGACACCCATCCCCAGCAGCCTACGCCAAAGGGAAGGTGAATATTCCAAGGTGCTGGCCATTGCTCAGACCTTTGTGTGAGCAGGGCTCAGGCCCTTGGCTGCGGTAGGAATCATGGGAGGGAACCTGGGGCCTGTGGCTGGGGAATAGTGTCTGATGAAAAAATAAACCCTTTCATGTATGTTTCCTCCTGAACTTTTTGGGATGTGGTCATGAGGTAGATGGCACTGAAGCAATTAAAAGGCAGCCGACTCTTGTCTGGTCATATCAATGGCATGAGGTAGCCTGTGAGCTCATCCAGGATTATCAAGCTCTGGAAAATGGAGGTACAAACCAAATGCCAGTTCATAAATGTGATGTTGGACTCTGTCACTTTCTAACCATGCGAGCTTTTTTATTTTTTATTTTAATTACTTGCCATTCAGAGTATCCTCTTTCTGTGTCAGAGGGCTTGGGATATTAAATGGGTATGAAGATTACAGGTTAGCATGAACAAGGGCAGAGGGACTCATTTCATTTGGCGGAACATTGCCTTCCGGCTCCTCTGGAGCCCAGGCAGTGATCCTTTCTCTGCTGTGAAGTACTCTCTGCTAGGGACCAGAACACTCCTGTGTGTTCAGCAGTGGAAAGCTGCTTCCCTGGACTGCTGGGGGAATGGGTTAGCCTTTCTCTTTTGCAGATGACCTGATCTTGGGCCTGTGCAGGTGAGTCCATTTATTTGTCGATCTGGGGGAGACCTGGGGGCTCCCGTAGTTCCTTTAATGAGATCACATCAACTCATTTATAAATCCTTTATTCATTGGGGTGCCTGGGTGGCTCAGTGGGTTAAGCCTCTGTGTTTGGCTCAGGTCAGTTCTTAGGGTCCTAGGATCAAGCCCCACATCAGGTGCTCTGCTCAGCAGGGAGCCTGCTTCCCCCCCTCTCTCTGCCTGCCTCTCTGCCTACTTGTGATCTCTCTCTTTGTCAAATAAATAAATAAATAATCTTTTTTAAAAAAATCTTTTATTCATTCAGAATATCCTGTGTATGTTCCAGTGGCCTCTGAGAGGCAGAGTAGCATAATGAACACAGGCTCTGTAGTCAGACTGCCTGGGTTTGAATCCTGATTCCCACCACTTACCACTTACTGACTTTGGGCAAGTTTTTTAACTTCTCTGTCCCTCTGGTTCCTCCTCTGTAAAATGGGGATATAATAATGACACTACTTGGTAGGAATGAAGCTTAGTATCTCTCAGCACCTGGCAGTAATAAGCACTCAGGAGGTATTAGCTAATTTCTGTTACTACTCTGCATGCGCCAGCCCCGAACAATAGTGGAGAATGCAAGTATATAAGGTCCTTGTCCTCTTGGAGCTTATAGTGTTCCCAGGGAACATCAACTCAGATTGCCCAAGTACTCAGATGCATGTCTTCAAGTGGGAAAGTGCCTGTGATAGCAGGATTAGACTTTTTTCCTGAGGGATTGGAGGCAGCTTCCCCCAGAAAGGGTTGCATTGGCTGCTTTCTGAGGAATGAATAGAAGTGACAGAGCATACTGGTGACCTGGGGCTGGGGAGGAGTATAGACCGGAAAGCAGAAGAGGGAAAATGTAAGGGTGTTGGAAATGTTCTCAATCTAGATCTAGGCAGGAGTTATGGGAGTATTAAATCTGTAAAGAATTATTGAGCTGTACACCTGAGTGCTCTCTGTGTACCTTATACCTTAGCAAAAATAAATGGATAGGCATTAGTTAGGCAAGAGAGGAGGGAAAAATATTCCAGGCAGAGGGAAGGGCATGTGCAAAAACCCTGTGGCAGCAGTGAATGGGATATATCCCAGGGACTTGAAGAAGCCAGTGTGGCTGGAGCAGGGTGAGTGAGCTGGAGCATGGTGTAGGATGAGGGGAGGAGAGAAGCAGGGCCAGGCTGTGCAGGGTCTTGTAAGCCCCAGGCAGCTTTCCTAGTCTTGAGGGCATTGGCATGCTATTGTCGGGTATTTGGCATGTGGGGTAGAGGTGGTGGGAGAGGACATCTGTTTAGATTTGCTCTGTGGACAGAGGCCAAGGGAGGCCAGAATGGGTAGCATAGGCTTTGCAGCAGACCCTGTGAAGATGAGGACGAGTTGGATGGGGGTGGTGGTGAGGGAGGGGAGTAGAAGCCTTTAGGAGGCGCAGTTCCCTGGGCTTCGTGGTGCATTTAGATGGTGGGGAAGGCCAGGAATGGGTCCCAAGTTTCTGGCTTCCGTGCATGGATGGTTGGTCCTACCAGGCATCGAGGGGGTAGGGCCCTAGGAGAGGTCTGGGTGGGGCAGGGAGCAGTTGAGAGCCTCTGGATGGGGGTGCCTTTGAGACTTCCAAGAGGTATCAAGTAGGTAGCTGGCTGCAAATGATCTCATAATTGGAGTAGCATTTAGTATCTGTTTTGAAAGTATTTATGTATCTGTCTCTTTTTGGGTCCCTCCTAGCCCTTAGATTTGGTAGGCACTGGTCCGTGTTTTAGATGAGGACGTGAGTTTCCAAGGTAATAGAATTTCATGGGGTCTTAAAACTAATAGGTGGTAAAGCTGGCCTTGAAGTCAGATCCTGGGACTTAAAACCAAGGGTTCTTCCCACAACATTATGGGGTCTGTCTTTCGAGGTTGATGAGTCCTCTCCACCTTGAATTGATTGTCTAGCTGTGATTGTAGAAGAGAATTTGAGTTTCCTGAAGTCGGTGGGTACCCTCCCAGGGCCTGTTGCCTGCTAAGTCCTGGCTGCAAGGAAGCGAGGGCTAGTAGTTTTCTTTCTTCCCGGTTGAGGCGGGTGCTGCTCCCCCCACTCCAGGTTCATCTGCCTAAGCTTGAGTCAAGAGAACCTGGGTGCTTCAGGAGCTAAAGTCCTTCTCCATCTGGCCCTCTGGAAGGGCTGCTAGAGTCTGTGGCTGGCCCACTCTGCTGCAGCAGCTGACTGTGGCTGAGGAGGAGGACTCCCATCCATACCAGGATCTCCTTTGTCAGTGGTGAGTGTCTCTCCGGCTGCAGTGGCTGGTACTTAGCAAGCTCCTCGTTTCTCAGCTTTCCAGGCTGCTTCCCGAAGGTTCAGGGGGGAAGAGACCCTTGTCCTGGAAAGGAAGGCACAATTGTGATTCTCAGCCAGGCACCACCTGCTCAAGGGCTGGGCCTTTGCTCTTTCCTGAGCTGCCCCTTGCATCTTGGGTCACTTGCCTTCTGGGGTCAGGCTCACTCCTTCCTGTGCCTTGAGTTAGCATACAGCGTGCGGATCCTTTCAGGAGCGTGTGGGGTCATGCCTCTCTGCCGCATTTTCTGAGCCACCCATGCCACTGAGGCTTACCCACGTCTTTCAAATGACTGTCCTCACTGTCCCCCCTCCGCTTCCGTGGGGTTAAACACCCCTCCCAAGGTGTTCTCTGCTGACCGCTGGAAGGCTGTGGTTTCCACAAAGCCGAGTGGCTGGAGCCTGCTCTCCGTCTATGACGCAGGCCTTCCCAGCGCACAGCCCAGAATAGCCTCAGCTTTGCTGCTTTTCCAGCTGCCCTATCACTTTGCAAACTGGGATCTAATTTGCTGTCCACCCTCCCCACCCCAGTGTCACAACCAGTACCACTTTCTTTGCTCATGAAATATTTATAATCACAGATTATGTTTCCTTATGAGTCTAAGCTGGCTTTTGTTTTTTCCCTTCCGCACCCTTAAGAAGCTGCCCCTGACAGGTCAGAGTGCCATGTGTCTCTTGGTTTGTAGACTTCATCGCCATGTCTCCTGTGGTGTCCGGCTCTACCTGTAGCTTTGCTCTCTCTGCTTTGGCAGTGCCACAGAAATGTGGTGGAGGGGTTAGTAGGTCCGTGGTTGTAGCTGGGAGGCCTGAGTGCCTGGTGGGCATGTGCTGCTGCCTAGTTGTGTTGGGCAAGCCACAGCCTCAGTGGAGTTGCACGGGGGCTCGGTGCTCAGGGGACCCAGCTGGTGCTGCGGGGGGGTTTGCTCTGGAGTAGTCCAGGCATGCTTCTGTCTGCAGCCCTTGCCCCAGCCGCTTTGAAGGATGTGCCCTTGGCTGCAGGTGGGGCTTGGCCAAAGAATGTGCAGAGATCATTCTGTTACCACCAACATTCTTGGAAGACAGGCTGAGCCCCTGTGCAGGGTGGCCTCTTCCTAGCTGAGAGGCAGGTCCCTCCTGAGACCCCAGCCCAGCCTGGCTCGAGCAAGGGCGGGCAGTGAGAGTCAGTACATCAGGAGGCAGAATTCATCTGAAGCCTGCCTCTTGTGTCTGAGGGGCAGGGAGGAGCCTGAGGGTGTACCTCCTGGTGGGGCCCATGGGCTCAGGCCTTGCCTGGGCACAGGCTCCTTGGCTTCCCTGCTCCGTCCCCTCATTGCCTTCCTTGGCCTCTTCTTGTGCTCTCACATTCTTTCTCCATAGCTGAGAGTTCTTGGTTTTGAAGAAAATTGCAGGATACTGGAATCAAATGATGAGCTTAAATTCCAATCTGTCCTGGCAGCTGTTACGTCTTTCTTTCCTCTGATTTTGTAATTCAGTTTTTAACAGCAAGTTTTGGGACTCTGTTTTATTCTCTCCTACCTGGAGGATGGGTATAGATCACAGTTCAGTTCCCCTCAGCATTTTGGACACTCGCCCAAGTGTCTTCCCAGATGTTAGTCATGTTCCAAATTATTTGGACTTTCCGGGTTCACAGTGGTCCTGAGTTTGCTTCTCAGTTTTCAGCATCAAGCGAATATCGTTATGATGTTTTCTTTTTTTGTCTTTATGATTTTTTAAAGGCAGTCGTTTCCAGCCAGATTCAGGAATAGTGATACCTATTGTCATTTGCTTGATACTACGACAGGCTATCTCATAAGACAGACCACAAGCTTTTTTTTTTTAAGATTTTATTTATTTATTTGACAGAGAGAGAGCACAAGTAGGCAGAGAGGCAGGCAGAGAGAGAGGGGGAAAGCAGGCTCCCTGCTGAGCAGAGAACCTGATGCGGGACTCGATCCCAGGACCCTGAGATCATGACCTGAGCCGAAGGCAGAGGCTTAACCCAGTGAACCACCTAGGTGTCCCCCCGCCCTTTTTCTTAAATGAAAGTGACCTTAAACATTTTGGGAATTTCACAAGAACTCTTAAATAATCGGGATACCCTTGGATATTATGAAACCGTGATTGGCAATTGGTTTTAGGACACATGTTTACCTGTCAAATAGAAGCAACTCTAGGCCAACTGGGACTGATGATCCAGTGTGGGATCAGAGCCGTCCTCCGTGCTTCCCACTCCTGCTCTGGGCTCCCTGGAGATTTGTAGCACTCCCAAAGGCAGGAGGGCCTCAGTGCTAGCACAAGAACAGGAGAGACAGAGACCTCTCCCCCATGCTGGCCTTTTCCAGGGACACTGCTCCAGGCCTGTGCCAGCCCATATCCACAGGCCAGTGCAGTGCCCTTCCTGTCCCCCATTGGCCCCGTTCATAGCTTCGGTAATGCCCTGGTTTGCTGCCAGCTCTGCTTAAAGGTTTACTGGTGAAGGAGAATGAAAACCTTGCTTGAAATGAGGTTTTGGGGTTGTCTGGGGATTTTGTGTCTCCAGGCTCGTCCCCCAAATATGAAAACAATTGAGAATTAGTTACTCAGTCCTCAGACTTTGCCACAGATGTTCTGTCCCACAGGCTTCCCTTTGTACTTAATTAAGTTGGTTTTTGGTAGGTAACTTGCAGAGACAGTCTTTATGTACCTGTCTTTTTTTTTTTTTAAGATTTTATTTATTTATTTGACAGAGAGAGATCACAAGTAGGCAGAGAGGCAGGCGGAGAGAGAGAGGAGGAAGCAGGCTCCCTGCTGAGCAGAGAGCCCGATGTGGGACTCGATCCCAGGACCCTGAGATCATGACCTGAGCCGAAGGCAGCGGCTTAACCCACTGAGCCACCCAGGCGCCCCTTTATGTACCTGTCTTTTCTCCCTTTTGTTCCATGTAAAAGTTAATTTTAGTCTGACTACTCCCTTTATTTATAAGATCGTGTGTTTATGTTTTTAAAAAGCCTGATGCCAAAGTATTTAGGACTAAAGTGTCTTGATATTTGCAAAAGATTAATTGATGAATCTAAATGAGTATACGGCAATCATACTTTTTTTTTTTTTTTTGAAGATCTTATTTATTTGAGAGAGACCGAGAGAGCAGACAGAGAGGGAGAAGCAGACTCCCCGCTGAGCAGAGAGCCTGATGCAGGACTTGATCCCAGGACCCCAAGATCATGACCTGAGCTGAAGGCAGAGGCTTAACCAACTGAGTCACCCATGTGCCCCTCTTTTAATTTATTTTAGGGTTGATGTTTTCAAAATAATGATAGGGATAGAAGAAATAAAAGGGAATTATTGCCTTTCTTTTCTTTTCTTTCTTTCTTTTTCTTTTTTTTAAATTCTGATGATCAGACCTGTGTTGGAAACGTGCTCCCATGCTCCCACTGGTCTGCACCCAACCTGGGCCCCTGCGCCTGTGACTTGGTGCTGGCTGATGGGGACCAGACAGTTCAGACAGCAGGAGCTGGACCTGTTCGGTCCACTCGCTGTTGCCCACCCTCCGGCTTTTGGATGGGCCTTTCTCACTGCACTTCCCCTGCCCCATGGCCTGGGCTTGGTTTGTTTTCTTTCCTTTCTCCAGGAATGTGGTGGTAGTGTTTCTAGCTCTATACTATCATTTGGCACATAGTAGATATGCAGTGAGTATTCAATTAATTAATTTAATCTCGTGGTGAGTTTTTTTTTTTTTTTTGAAGATTTTATTTATTTATTTGACAGAGAGAGATCATAAGTAGGCAGAGAGGCAGCCAGAGAGAGAGAGGAAGGTAAGCAGGCTCCCTGCTGAGCAGAGAGCCCGATGCAGGGCTCAATCCCAGGACCCTGGGATCATGACCTGAGCCGAAGGCAGAGGCTTTAACCCACTGAACCATCCAGGCACCCCATGAGTGTTTTTTTTAATTAAATTTTTTATTAACATATATTATTTGCTGCTATAATATATTATTTGCAGGGGTACAGGTCTGTGTCGTGGTGAGTGTTTAAAGGAAAGGAGAACTTTGTGCTTCCTAAGTAACTGCTGTTTGTTTGGTGGGTGCTTTGAGTTTTCCCTTCTGTGACATACAGCTGGGAGCATAGGGTGCCTTTCTCACAGGGCATGTCATATGTAACCCACCTATGGCCTGAGTTTATTTCAAAACAAAACTGATATGGTTGGACATGGGGGCTGAGGAGCTCTCCAGATTTTACAGATGAAAGAAGCAGATTCAGGATGAGAATCAGATTTGTTGGTTCCCAGTCTAGTTCTCTTCCTTGTATCTCAGCATCACTGAGCACCTCCTTTTACCCCTGAACTTAGAAATAGTGTGAATTTTCTGAAAACCACTTTGGGAAGGGGCCACACCTACCCCGTCTGCCAGGGCAGAAAGTCACAGAATGTGACTACGCTGGGCCCGGTGGGGTTTGGGGTGCCCTGGGGCTGGTTGGGGAGGACGGGGTGCTTGTGCTGCTGTGGGCTGAAACCTCCCCTCTGGACCCTGCATCCCGTCCCCCTCCTCCCGCCCAGGCCCCAGGGCTTCAGAGCCCACCACGCTGCCTTCTCCTCCTTCGTCTGAGCAGCAGGCCGCTTCCTCCCGGGGGCCCGCCTGAGTTGTGGACACCACCGCTGGCAGACCTCTGCCTCTGCGGAATAAGGTGGCTTATGAGGCTTATGAGGCAGTCGGGTGTACAGGGGCTCAGTGGGCAGCAGTCCCTTCAGACTGGACGGATGGAAGGAGTGAGATGAAGGTAAATGGCTTAACCCTTGCCACAAGTCCATCGGGTTCAAATGATGTCCTTGGAAGCAGTCAGCAGTCACCAGGCTCAGGCAGGGCACAGAGAGTGGAAAAGAAAGAGGAAGAGACACATGTGACAGTGACGGTGTGCCACTCTAAGTTGGCTTCAGCATTAAGTGCCAGGGCTGTTGTTTGCTTCTTATCGACAGAGCTCTTTCCCCTTCCTCCATCTGATTCCTCCACTGTCCCCACCCGGAAAGATGCTGAATAAACACGCTTCTTACTAAAGGTGAATTTCTAAATTTTCACCGTGTTTAGGAGAAAAGAAAATTGTGCAAGGGATAAGGCAGTGGTGCTTAGGGACATTTGTTGCTATCTGAAGGTTTTGGTGATTGTCACAGCTGGGGGTGGCATCAAGCGAGTAGAGCCCAGGGTCAGGGCTAGACCTGCCACGATGTACAGGGCAGCACGCACAACACAGAGCATCCGGCCCCTCATGTCCACAGTGCCCAGGATAGGAAGCCCAGAGGTAAGATGAACTGTGTGTGTAAGGGGACAGAGGACATCTGGGAGTCAGAGTCAATCATCGGTCCCTAAATAATGGTGTTGAAATAACACTCTAACAAATAATAACTCTAACACTGAAATCCATGAAACTCTGTATTGACTGCTGTTTATTTGCCCTTTTGCCCTGGCTTGAGCCCTAAAGGTAGAGTAGCAGCTAATGGGGAATTTAGGAAGGCTGCAGCTTCCCAAAGGGTTGAAAAATAGCCAACAGAGTCAGGGCCATTAGAGGACTAGGTACCGGGCTTGCGGACTGTGGACAGAGGGTCACAGACCCCATGAGGGCTGTGGGATGGGTTTATGAGCAAGGCTGTGGGTTGGGCTCAGCCATTGCTCCTAGGTTGGGTCATGGAGGCCAGTCACTTTCCTCAGAGCTTTGGCTTCTGCCCCTGCCCCCCCCCCCCCCCCAATTCTCCACGACCATCTTAGTGGTGGTACTCACGGCCTTGTTAGCTTACATATCTCACAACCTTGGACTCCCTTTGGGTTTGCCCTGCATCCCATGTCCGTTCGTAGTTTTCACAGAGTGCTGTCCATTCTCCTGCTATAGAGTGGCACCCTTCCTCCAGCCTGGGGCCCAGCACAGTGCCACCACGCTGCTGCCTGCTGCCAGGTTTTCTGACAGTCCAGCTGCCCACCAGACCCAGCTCTCGGTATAAACATCACATCAGTATAGACATCAGCCTGGTGTCTGAAAGCTGATTTTGTGCCAGGTACTTTACACATTCTGTCCCAAGTAGTCATTGCAATGACACCATGTGGCCATTGTGCCTGATATGCAAGTGAGCAAACCCAGGCTGGTGGCGGGCCGGGATTGGAAGTCAGGTCTGCCTGACCTCATAGCTCCTCTTCCTGCTGCACTGGCCCAGGGTGGAAATCTTTCTAGGTACCGTGTACCTCAGCTGTTAAAAGTATTGCGGAAGCATCAGCTGGATGGCCACTGTGGACACCCACGGTTGCTTCCAGTTTTCTCTGAGGTCAGTTCCTTCCAGCCAGCCAAGGGCAGCGCTTCCCGCTGGAGGTCTGCTCCCTGCCTAATTTATTGCCACTGTTTCCTGTGCCTCGCAACTTGAGCTTCAACTCCAGCCAAGGAAGTGGGCCTCCCCCTGCACTCTGCGCCCAGCTGAGCGTGGGCTCCCTGAGAATGGCGTCTGGTCTTGCTCACCGTGCAGTTCTCAGCACCCAGTACCAAGTGGGTTCTCAGTGTTTGCCGAATGGTTTTCCAAACTAGAAATGCAGGTCTTTTCCTGCCCCCATGAAAGGCAGCTTCTGCCCCTCCTAACCCATTCCCACCTGGGAAAGCCAGGCCAAGGGAGTCTTGTAGAGGCCGGCTAAACAGCCCCAATCAGCAGGTCCTGCTTCCCCAGCCCCTCCCGCCCATCTGCTGCCTGTATGCCCAGGGAAGCCGGGTGGGCCCACAGTTGTGCCTTTGCACATGTTCGGCTTCAAATGTCCTTTTCTCCTAGAGATGCGATCAGTCATCTTACGGAGCCCTGCTCAAACAGCTCATCCATTAAATTCTGATCACTGACATTATTGAGCCCTGGACCAGACGTCTTAATTTGCCTCTCAGGGTCCCTCTTGTCCCTTTCTGCCTAGTTCTGTCCTGGAGGCTAACGTATAGGGACTCTGTTGGGGGCTCCCATGTCCTCTGACTTCCAGATGGGTTTGGCCAGGGGGAAGCCCCAGCAGCAGTTCACAGGACAGGAGGAAAGAGAGCATACGGGAAACTATGCTGTCCCCATCCCCATCGCTCAGTGCCCTCTTGCTGCAGCTCTGCCACACTCCTTCCTAGAGCTGTCCCCTGGGGTGCTGTGGAGCCCACTGTGTTGCCTACACTTTTTAAAAGATTTTATTTATTTGAGATAGAGTAAGAAAGCACAAGCAGGGGAGAGGGAGAAGAAGGCTCCCCACTGAGCAGGGAGCACTGACGCAGGGCTCGATCCCATGACCCTGAGATCATGACCTGAGCTGACGGCAGACACTTAACCGCCTGAGCCATCCAGGCATCCCTGCCTACACCTTTGTTAAACCCTCTTCAGATGAACTTGCTGGAGTGGTCCACCTGCGCTCTGCTAGGACCCTGCTGGAAACGGACATGGACCGTGTGAACCGAGATGGCAAATGAGATCTTCTGCCCTGGTGAAGCTCCTGGGAGGTGATGGGGTCAGTTCATTCTGTGGGAAGGTATCCGGAAGTGTCTGCCTCAGCAGCTGCCAGCCTGGGAGACCCAAAAACACTTGCCGAGGAGATTCCTGGAAGCCAGAAGATTAGTCAGTTAAGTGACATTCTGAAGTGGGCGTGCCTTTCATCCCAGCCAAAGGCATAGATGTGACACTTGAGTCAGGTGGATCTCGACCTGCCAACAGTTTGGGGGTCCTAGAGGCTGGCGGGGCTACACCCGACCTTCTCACTGCCTGAGTTTAAATACTTCAAGGCTATTCATCCCAGATTGCATTTGTCAAGATGGGCAAGGCTGCCGTGCCGAGGACCCCTCTAACGGCTGGTGGGAGGGCCAGGCAGGTGGCAGGGAAATCTCTAAGTTCAAGAGATGGTAAGAGCACTAGGGTAGGGCAAGGCAGGGATGAAGGATGGGAGTCAGGACATTCTTGGGGGGAAATCGGTCGTTAGCAGTTTGAGACAGTTTGGCATAGGGGAGTCATGTTGGGAGATAGGGCCGGCGTCCAGAAACTTAAGATAGCACAACCGGGCTGTATGGGGATAGGTTATCAAGGGCTGAGCTTTGCCTCCAGAGGAAGTGTGTGGTGGGAAAGAGTGAAGGAGGGTGGGGGCAGGGAGGGGAGGAGTTGAGCATGGGGCAGGCTTCAGGCTGTGCTTGTGGAGGGGAGCATAGCCAGCTCCGGGGTACTGGCAGTGGCCTGAGCCAAGGCAGGGAGGGGAAGGTGCCTGCTTCATCCCTGATACGGCGGGGGCCTGTGGGAGGGCCAGGTCTAACTGCCTGTGGCTGGGGACGTGAGGCTAGAAGCTGCCCTCCGAGTCACTTTCCCAAAATAAAGTACATCCATGATCCTGAACCTTGTGTCTTAAACCTGCTGGGCCACGTGACTGTGGAACTAGCACAAGGGTGGAATGGGCAGGATCTGGTGAACATTTGAAAGTGGAAGGAGGTGAGGGTGCCTTCTAGGTTTGCAAGCTTTGGAGGGACTCATGGGACCCTTGGAGAGGAGAGGAGGGTGGGGAGGGAGCTCTTTTCTGGCTGGTAAGTTGCAAGTGTGTGGGGGACACTAAACACAAGGTTGGGGAGAGAACAGAGTGGAAGGTTGCAGAGGCATCAGGATGCACGTGGTCCCCCAGGGAGAGAGGAAGGGGAGAGAGGGGCTGGCCGCCAGGGCACAGCCCTGGAGAGCTCTAGTGTTTAAGAGGGGGCTGGGCAGGAGATCAAGTAGAAGTGGGAGGGAGGGAGGAGGGTGGGGGAGTGGAGTCCTGGCGGTGCAAAGGTGCGGTGTGAGGAGGAAGCTGTCACTCCCATCCCAGGGGGCAGGGGCCCCTAGAAGTGAGGTCTGCAGAGGGATGGGTGGCGTGGGTGGCTGGCTGTCCCTGGCGGAGAGTGAGGGCAGAAGCAGCCTGTGGTGGGGCCAGGATGGATGAGGGCAAGCAGACAGTTATGAAGAGCGCGGAGGACTTCTTCAAGAAGCTTGTCTGATGGGAGAGGACCCAGAGAGGGCAGCAAGAGGAATGCTTTAAAAGGCTGGGAGAGATCGGAGCAGTTTGTACACCTGGGGGTTCTCCTTCTTGCTGGGAGTGGCTCTTTGGTAAGAAGATGCTAGCATATGTAAAAATCACCAGCAAGCGGAGGCCAACCTCAAAAATTCCCTGAGCAGACAAAACCAGGTTAGTCACACGAGCCAAGCTTAATTTAGCTTCTTTTGCATGACCAACTTGACCTGGGTTTTATCTTGCCTATGCCTCTGGAAATCATAAGCAAAACTGAAACTTTCCCCGAGGTTGATATGAGGTAACACTGACTAATTCCCTGTCATTTAAGTATAACCAATCACTGCGCAGAATAGACAGTCAGCTTCCTCACCATATAAACTGCTTTAAAACAATATACTGGAGCCCCATTCCATGTTTAGGTTTGAGTGCAGAGTGTGGCTTTGCAGACTGGCTTTTTGGTGTGTGCACAATGAACTTGTATTACTACTGCTTAGGTGATTCACTGGTTTTACTTCTGTGATTGTGGAACTTTTGCTACCTGGTAAGGACTAGGGAGTCCTGTCATCAGCACAGGAAGACCCATTCATTATTAGCACGGCATGCGTTTCACCCTGAAGGCCCTCTGATGGCACCCAGGCCTGAGGAAGTGGACCTCCCCGGAGGAAAGTTGAACAAAGCTGCCAGAGGGAGAGCCAGGGCCCTGGGCGGAGGGGCACTGAGGCCCCAGGAGGGGTGGGTTTGGGGATCCATCCCTCTAACTTAGACCAGACCTTAACGTGATGGGACAAGTGACCAGCTGTTGGTGCCTGAGTGCATTGTGAATGTAGGAGGGTGCCTTTGTGGCCTTGGGTCATGTGGGTGTTGCCTGAGGCTTAAGGCCATTGCGGTCACATTGAGCAAACAAACCCTTCTTGCCTGCCAGCCCTCTTCCAAGCATTTGGTATGCTGATACTATCTTGTCTTCCCAAAGCCTTGGGAGGTATATGATCTGTCAGTCTTCCTGGGCTGTGGCCCCTGCTGCACAGGTGAAGCCTGAAACTTGGATGTGGGAGAGTGACTGTCTCAGGTTCCAGGGCCAGGAACTGGTGGAGCTGGGGTGCTCTGCCACTGTGGTTGCTGCTGGTGGGGGGAGGCCCCAACAGAGGGGAACAGGTGGCAGGCTGGGTGTTCGGGGAGGTCAGTCTGCGTGTAGGAGTGGGCCTGCAGCACCTTGCAGGGTTCACTCTTGAAGGCCTTGGGAGGGGGAGGCTGCCCCCAGAGACCTGGGAGTGGGAAAGGTGGGGATGAGCTGTCCAGAAGGAGGGAGAGGCCTGAGGATGGAGAAAGGTTGTCAGAAAGGTTGTCAGGCCCCTGTGGTTTCCTGCTTATGCACTAGAGGGGTTGCCCAGCATGGCTCTGTAGGCATGTGACGGGGTCAGGGTCAGGGCAGGGGGAGAAGGTGGCCGTGGACATCCTGGGTCAGGGTCTGCAGGGCCCCCTCTCTCCCACTGGGTTTGTGGCCCCAGGAAAGAGTTGACTTCCCCACTTCCACTCTGGGTCTTGAACACACTTCTGTTCCTGAGTACCATGCATGGGGCCGTGCCTATGGAATTATGAGTCTGACTGCAGGGGAAGGGACAGTGCTGCCACAGTTCAACACTGCTTGAACCCATCTGTCCTGCATTTGTCCCTTGCGAGCTCCTCAAAGAGGGAAGCAGTGTCTGGTGATGGTGTCTTTGTTCCTTCAGCCTGGAAGATCCTCCAGGGAAGGGGCCGGGGCTCCTGCCTCTGAGGAAACCCTGGCTCCCCACTGTGGTCTCCGCCTCTCCAGCACACGTGGACACACTAACACACATGCACTCACACTCCCATGCACGCACACACATGTACACTACTTCGGTCCGAGGGCAGGGTCTGTCCGGTGGCGTCGCTCTGCTGTGGCTCACAGAGGCAGGGCTGGGACTCTGCTCACAGTGTTTCTCATTTGTCCTCAGCAGATTTAGGATCCCAGCCCAAGGGGGTAGCAGGCTCTGGGTGGGCCTTGGTCCCTGCCCGTGAGAGGGTCCCAGTTGTCTAAGGATCTTGGCCAGAAGTAAGGAGGCCAAAGGCAGGGACACGGAGCAGCACCTACTGCTGCTTCATTCTCTCCACAGCAATCCTACGAGGCAGGTGTGACTTCACTGTGTAAAGTGGAAACTGAGGCTCGTGTTAAGCAGGAGCCCATGGTGAGGGGAGGCGCCAGGATCTGGGCCAGGTCTGGCTGCAAAGGTTGTCTCAGCAGTAGGTGGGACCCTTGTTGGCAAAACCTCTGGGCGGAAAAGGCTTTATGTTGCCCACCTTGCCCTCTTGAGCACGTAACACGATGATCTGTAAAGGCGCACAGTTCACGCCTGTGGGTGTCTTTTAGCTTTTTTGAGGCCCTCTGAAAACCAGAAAACCTGTGAGGGTTGTGTCCCCTCTCCCTAGAATCGTCCGTACACACAGGCACGCATAGGTAAGTTGGGGTATGACTTCAGGGGTTCGAGGCCCTCAAGGCCTCCAGCCCCCTCCAGGCTGAGAACTCCCCTCAGGTGTGTTCGTGAGCTGGGTGACTGACAAGAAGATGGTGTGTCCCTGCCCCATACAGGTCTCCTGCCACAGTGCACAGTTGTGTTCCTTTCGGCCCCGTTTTTGATAATGAAACCTGGGAATAATTTGAACAGCCACGGGGTGGAGGTGGGGGGATTTGATCAGTAAAGCCCATCCAGGCACAATGGTTCCGAGGAAGGATGGCATAGGTGTGAAGAGGTGTAGCTCTCCAAGACATATTGTTGAGTGGGAAAAAGCATGTTGAAGGTTGATATACGCATACATCATTTATGTAAAATAAAAGCATGCAAAATATCACTTATTTCTGCACATGTGGAACATGTGTATTGAATGCCCAGATAAAGGACTGGGACCGTATCCCACAGGGAGCTGGGCACTTCCCAGTCCCCTGGCAGTCCCGGAGGTGGAGGCCTGGGGTCTTATCCCAGGAAGCATCCATGAATCGGGTGAGAGCTGGCTGTGCGATTGCATCAGACTTGGTCACCCTGTAACCTGGCAGTTCTATTCCCTGAATCTTCAGGCAGGGCCAAAGGCTCATGTGCCCGAGCACTCACGGCAGGATTGTGAAGGGGAGGAGTTGGAGGGAACCCGGATGCCCAGCACCCCGAGAACGGGGATGTGTAAATGGTACCCACCAGGGACAGGCCACACGGATGGGTTTTAAAAACATGGTGCTGAAGGAATAAAGTAAGAATTACATGAGGTACTAAGCACCAGTTTTGAAAAATATATGCACCTGTTTTGCAAGAACACATTCAAGTGGGGCAGGTGGAGATGAGTGGGCATAAGAGCAAGAGGAAGACAAAGAGTGAGCGGTGAATTCAGTTCCCCCGGGGGTAGACGGGTAGGCGAGGAGGGAGGCAGGTCAAACCATTTCTATGCGCATCATGACATCTAGTGGGCACAAGGGCTCCCAGCTCTCTGATCCCAGAGCCTGCGCTGTGAATATATCCCAGGACAGCCCAGCAGGGGGTGGGGTGAGGGGAGGGGTGGAGGTATAGGGGTAGAGTGGGGTGTGGGGTGGGGGTGTAGGGGGCTGGGGGGAGGTTGCTTGGAGGGGCCCCTCAGCAGAGGGGCAGGGACAGGCTGGCTGAGGTTTGCTATGGGCAGGTCCAGGGGTGGGGGGCGGGCTTTCCACTGATGCAGGGGTGAGGGAAGCTTCAGACAGGCTGAGCTCCTCACCACCCACTGTGGCAGGCAGGGGCACAGGAAGGCCCAGAAGCCAAATCCCTGAATGCCTACCTCAGTCCTGGCAGGAATCATCTGGCGGGGTCTTCAAGAAGGTGAAGAGGGAAGAAGATGGGCCTGCAGTCTGTGGACATGGACAGAAAGCTCTGGGTGCATGGGGTCACTGGCAGCAGGGTCTGGGGCTGTTGGCTAGGAATGGACCAATGGACCCAGGCCAGGCAGGGGGTGGGGAGGGGGTGAATGAAGTGGGGTATTGGGGTGAGGCCCTACAAAAATCCTTCTTTACCTACTGCTTGGGCTCCTCTGTTCTCCCAAATACCCAGCAGATAGGTTGCAGAGGTCATGTGTGATCAGGTTAAGTCTGCCCCAGCCAGGGAAGTAGGGAGAGGGGTGGCTACCAGCAGTGCCAGGGATCTCTAGGGTTTGAGGGGCCCTACCCTGCTCTACCTCCCTCTGCAATTCACTACTTACCACCCCTCCTTCTTCCATCAGACTCTGTCCCCTCCTCTATGTTAGCCACCCATTTCCCCCATCCCCAGGCTCTCCTGCCTCTGCACCAGAGCTCTCTTCCTAAGAAGAGAGAAGCTTGGCTTCTCATGGCTTGGGAGTCAATTTGGACATCCTTGCTAGGCACTCCAGTCCCTCATAATCTGGCCCAACCTGCCTCCTCACACTTGTCTTCCATGCTCTGCAGCTGCATTACTTCTCAACCCCCAAATAGACCTGTGCTCCCAGCCTCCGGCCTCCCACTTCTCTGCCTTGTGAAGTCCT
The DNA here is from genome assembly GCF_022355385.1 of Mustela nigripes. Classification (NCBI taxonomy): domain Eukaryota; kingdom Metazoa; phylum Chordata; class Mammalia; order Carnivora; family Mustelidae; genus Mustela; species Mustela nigripes. The sequence goes on from NC_081561.1 coordinate 59,542,668, forward strand.
CCTCATCCTTAGAGGCTCAGTCCATCTGTTGGCGCCTCCGCAGAGACCTTCCTGGTGAATTGGCCACCCTCCAGCCCCTGTCATTAAATCAGCTGTCATTAATTCCTTTCCAGTGACTGCATTTTGAAATAGTCAGCTCTGTTCCTGTCCGGCAGGGAGGGGAAAGAAGTGTGCATTCTGACCACAGACTGCATGGAGGAATCTCGCTTGGCCCCCACTCACTAGCTGTGTGACCATGGGCAAGTTAATTCACCTCTCTGAACCTTAGTATTTTTTTTTTTTTTAAGATTTTTAAAAATTTGTCAGAGAGAGAGAAAGCACAAGCAGGCAGAGTGGCAGGCAAAGAGAGAGAGAAGCAGGCTCCCTGCTGGATAGGGAGCCCAATGTGGGACTCCAACCCAGGACGCTGGGATCATGACCTGAGCCGAAGGCGGTGGCTTAACCGACTGAGCCATCCAGGTGTCCCTGAGCCTTAGTATTCTTATTGGCTAAAGGCAGGTGAAGCTCTCATTACACAGCCCAGATTCCTCACCTCAGTCTGCAAGGCCTTGCCCGACCTGTCTCCGACCCCTGTCTGGTGGCTCACCATGCTCCAGGCACACAGTCTCTCCCTCGCTGTCCCACTCTTCATTCTCAAATGTACTAAGTCCTTTCTTGCCTCCTAGCCTCCATACTTGCTGTTCCCTACCTGGGATGCTTTTCCTTCTCCTCTACCTCATTTCCAGTTTCACCTCAGCAATCACCCCTTAAACCACCGGCTCTATGCCATCCCACTTTCTGTGTATTTCCCCCAATTTAGAACTTTCCTACCTTTTGGGGGCACCTGGGTGTCTTAGTCCCTTAAGCATTTGCCTTCTGCTCAGGTCATGATCCCAGAGTCATGCCGGGCTCCTGCTTCTTCCTCCCCACCCCCTACTCCCCTGTGCTGCTCTTATTCTCTCTTGCTATTTCTGTCTCTCTCTCTCTCAAATAAATAAAATCATTAAGAAATTGTTTAAAGAGGGATGCCTGGGTGGCTCAGTTGGTTGAGCAGCTGCCTTAGGCTCAAGTATTGATCCCAGCTTCCTGGGATCGAGTCCCACATCGGGCTCCTTGCTCGGTGGGGAGCCTGCTTCTCCCTCTGCCTCTGCCTGCCACTCTATCTGCCTGTGCTCACTCTCTCTGACAAATAGATAAATAAAATCTTTTAAACAAATAAACAAAAAAGAAATTGTTTAAAGAATTTTCCTACTTGTTGACTTGATTGTCAGCTCTTGAGCTCTTGAGGATGAAGATTTTGTCTCTGGGATTATGGACAATGACCAGACTTGAGCCATTAGCTCTGGCTGCACCTGTTCCACTGGCTCCCGGGGGAGCTCCTCAGGGCAGGGTGTGTGTTTCTGTCATGATTGTCTTCTTAGCACAGAGCACCAGGGATGGCCCAGAGTCAGCCCTTAGTCCACATTTGCTGTCTGTCTGCCCATCCTTGTTCTCCCTTCTTTTCTCTTCACAACTCCTCATGGTCTCCTGATGGCTTCTAGTGCATGCTGGGCTGAGCTTCCTGGAGCTTGGAGGCTTCCAGAGCAGGAATGTCTCCCAGGTGGCCTTCTTATGTTGCTTCTAAGCCCAAATCAAGATATGCAGTGAAGAGTTCGGAGTACACTCTGCCTGTAGCATTGGAGGCCTTGGCTATGCCCTTGGGATCACTCCAGGTGGTAGGACAGTGACCTAGAATCGTCTGGTCTAACCTGAGAGGCTTGAAGTGGGCTAAGAGGTCCCAGTGATGACTCTGGGACCCTTCCAGGTGGGAGAATTTAGGCTGTGAATTGCTCAGGATGAGTGGGTTCCGTATAATCTAATGAAGCTTCACTTGGTTCACAGGAAACTTGGTTCCTGAATATGGCTTGTCCCTTCCTTTTTTTTTTTTATTCAAAGTTTTTTTTTTTAAGATTTTATTTATTTATTTGACAGATGGAGATCACAAGCAGGCAGAGAAGCAGGCAGAGAGAGAGGAGGAAACAGGCTCCCTGCGGAGCAGAGAGCCCGATGCGGGGCTCGATCCCAGGACTCTGGGATCATGACCTGAGCCGAAGGCAGAGACTTTTTTTTTTTTTTTTTAAAGAATTTATTTATTTATTTATTTGACAGAGAGAAATCACAAGTAGGCAGAGAGAGGAGGGAAGCAGGCTCCCCACTGAGCAGAGAGCCCCATGCGGGCCTGATCCCAGGACCCTGAGATCATGACCTGAGGAAGGCAGAGGCTTTAACCCACTGAGCCACCCAGGTGCCCCCACGGGCTTGTCCCTTAAGCCAAACTAAAGGTCTGGTGAATGGGAGGTGTCATGGCTCCCTCTTCACCATTGGAGGATAGGACTCTGGTGCCGGGATGCAGGGAGCGGTGTCTTGGTAAGCAGAGGCTGGTCCGTGAGGATGTGGCAATCAGCCTGGGATCAGTCTGCCACTGTGGGGACCAGGGGCTGGAGAGAGTCCCCCCTGGGCAGGGATGAACCCCAAGAGCCCCACTGTCCTCCCACCCACAGAGCAAGTGAGGCAGGATTCCCTCTCTGCCAAAAGAGGGAGACCTGAGGGACAGGTGAGGCAGGGCCATCTCCTCAGATTTGAGGATTTACCAATAGAATTTTAAAAAAGTCATTTTGGGAACTGATGTAAGGGTTGTTAGCATCTTATTTTGTCAAATAAGGACATGGAATAATTTAAAAATTTAATTTCTTATGACTACATCCTAAAAAATGAGTGCTGAGGCACTTGGATGGCTCAGTATTGGAGTCTGCTTGTCCCTCTCCCTCTGCTCCTCCTTCTTTCTTTCACTCTTTCAAATGAATAAATACAAGTCTTTAAAAAAATGAAAATTTTAATACAAAGAAATAATTATCTTTCTGTGGAAAGGTTTATAGGCATTCTTACACTGACATTTTGGGCTGTGAACAGCTGAAACCATGGTTAGGGACCAGCTCTTGGGAATTGTTGTTTTAGGTATTTGTGTGTGTGTGTGTGTGTGTGTGTGTGTAGGAAAATGTTCTGGAAACAGGTGACTGCCCAAGTGGTGTGTTTGGAGGGAAAAGGGAGTCCTCCCGCATCCCAAATGTTTCTTGGATGAATCCAGAAATTCTTTACTTCCCCATATCCACTTTCTGTAGATTCACTAGTTTTCTATTGGGTATTTGTAAATATCCCTGGGGCAGGATTTGGCAGGGAACAAAGAAACCCTGGACAAGTGTGGCCATGAGTGTGTGTGTGTGCAACCTCTGGGAAGGTGCTTATCCAGATGAAATCTGGCCCGGATCCACGTCGAGGGCTGTGTGGGTGAAAAAGGAGAGGGAGGAGAGGGAGCCACCTTTCCTGAGCTCTCACTGTGTGTCACGTACGATATTTGGGGCTTTTCCCCCTGTGCGAACTCACTGAATTCTCCCAGCAACATGCAGAGCTGCTGCTGCTTTAAAAAAAAAATTATTGTCATTATTATTATTATTTTTAAAGATTTTATTTATTTATTTGTCAGAGAGAGAGAGGAGCGAGAGTGAGCACAAGCAGACAGAGTGGTAGGCAGAGGCAGAGGGAGAAGCAGGCTCCCTGCTGACCAAGGAGCCCGATGCGGGACTCGATCCCAGGATGCTGGGATCATGACCTGAGCTGGAGGCAGCCGCTTAACCAGCTGAGCCACCCAGGCGTCCCTATTGTCATTATTTTTTAAGGTTTTTTTTTTTTTTTTAAAGATTTATGTATTTATTTTAGAGAAAGAGAGAGGGCGGGGGTAGGGAGCAGAGGGAGAGAGAATCCCAAGCAGACTCCATGCTCAGCGTGGAGCCTGATGTGGGGCTCGATCCCATGACCCTGAGATAGTGACCTGAGCTCAAACCAGAAGCTGGCCACTCCACCTCCTGAGCCACCTGGGTGCCCTGAGAACTGCTTGTTCATATTTCCATTTTCCAGATGAGGAAACTGAGGCCTGGGAAGGCATCGTGGACATCCAAGATCACAGGCCATGGTGGAGTCAGTATTTATATCCAAGGTTGCTTGAAATCAAGACCAGAGCCTTTATTTCTCCAGAGGGTTGAGGGAAGAAATGTTTAAAATCAACTCGAGTCCCAAATTTGTCAACATAGCGTCTGACAGGTGTGTGTTTTATTTGTTCTTTCTGTCCTGAGACACTGCGGCTAACTCGGGACCCCCCCCCCCCCAACGGACTTTGGAGGGAAGGGTCAATTACTGGTCTGGCCAGGCCCTGCCCTTAAACCAACCTGTTCCTCCTGCCCCAACTGCCAACGAGTGCCCCTTTACTCTGTCTCTACGAATTTGCCTGTTGTGCACATTTCATGCAAAATGGCATCTACAGCATGTGGCCTTCCGTGCCTGGCTGCTTTGGCTCGGAGTGGTGTTTGCTAGGTTTGTCCGCACGCATCAGCACGTTGCTCCTGTTTATGGCTGAATAGTATTCTGCCGCGTGGATATACCACATTCTGTTCCTCTGTCGGTGGATGGACGTTGAGGTGGTTTGCACCTTTTAGCCATTGTGAATTGTGCCGCTATGCCATTCTTGTGCAAGTGTCGTCTGAACACCTGTTCTCACAGCTTTTGGTATGCATGAGGAGTGGAACCGTGGGGATCGTATGGCGAGGCTATGTTTAGCTTACTGAGGGACCGCCAGACGGTTTCCACAGCAGCTGCATCATTCTCTGCTCTCAGCAGCAGCGGGTGAGGGTTCCAATTTCCCCACCTCCTTGCCAACTCTGGTTATTTTCCTTTTTATAGTCATCCTAGTGGGTGTGAAATGGTATCTCATTGTGGTTTTTGATCGCGTTTTCTTAACGACTAATGACATGAATCATCTTTGCCCTTAACTCTTTGGGAGGCCTCCAGCAGGCCCCTTGCCCCTCTGCGTGCCTCAGTTTCTTTGTGTCTAAAGCAGGATACCACCTAGGTTTGCTGTAAGGGTGAAATGAGTGACTCATGTGAAGAACTTAGTACCTGTGCCAGACATGCGGCAAGGACTCTCCAGAGAGCTGTCAGGCCGCCCCAGTCCCACCCTGGCTCAGGTGATGGAGGGGCTGCTGCCCCGGGAACCCTCCTGGCTGGGACTCTGCGGGGTGCTTTGAGCTGTTGCCCTCTGCCTGGCCATCTGCCCCTCTCTGCCTCCACCATTCTGCTCTCCTCAGGGGTCCGTGATCCTTCAGAGACTGGGCTAGGACTGGTTTCCAGTGAACCAAGCAGATATTTCTGGAGTGTAGCAGATCCCCTGAGGCCCTTTTTCCATTTCTGTGCCCTGTCCCTGGCCTGTATTTTCCCTTCTGTGGGCTCTCTCTCTCTCCAGACTGCACTCAGCTGCTAGACCATACTGGAAGTGTCTGGAAGTTTGCACGCTCCCCCACAAAGTGGCCCTTAACCAACAATGGAGATGCAGGCAACAGAGGGCTCAGCTCCCTTGCCTGGCATGGGGAGAACCCTGAGGTGTAATGTGTACCCCAGAGTCTCCTGCGAGACAGGCTGAAGCCAACCTCTGCACCCTGGCTGGCCCACCCTGCTTCCCCCCAGTCCCTCTTCAGTGTCCCCTGGGAGCACGGCCTTAGGAAAACACTGAGCTGGGAATCCCCATCTCAGGAGCTGCTTCTGGGGACCTTGACCTAAAACCTGGAGCACCTACTGTGTTCCAAGCCCTGGAATGCTGAGGTAGACAGCATTCATCAAAATGCTCAGATAGACAGTGATAAATGAGATGTGGTTCCTTCCCCTGAGGAGTCATAATGCTAACGGCCCACATGGTGCACCTACTGTGTGCCAGACCCCAGGCTGACTGCTGCACATACCTTCCTTCATGCAAACCCTGTTGGGGTGCCTGGGTGGCTTGGCTGGTTAAGCATCTGACTCTTTTTTTTTTTTTTTAAGATTTTTATTTATTTATTTGACAGAGATCACAAGAAGGCAGAGAGGCAAGCAGGGAGAGAGGAAGAGAAGCAGGCTCCCTGCTGAGCAGAGAGCCCGATGCGGGGCTCGATTCCTGGACCCTGAGATCATGACCTGAGCCAAAGGCAGAGGCTTTAACCCACTGAGCCACCCAGGCACCCCAAGCATCTGACTCTTGATTTCAGCTCGGGTCATGGTCTCAGGGTCATGGGATTGAGTCCTGCATCAGGCTCTGCGCTTAGCACGGAGTCTGCTTGGGCTTTTCTCTCTCCCTCTCCCTCTGCCCCTCCCCCTGCTCATGCTCTCTCTCTTTCCAAATAAGTAAAATTAAAAACAAAAAACAAAAAACAAAAAAACCCTGTAACCCTCTGTGCAGGGGATGGTATTATCATCACCACTTCACAGATGAGCAAACTGAGGCCCAGAGGTTAGTAATCCGTGGTTTGGCATTGCACAGTCGTAAGTGGCAGCACTCACCCGGAGCACCGGTGTGTGGGCCCCGAAAGCCATGCTCTTGACCCACCCCTGCACTGTGTGTTCTCCATAGAGGCCCAAGCCTCAAGGGGGGGGTATTGGGGGGGTGCACCAGCTGCTCTCATTCAGTAGAGGGCAGAGCTCTGCTGGGCTGCACTGTGACTGGTGGTGAGGGTCCTTCACAAGTGATTTGTTACTGATCTTGGTTAACTTCCTGTGACTGGTTTGATTTTTTAAAAGATTTTATTTACTTATTTGAGAGAGAGCGCCCACGAGTGGGCAGAGGAACAGGGAGAAGCAGGCTCCCTGGTGAGTAGGGAACCTGACACAGGGCTCCACATGGGGCTTGATCCTGGGACCTGGGGATCATGGCCTAAGCCAAAGGCAGATGCTTCACTAAAGGAGCCATTCAGGTGCCCCACTGTGACTGATTTTAATTAGGAAGAAAAACCAAGTAGATTCAAGCCCATCTCTCTGATACAGTCACTCCCTGTTCACTTTCCTTCTACTGTGCTTTCCAAAGCAAGAGATGGGGGAGGTCCTGCACCAGCAGTGCAGGCTGTACGAGGAGGAGACCCCATCCCATGGGTGGTGGTATCGACAGGTCTCCACGCCATCTGGTCTCCTGGGAGCTGGGGCCTCGGGCTCGCTTGAGTGAAGGAGGTGTGGCAGCCCCTTTGTGATAGAAGCCCCGCCTCTTCCGTCAGCAACCACTAGACCCTTGGAAAATCAGAAGTACTATCTCAGGAGAAGCCAGGCTGTGACTCTCAGGGAGTGGGCTGGGGTGGTTAAGAACACAGACTCAAGACAGATTGCCTGGGATCAAAGCCTAGCTCTGCTCTTTGTAAGCTGAGTGACTTTGGGAGAGTTACTTAATCACTGGATGCCTCAGTGTTCCCATCTGTGAAGTGGGGGCAATAATCACACTGGCCTCTTAGGATTGTTGTGAGAATCAGTTGAGATAATACATCTAGGGCAGACAGAACGCTGCCTTGCACGCAGCGGGAACTGTGCTAGTGTTGGCTGTTCTTGCTACTGTCATAAGAGGGGCGTCCAGGCCTGCTTACGACTCCCTATGGCCCAGAAGCCCCTGATAGAGCCCCTGAGTCTGGACATGCTCTCCTAGATGGATGTCCTGGGCCCCTCTGTATTCCTGGGGATGCGAGGGCAGGAGGAGAAAGGCTTCCTCCTCCCTCTTTTCCCAGCCCTCCCCTCTGGTTTGCATCTTACCCGTGCAGGGCTCCTGGTGATTCTGAGTCAGAGTCCTGAGCAATGGAACTAGGGGCTGAAAGCGATGGTCCCAGGGACACCATCCCAACTCTGGACAAGGCCACTCTTTCTGTCAGCCTACAGGCCTCATAGTGAGCGAGGAAGCAGCTGGCTCAGCATCCCGCCCCTGTGACTAAGTGAGCTGTGCCACTGCATGACTGTGTGACCATAGCCTGCCCCTTCCTCTGGTCCTGGTGACAGAATAAGCATTTTTGAACCATTACCGCATTTAATCCCCAAACTCTGGTGATTCTGGTCCTCATCAGATAGGCCTGGAGGCAGAAGCAGCAAGAGGTAAGTAACCACAGTAAGGACAGCGAGACATGCTTAGGGAGAAGCTGGGCCAGCAGAGACACCCCTCCCCCCATGATAACTGGACTCACAGGGGGCATTTCCTCAATTCCAGGCAGGTGCTGCTAAGGGGAGGAACCTAGGCCACAAGCAGGTAGAGCCAGTTCCAGAACCAAGTCTGGTTACACGTGGTACCTGTACCCGATCCTTGGGCCTCAGGGGTGAGGACCAGTTCCGGGGGCTCAGCCCTCAGTGCCAGGACCATGCCTCTGTCTCACGCGTGACTCCTGGCCAGGCAGGCAGGATGAGAAGACGCAGGAAAGCCTTGGCTATCCAGAGGGCAGGGGGCTGTGTCTTTCCTATCAGACTGGGGGCTCCCTAAGTTCAGGGACTAGTCTCTGCAAATAAATGACAGACTCTCTTACTGGGACCATTGTCCATTTCTAAGTTTCTTTTCTTTTCTTTCTTTCTTTCTTTTTTTTTTTTTTTTTAAAGATTTTATTTATTTATTTGACAGACAGAAATCACAAGTAGGCAGAGAGGCCGGCAGAGAGAGAGGGGGAAGCAGGCTCCCTGCGATGTGGGGCTCGATCCCAGGACCCTGGGATCATGACCTGAGCTGAAGGCAGAGGCTTTAACCCACCGAGCCACCTAGGCGCCCCCGGTTCCAAGTTTCTGTTAGAGAACTTGCAAACACACATAGAAGTAGAGAACAAAGCATAATGAACTAGCGTACCCACATCCCCAGACTCAGCAGCAAACAGTTCGAGGCCAATCTGGTTTCATCAACCTCTTCCCCACTCCCCCTGCTCCCACCCGGAGATGATTTTGAAGCACACCTCAGGCTGCATATTGTTTTACAGATTTTTCTGAATGTGTGTCCAAAGGTAAAGACTGCTTCAGGAAAAGGACAAAAATCCCTTAATTACAGAGATGTTTGTGAAGGCAAGGACTCACCTCTGGTTTCCTCCCTGTGGCCGGCTCAGGGGAGCCCCACGGCCCTGGGTTTGAGGTTCTTTCTGCTTCCAAATCACTTGCGTAGGACCCTCGCCACCAGTCACAGCGCAGCCCAGCAGAAGCTCTGCCCACGGGCATTGCTATTTTGAAAAACAACAACAACAACAAAACAACAACTTTGGTGAACGTTTGTATTCCTTGTGTTATAATTTTCACTCAACACTATTTTTAAAATCTAGCCTTGGTGCTCCAAACTGCTGTTCCATATCCCATGAGGTGCAGTCCCACAAATTTCTGCTCCCCCCCGTGGGAACGAGCTGTGGGGCTCCCCGGGCCTGGCGCGTGGGGACCTGGCTGAGACTCCTGGCATGCAGTCATGAGTGGCGCTGCTGGGTCACAGGGGACCTCATGTTTCATCTGACGGAGCATGGCCAACCGGAGTGCATAGCGCGCTACCTAGCCTACACCCGCCTGTGTGATGGGCTCCGGGGTCCCCATGTCCCCGCCCTTGCTGGGCTTTCTCTAGCTCTCTCATTTTTGCCCATCCATTGGAGGTAAGTGAAGCCTGGTGCTTTTCAGCACCTCCCCTCACGCATGTTTGCTTTTGGGGGTCTTGTCTCCTTGCACTGCCCGTCCATATCTCTTGTCCATTTTGGGGGTTGGCTTGATGTCCTCCTGTTGCTCTGCAGAAGCCCCTTGTATTGTCTGGTCTAGAAACTAAGCCTTTGCGGGTTCTGACATGGCCAGCATCTGCCATCACTCTGTCATCTTTGGCCACTTTGAAACCTAACTCCTCTCCCTCCTGCTGGCCACCCAGCTCCTTGCTGAGTGGATGGCACAGGTGAGGCCCTTCTCACGTCTCTGCCCTTTTGGTAAATGCCAGGCATCTGGGACAGGGTACATCCTGCACCAGGAAGTTGCTCTTAGCATGGGGCTCAGGCACAGGGGTGGGAAGGACTGACCAGAACAGGACAGCTGCTGCCCCAGAGTCCTGTCCCTACTTCTTGGGTGCCCTTGCCCCTGATAGGTGTGGGTCCAACTGATTCCTTCATCCACACTTCCCACCACTTGACTGGGATATGACGTTGGCCTTTGGTTCTCCAACTTGACTGAGACCCTGCCACTGGCCTCAGCCCAGTGGAGAGAAAAAAACACACCCACTGACCACAGAGGTGGCTCAGTGGAAGCCTCGGAGAGCAGGCACTCAGGAACACAACTTGGACCACTGCCATCGCTGGTCAGGGAGGGCTTCTCAGAAAGGTGCTTTTGGTCTGGTCTTTGGAGGAAGCATGAGCATTCTGCAGGCCTCAGCAAGGTCTTGGTTAAAGCCCCGGGTGGGAATGGGAACGGACCTTTTTGTCTTTATCTCCCGGGAGTTTGATTTCTAGGTCTTTCCCTTTCATGGAATTGAGGGGTCTTTGCCTCTGGCTTCTTATTCTGAACATGGGCCAGGTGACCACAAGGGAAAGGAGGTTGGCTTGGGGGTTAGCAGATCTGCCTTCTCAGAGTGACCTGGGTCCAGTTCCTTCTCTCTGGACCTAGGCCCCCTCATGTGAATGAGGAGGGCCCGGGGTGGAGAGCACTCTCCCAGGACACTTCAGAATCCCCCATGGGCAAGGGCACTGAGGGTTGTCTGCCCCAGGTCTAAAGCCTCAGGACCTTCCTGGTCTCTCTGCTCTGTAATCTTCCTTTCTACCAGACCCAGCTCAGGCTTGATTTCTTTTTCAGGGTTTGCTCTCAGAGTCTTTTGGATTTTCCTTGCAACAGAGCCTGTGAGTTGGACAGATCCTGTGTGTTAGGCTGTAGGCTCGGTGTTTTACTTCATTTACTTCTCACAAGTCTGTGAGGTAGGTACTATGATACCGAGGGGCTCAGAGAGAGTAGGCTATCTGCCCAAGGGCATCCAGCTTATAAGCGTCAGGATAGAGGAGTCCACTTCCTCTATCTATGCCCCCATGGGTCCTCTCTTCCCTAAATTCCAGCTGCCTTGTTAGCATTCCCTGACCAGGCACCTTCTATACTTCTCTTGGATTCCAAACCTTGATCTCACACAGACACCTCCACCTTTCCCACATTTACCCCTAATTTCCCCTCTGATAACCCAGCAGCCTCCACCGAGCCACGGGGATCCCCGAGGCTCCCCATTAGGCTCTAGCCCTGCAGTGCATGCTAGCGCCAGGGAGGGGCTTGGAGGGGGAGTGCCCTGGGCCTCACATCCTCCGGGTCACTCACTTCCCTGAGTTGAACAGGTTGAGCCATGGAGGAGGTCACGCTCAAGGGCCAAGCAGGGCTGGGGATCTGGGCCCTGGCAGCTGGCCTGGCATGTGCCCGAGGTGGCCAGCCTGAAGTTACGTGCTTGTCCTGCTGGAAGCTACTGGGTTATCAGAGGGGAGTGAATGGGCTGGGACACTCTGTCTCCTAGGACGTGCAGGGACTCATGCCACCTGGGTATGTGTGTGTGTGTGCATGCGCGTGCCTGCTACAGCTCTGGCTCCCTAGGAGGGGTGCTGGGAGTTCTAGGTCCAACACTTGACTCCCCTGCATCTAACAAATTCAGCAGAGTGTCTGGGACATAGCAGGCCTCGGACTCATCTGCTCTACCATTTTTGTTTTTTAAAGATTTTATTTATTTATTTGACAGACAGAGATCACACGTAGGCAGAGAGGCAGGCAGAGAGAGAGAGAGAGAGAGAGAGAGAGAGAGGAGGAGGAAGAAGGCTCCCTGCGGAGCAGAGAACCTGATGCCGGACTCCATCCCAGGATCCTGAGATCATGACCTGAGCAGAAGGCAGAGGCTTAACCCACTGAGCCACCCAGGCACCCCTGCTCTACCATTTTTATATTTAGGAGCCCAAGTCACATTTACTTCTCTCCTGGGCAAAGCCCCTCTCCCACCTTTGAACCCTAGTAGGGGGAGGGCTGGGAGTGAGGGCACGAGGTGGATGCTGGGCTGGAAGCTCGGCTACCCAGGCTGTGTCCTGAAGCCCCTCCCCCCAGCTGCAAAGGGGTTTTGCCTCTAGGCCTCAGCTGCCTCCAATGAGCAGGACCAATGACCCCTATGGCGGCGGTTGCTCGGAGTCTGAAACAAACACCCGGGTGTGTCTGTGGTGTGTAAGTGCCACGGCATAAATGTGTGGTAGTGCTGCTGGCTGGGATCTTCACTTCCACTTAGCACTGTGCTAGGCCCAGGAAGGGTGATTGTCAGATACCCTGCCCCACCCAACAGTCCCACTTGATTTGTTAAGGCCTTAGCCCAGCTTGCTCCCCAGCCTCCCAGTGGCTGCTGCTGGGCTGGGCACAGTACCTTGTGCCTGCAAACTCCTGCTCTCAGGGGCTCTTAGGAGAGCCTACAGCTAGAACAGAGGCATATGTAGGTCCTCTGTGTTGGGCGGGGGGCAGGCAGGAGAGGGGAGGACATCCTTTGGGAGGTCACAGCTGGGTGTGCGTGTTGGCTAACACCACCAGCCCCTTGTGGAGCAGCCTGGAAGGCTTCCTGGAGGAATCAGTCTTGAATCTCCGTGTGGGAGCCAGCGGGCTGCCCCTGGTCCCAGCCATCACCGGCTTGTGGACTAGTATGCACCTGTCCCCTGTTTGCCCAGCCATGCCCAGCCCAGGACCCTGGAGAGCAGGAGAGGGAAGGGTGCCCAGCTGTGGGGGCAGAGCGTGGGAGCAGGTTTCCGTTCTTGCTGGCTCATGTGGGTAGACTCTGGGGAAGCTGGATCTTCTAGGTATGGTTCTGATGCTATGCAACTTGGCCCATTCTAATCTCTTAGACCCCATTTCCTCCCCTGCAAATGTGTGGTTAGCAGAGGTGATCACCCAGACCCTCAGGAACTCTGGGTGGGGGTCTGTTGGTAGTGACCCGGCCAGCCCAACCCAAGACCTTGTGCCCTGGAATGAGCCGGGAGTAGGGGAGACTTCTTTTTGTAACAGCCACCTCCTGGAGGGCTGTTTAGGGGCTGGGAAATACCCCCAGCAAAATTCAGTCCCTGGTGTCTGCCCCCTCCACCCCCCTATCCTCCTGCCACATTTTGTCCCCTCAGCGTTACATTCCACAGAGGAAAGTGATCCTGCACTCAAGGCCTGAGGATTATGGGCCAGAGAGCAGCCTGTGTTGTCCTGGGAACACTCACGTAGCCCTTTCCCACAGGTACCTTCCTCCCCCAACCAAAGGCTGGGGTTGGGGGTTGGCCCCCACACACCCCAGCCTGAAGAAGCACTGGGGCGACTGGGTTAGGGGGCCGGTCAGTCTTTTCCTCCCTCCCTGGGAGTCAGCGATCCAGGGTGGGGGTGAACTAGGTTGAGCTCCCAGGAGGTGGATGGGGGCTAGGTCCTGGGGTCTCCACATGCCTGTGCTTCCCTGCCCCCTCACTTCTGCCCCGACCCCCCCTTCCCAGGCTGAAGCCCCCCTATCCCTACTAAGCTGGGGATTTCCGCAGGCTGAGCCAACCGCCTGACCCTAATTATGGCGCCTTCATCCTGTTGGGGTTAAGCTCCCAGTGGCCTTCACTGCCCCCACCACAGAGGCGAGGCCTGGGGTCAGAGATTCAGGAGGCTCAAGCCTGGTGGGCCCCCTCTGGCATGAGCTGGTGGCCAATCTTCTCCCTGGGGGCCTCAGAGGGTGAGTTGATGCCTTGTCTTGGGGGTCTGGGTGGACAAGCTAAGATGTCCCGAGAATGCTGGGAAAGGAAGGAGTCAGTTCTCTGGAGAGCCCTCGGGATGGGGGTGGGGGGTGGGTAGTCCTGGGGAGCTGACCTCTGGAGAGCAGGGGAGTCTGAAGATGGGAAACTCCCAGAGGCCCCATTTGCAACCCTGGCTTCATTTAAAATCACCTAGAAAGATTTTTTAAAAAATACCCATACCTCAGCCCCACTCCTCCTGACATTGATTTCATCAGCCAGCCGGGGCAAGCACTGACATTTTACAAATTCTCCCCAGGTGATTCTCTTGTATAGCCAGTTTGAGAAGGCCCTTGAGGGAGGTCACTCCACTCGTTGGGCAAGGCTGGGTTGGAACTTGGCATTTCTAACCCTCTGGCAGGCCACTTCCTCTTGGCCTCCTCTGTCGCCTGGAGGCTTACCGCTGTCCCATTCATTTCATTATTCAGGTCCTTCTGAGCTGTGCGACCCTGGGCAAGTTGCTTAACTTTGCTGTGCCTGACTTCTCAGCTGCAGTCATAGGCCCTAGCGATAAGAATTGAGTGAGATGGTGCCTGTAAGGGCCAAGCAGCTCTTGAGGGAAGAGTAAACGTTATCCTTCTGCCTTCTGCCCGCAGCCAGGGCAGGGTCTGGGCATAAGTTTCCTTGATCATCCCGCCCATCAGGCAGGTACAAGTGTCAGAGCTCTCTCAGGTGGAGTGGAGGAGTGGCTGTCTGGAAGTCCCCTGAGCCCTGAAAGGGAGGTGTGAGGTGGAGGGAAAGTGCTGGGAAGAACGGCTCCCTCATCCACCAGATCTCATGCTTTTCCTACTGGAGGGTGTCGCCGGTGAGGGGCCTGCAGCTACAGGAATGGCCGCCAGGTGTCACCCTCAGCTCATGCTTGAAGTGAAGGCAGTGCAGAAAGAAAAAGGAGTTGGGTAGAGAACAGGAGGATACCCCTCCCGCCTCAGGAGTGGGTGAGTTTGGAGAGGGCCCTAGATGGTGGGATGGCTGTTAATTTCTGCAGAAAGGTGTTGGGTAAAGGCTCATTTGTCTGCCTTCAGACATGCTGACAGCAAATCCCAATTCAACAGGTTCTTTTTTTTTTTTTTTTTTTAAAGATTTTATTTATTTATTTGACAGAGAGAAATCACAAGTAGGCAGGCAGAGAGGCAGGCAGAGAGAGAGGAAGGGAAGCAGGCCCCCTGCTGAGCAGAGAGCCCGATGTGGGACTCGATCCCAGGACCCTGAGATCATGACCTGAGCCGAAGGCAGCGGCTTAACCCACTGAGCCACCCAGGCGTCCCTCAACAGGTTCTTTATGGGGCACCTGCTGCATACATAGAGTAAGAATTTTACTGAACACCTACTATGTGCGAACTCTGTACACAGTTGACCTTTCAATATTCACAACAACCCTTGCAGTTAGTCCAATTATTAGTTATATATAAGGAAACAGGCTCATACTGGTTTTGTTATGTTACAGATAAGGAAACAGAGGCTCATACTGGTTTTGTGTTGGGCCCAAGGTCACCCAGTTGGACAAGGATTGAGGCCTGTCTGGAGCCTAAATTGTTTCTCCTACCTGGGTTAACTCATAGAGAGTTCTAGAACAGGAAACCCGTAGCAGGCTTCCCATCGGGTTGGGAGAGGATGTGGCAGATGGCCCTGCTGTCTGGCTCTGCCGATTGGTAGCCAGTGAGGAGCTCAGACAGACCAGGCTGCCAGCAGGCAGAGGAAGGAGCCACGCTCGCTGGGGTGGCTGAGCTGGGGTTGGGATTCGTTCTTGGTGCTGGGCACGGGCAGGTTCCCGACAAAGAAGCAACCTCACCCCAGAGTTATTTCAGTTTTCTTTTTCTTTCTTTCTTCTTTTTTTTTTTTTCTAAGATTTTATTTATTTATCAGAGAGAGAGAGGGGGAGAGAGTGAGCACAGGCAGACAGAATGGCAGGCAGAGGCAGAGGGAGAAGCAGGCTCCCTGCTGAGCAAGGAGCCTGATGCGGGACTCGATTCCAGGATGCTGGGATCATGACCTGAGCCGAAGGCAGCTGCTTAACCAACTGAGCCACCCAGGCGTCCCTGCTTTTCCTTTTTTAAAAGATTTGACTTATCTATTTTAGAGAGAGAAAGAGCAAGGGTGCATGGGGGGAGGGGCAGAGAGGGAGAGAGAATCTGAAGCTGACTCTGCTCTGAGCACAGAGCCTGATGAGGGGTGTGATCCCACAAACGTGAAATCGTGACTTGAGCCAAAACCAAGAGTCTGACGCTTAACTTACTGAGCCATCCAGGAGCCCCTATTTCAGTTCTCTTCCCTGTCAATTCCAGAGGCACACTTCATGCAACACCCTCTCCCTGCCTCCTGCCCTCTGCTGGGCTCTGTACTGACCACTTCTCAGGACAGATACTAAGAGGGACAAGACAAGTCATCCCCCACCTGCAGCCACTCCACCTGAAACCTAGAACAGTGGTATCCAAGGAGTTTGTGATCATGCCCTCTAACAATTAAAAAAATTATTGCATATGCATTAGTAATATAAGCACATTTTTATATTTACCTTATAAATCACACTCCCACTAAGTGAAAAGTTGAAATTAAAAAAACAAAAACAAAAACAGATGTCCTATTATTTTCCTCCTGTACCTCTGTACCTTTCCCCAACACACAGCACTTCAGACCCACCTGTTCCAGGAGATGAGAGGGTAGAGTTGGCCCAACCCTGCTCAGTGTGGATGTATGGTCAGTGTTCCAGAACATCCTTGCCCCAGAAAGGGACGGGTGGGAGTGTGGGCAGACAAGAAGCCACGTCTGGGAGGGATCAGGATAATCCAGGCAAGAAGCCCGTTTTTATTTTCAATCGTGATGCTGAGAATGTTATAATGCTTTTTAAACTGTCCCAGGACATACAGAGCCGGGACACTGAGTCCCAGGTGGTATCTGATTTCACGTACTTTAGGTAGTTCTGTTCCATTTCCAACAGTTCAAACCACCCCCCCTCACCCCCCTCACCTCACACCCCACTTCCTGGAGGTTGGGGAGCATTCCACCCACTACACATACTTGGGACAGGAAGGAGAGAGCCCATGGGGGTGGCACTCAGGGGCCACTTTCTCTGGGGCTTTGTCCTCCACTGCCCCTCCTGGGTTGCAGGCTCCGTGTCCCCCTTGCCTAGGTAAATTCTCATGTGGGGCCCAATACTTGGGGGGCCCATGAATAGGGGTTGCAGGAGAAGAGGGGCAAGAGGCTGCATTTGGGATACAGAAGGGAGCCCCTCTAGAAGGCCCCCCTTACTCAAGAGAAGTCTAAAGAGAAGCCCCCTTCCTCCTCCCCCGGTGCTGGAGAAGGCCCCGAGGGCCTGTGAAGGCATCTGTCCGCCCCTGAGGGTGGCTGCCAGGCGGGCAGCCATTATGGCAGGTCTGGGTGCTTTTGTGAGCAGCGGCTGGGTGTCTGCTTCTGCAGTCACTGGGCTCTTGTTCTGCGCGGCGAGGGGTGTGGGGGTGAGGGCACGTACGTGACGCAGGGCACGAACAGCCTCACCTACCAACCGTTCTCCTGCCAGGTACAACCAGCCACTGCGGCTGCCCGCCGTCCTCCTCCTCCCTTCCCTGGGCACGGCCAAGCCGGGGGGCAAATGACTTGGCGGGTACCTCCCCTCGCTTGGACCCACTGGTGCAGGGCGGGCTCACCTAGAGCACAGGCAGGACTCCCAGCTAGGTGGGTGCTCTGCCAACACCCCTCCCCGGCTCCCAGCCAGAACGACGGCGGGTGGGGGTGGGCAGGGGAGGGTTAGTGAGGCAAAGGAGGGGGCGCAGAGCAGAGATAGGCCCCCTCCCCTCTCCGAGACGGGATGGGTAGAGCAGGGCAGAGGGCTCTGAAAGAAGGGGGAGTTGCTCTGTTTAGGGCCCAGGAAATGATTTCCATGCAAATGAGATGCAAACTCCTTAATGAGTTTGCAATTAGGAGAGGAGGCTGCCAGGCCCGGGCAGTGCCTGCGGGTTTTATGAATGGGCCTGCGTGGGGTGGGGGTGGCGGCGCGCCGGCCCGCCCCCACATTTCCCTGCTGAAGCGGCCGCGACATGCCGCGCCGCACGTTGCTGCCTCCCGGCCCCGCCGAGACCTGGCCCGTCACCAGCGGGTCAGCTGCTTCAGACGGGGCGCGGGAGGCTGTGGGCCAGAGTCCCCGCCACGCCGCCTGCCTGCCGGCGACGCGTCGGGCCCGACGACACGCCCCCTGGGGCCTGAGGCGCCGGGAGGGGGGGACTCTCAATGGCGCCCCTTTTCCCTGTTATTGGAATGGTTTCCTGAAGGAGGAGACAGTGAAATTAGCCTTCAGGCCCTGTTTCCCTCAGGATGGGCGGCACTGGGACGTCACTGGCCACAGGAGGGGGGGTGTGCCCCTAACTTGGAAGGGCAACGACCTTGGGAGGGATAATAGTATATGAGAGAGGGCAGGAACGAGTTCCAATTCCAGAACCCCTTGCACCTCCCAGTCCTCATGTCTGTTCCCACCAGCCTCACCTCAAAAGGCCTGTTCCCACCACTCCAGGGCACCTGCTTTTTTTCTACAATGCCCCTTAGGTCTGATCTGGGCCTTGCTCAGACCTGGGGGCCAAAGAGTGTCTCCTGGGTGGGTGGTCAGCTCTATTCAGAAAGGGATTCAGCAGAGTTTGAGAGTTGAGCCCTATTAGGCCACATACCCATCCCCTCCCCCACGCTTTCGGAGTAAATTAACTAATTACCTCCAATTAAAGCACCATGCTCTCTGTTCCCTCCTGGGCTTCAGTCCCCGCCCCTGGGAGTCCTCTTCACCCTGGCTGGGTCTGGAAGGGGGCCTGGTCATTAAGGTGGAAGCAATCAGTGAGCCGAGCAGGGGAAGGGAGGGGAGGTGGGGGAAGCCCACAGAGCCATTTACTTTTTGGGAGTGGTCCAGGCAGTCTGGTCCTCTGCCTTCCTTGAGGTCTTGGCACCTAGGCCCATGAGGGGCCTGTGAAGGTTGAGAGCAGGGGCCACCTTTGGAGGGAAGACCTGGGCCTGTGCAGATGCTGAGGCTCTGAGGGTAACCCTCCTCAGAAAAAGCAACTTCGGGGGTAGGTTCTAGGAGCTGCCTGTTCTTGGTGGCACCTGTTGCCTCCCTCACCCAACACACCTGGAGGGACTCCAGATGCCCAGAGGTCCATCCAGTCTTTCCTCCCTCTAGCCTCAGCTCCTCTGGCTTACAGCAGTGAGAACACACCTTCATCCTTTTCCTCCTGTCCTCTGTGGCCTGGAAGCCCAGGCCCTAGTGCTAACTGGCCCACAACCCCCTTACACCCCCTTGTACCACGTGTGAGACGTGATGAGGAGGAGGCCTGGCAGCCAGAGGCAGAGAGAGGGATTGTTGACCTGGGCCTCACCTCCAGGGAAGCTGGTCTTTCCTGAGACAGACAGTACCACACCAGGCTGTGACTCAGGCCCCTACACCACCTTAAGTCCCACTATGCTTGGGCTTGGGCCATCCCTGTGTAGGGGAAGGGGGTGGGGCACCGGTGGAGGCAAGATTTGTCAATTGCAGACTTCTTTCTGGGGTCACCTCTCCCAGACCCGGTAGGACACTGAGGCCTTCAGAGTGAGTGGCTGTGTGAGCAATCCAGGGCAGGGGCAGGGCTCCACACACAGAAAAGGCTGCCCCTGGTGTCTCCTGAGCCCCCCTCTGCGGGCTTGGCTTCCCCTCCACTGTCTACTGAAAGCCGGCTCAAAACTCCCCAACTCCAGAAAGGCTTCAGCATACCTTCCTTATATGTGGCCAGTATGCCACTCTCAGCTATCTCCTGGTTTTCACTTTTTTCTGTGACTCTTGTCCCCTTCTCCAAAACCTCCACGAGGGGATCTGCAGGACTCTGTTCCTTCGTGCACTTCCAAGCGGCCAGCAGAGGGCGCCCCCAAAAGACGGAGGCACCCGGGAAGGAACAGACAATCTGCTTCCCTGGATCCAGGCACTGTGCAAAGTCCAGGCTTGGTTTGTGTAAAATGAAACTGACCCAGGATGCCTTCCTCGCTGGGATCTAGACTTAACCTGTCAGCAGAGTGCTAGAGGTTAGACTACAGGTTGAACCCAGTGGCTGCCTTGGAGATGAACCTAGGTGGCCTTGGGCAGGAAGGAGAGGATGAGAAGGCGGACCCCTCCCAGCAGTTTTAATGGGGAAGGGGCACGGGAGATCGTCAGCTTTTCTTCCCTGAGCCTTGGAGAAGGGTTGGGAGGGGCTGCAGAAAATAGCTGTTGTCCCAACCCGTGGGAACGGCAGCTGTAGATTTCAGGGCCACATTTGGATTCCTGGCAGGATGGGGAGCTGGTCAGTTTGGGATCTCCCTAGGATTTAAGATCCACCCCTTGGTGTCCTCCCACCATTACATTTCTGCGGAGTTCTTTACAAACAGGTGTAAAGGGCACAAACTGGTAATAAGGGTGAATTCATGCCAGTCTAGGAGGGGACCTCCTGACACTCATTCCTGTGGATGTGGCCCCAGGGCCCTGGGCAGCAAACTGCTCTTCTGGGCCATCAGACCTTTCTTCCAGCCTGTCCGAGTGTGCATGGTGAGATGCTGGCCTTCCTCTTTTGGAAATACTGGGAAATAGGCTCTGTGTCCATCCTGAACATTCCACTTCTTCCAGGGACATAACAGAAAGGAGAAGGGGAATGGGGCTCCAGTATCCTCTAGGTACCCCATGCCACGAAAAGGTGGAGTGGGGAAGGGCTTATTTGGTCATCTCACACAAAAGCCTGGAAATGGGACTGGAAAGGGAAAAAGGGAGACAGGATACCAGGAGCGGTTCTTCCTTGGGTTTGGGGTTTTGAGGACGGGACAACACAGAGAAAAACCCGGTGGGCTAGGTTCCAGGACACCCAGGCACGGAACAGGGGGATGGCCGTAATGGTCCTTCAGGAGCGAACGATGGCGAACTAGGGAGGTGAAGGGGGCAGCGTTGCGCCCACCCGGGGTCCCCCCAAACCTCTCTCTCCCAGCTCTCCCCAGCCCGGGCCGCCGCGGCCCCTCCTCCAGACCTGGGCGCCGCCTCCCCCTCCCCTCCTCCTCCCCCTCCCACCCTGGCGCTGCAGCTGCTGCCGACGGACCATTCTGCACGTAGCGAATGGAGGAGACGCACAAGGGAGGCCTCAAGTGCGCGCGCGCGCGGGGGCCGGAGCGGCGCGGGCGGGGGAGCGGCTGCGAGCGCGCGTGCGCGTGCGGCGACGGTCCTGAGCGCGCGCGCTGAGCTCCGGAGCGCGCATCCTCTGCGCGCCGAGGTTAGGGATGCTCGGGGGATGGGACCCCCGCCGCTCCGGGTCCTCCCAGGACATTCTGTCCCCAGTCCGGGGAATCCCACCTTTACCCAGGCCCCTTTTCATCTTCCACCCCAGTGGTATGGTTCTTTGCGCGTAGTAGGCGCTTCATGATGACGGGGTGCTCAAATGAATTAATTTGTTCCCCCTCCTCATCTTCTGGGTCTCGGATCTACAGTCAGCTGGGTCCTGGGCTGGAAGGGGGTCTTGGGGCGGGTTCCTAGAGGGTCGAAAACTCTAGTTCCTTGGGGACTGGATTCATAAGCCTGTAGCCCTGCCTTTGTCCCAGTAGCTTTCAGCCTGGAGGCCCTCTCCCTCCCACTTGTCCGCGCCTGAATCCAGGTCAGGCCCAGAAGGCATCCAGAGGGCCTTCAAAAACAGCTGTTAAGGAAAAACGAATGAATGCTTTGACCTCTCTTTTTCTAAGATGGGGAACTCCCAAGGGCATGCCTTTCCCTGTCACCTCCTCCCACTGTATGTCACCTGCACAAATCCCACTCCTGGGGTGTCCAGGATGGGACCGCTCTCATCCCACACTGCTTGGCAAAGGTGTGGTGTGGTGAACACAGAGTCTGTGTCCTGAGATCACCCAGGAGGGCAGGGAGGCCATGCCAGGCTGTGGCAGGCAGTGCTCATCCTTGAAGTGTCTGCTGAGTCCCAGGGGGCACCCTCCCTACTTCCTGAGCCCCTGATCTCAAGGGGCTGCTAAGTGGGTAGCCTGGGGGCTGCCCTTTCCTTTCTCTGTATCCTCATTTCACCGTCCCTGCTGCTCAGAGGCATGGGATGAGGTCTCTTAGGGCTGTGCAGGCTTTGGGCCAGGCAGGTGCAAGGTCTTGTGGAGGTGTGTCTGAATAAGATTGGTTCCTTTTTGGACCTCCTGGGGATAAGTAGAGGGGGACTGCTGAGTGGCATGTGGGGGTGAAGGTGGCTGAGGGTTCTATGCCACACATGTTCACTTGAACTTGCCCAAGTTTGATCTCACTGAACCACAGTTTCCTGTCTAATGGGAATACAGCCTTCATCTAGTGGGGCTTAAGGATTAAAATGTAGTCTGCATCCAAATGCCTCATGTGTTGGAGACAAATGCTCAGTAAGAACTAAATCTTTTTATTATTATTGTGTGTAAACTGACTGTAAGGCTGGGGACGGTTCCCTCAGCTGCATTTCCATGGATGGAGTGAATTCAAATCCTTGAGCTGGCAGCTCTTTGGAATTTAGAGGTGGGTTTTCAGAAAACTATAGCGGAACCCGTAGTATGTCATCCTTTTGTCATCATCCAAGAATGAACAATTTCACATGAGTTTTCCAAACATTAATATCTGAGACCTTAAACAGATATTTGGGATGGAAATCACTAGTGGGTATTACACACTTTCCTGCCTTCTTAATCAGAGGTTACAGAACATGTGAGTCTTTATGACTCAAAAGTTGTGGTTACAAGTGTCCATCACTATTCTGGCTATGATACAGTGAAAACCCAAGGTCCTGTTTGGCCCCACACTAAAGGCTCTTTCCATGGTGGCTACTTTTCATGGTTCTTGTGTCTGCTTTTTAGGATTCTTCATCACTTCATCAGCTTTCTTCCTATTAGCTGTCACTTCCACTCCCATCACTCTGCCTGCAAACCATCCCCCCAACTCATTTTTAACTTGTTTCTATTCTGCTCTGGGCTGAGAAATCAGAAAATCACATCTGTTAAAAGATGAGAAAAACAACACAATCTTTTGAACTCGACAAATTATATTAAAATTCATCTGGAAAAGTAAACATGCAAAAAAGAGCTTGGAAAATTCTGAAAGAGAGACATTATAAGGGGCGACTAGTGTTACTAAAATGTTGTATAAAGCTCCAGTAATAAAACAGTTGGGTACTGGCACAAGAACAGACAGACAGATCAAAGGAACAGAATAGAGTCCAGACACACACCCGTGAACAAGTGGAAATTGAATATATGATAAAGGAACATTTTAGATCAGAGGAAAAAAAGATGAATTATAATCAAATTGGACAACTGGCTAGCTGTTTAGGAAAAAAAAAATCCAAACAGTTCTCTACTTTATTCATTATTCTGAAATAAGTCCCAGATGGACCAAATATTTAAATGTAAAATGGAAATCATAAAATTACTAGAAGAAAATGTTTAATACAACTTTTAAAGAATATATTTTTGGATTGGGGAAGGTGTGACACAGAATATAGGAGTCATGAAGGGAAAGACTTTAAAAAAATGGCTCCATAAAAATATAATATCTTAAAGTCTAAAGGCAAATACACCAGGAAAAAAGATTTTCAATATCTATGACTGGTGAGTTCATATAGTCAATATGGAAAAGGACAGTAAATAGAAAAATGGGAAAAGCCCATGAACAGAAAAGGGAAGACTAATGGCCAACAAACAGGTAAAAATGTCCCCCCTCAGTCAAAGTAAAAAAAATCAAAATGAAGAAACAGTAAGATTCTCTTTTTCCCAATGCAACTGGCGACCCAGACATCCTCTGAGTTGGCAGGAAGGCAGTCATACCTGAGGAGGGGGTTGGCCATACCCATGAAAAGAATTCATTCACCAACCATTGGCTTAGGGGTTCCATCACTAGTAATTTATTGGACACACTGTCACAGAAGTCACAAGTATTCCAAATATACACACAACTGTATTCACTGCAATATTATTTCCAGATCTAAAAAATGGAAGAAATGTCAAGCCTATCATTAAGGCACTGATTAGCTATGTTATGGGGCACTCAAACACCAGAGTAAGAGGCAGGGGTTAGGGTGCCTGGGTGGCTCAGTGGATTAAAGCCTTTGCCTCCGGCTCAGGTCATGATCCCAGGGTGCTGAGATCAAGCCCTGCATCAGGCTCTCTGCTCAGCAGGGAGCCCGCTTCCCTTCCTCTCTCTATGCCTGCCTCTCTGCCTACTTGTGATCCCTCCCTCTCTCTCTCTCTGTCAAATAAATAAATAAAATCTTAAAAAAAAAAAAAAAAGCAAGGGGCAGCACTTTGCTTAAAGGTGTTAGTCAGCAAAGAGTACCCCGTTGGGCTGCATCAGCATCTTGCAAAAGCCAGTTAGAGATCCCAAATCTTGGGTGGCCTCTGAATGACTGGGTCAGGAACCCTGGGGCTGGGGCCCAGCAGTCTATTTTGCCATGTTCTCAAAGGGATTCTGATGCCTGCTCACGTTTGAGAAGTACTGGAGGGGAGTATGTCGCTTTTGTGTAAAAATGGGATATAAATCTATCTGTCCTCTGCTTCAAAAATCTCAGGGATTCACTCAGAGCCAATGGAGATGAACTTGTCACTTTTCATTTTTTTGCTTGTTTCTGAACTCTTCAGACATTTTCTCCTGAGAATATATTGCCTTGATTTTCTAAAAGAGTACTTAATAAACAAGCTATCCCAAAAGGAGACGTGAAATGTGGTCTAAACACACAGTGGAATATTATTCAGCCTTAAAAAGGAGAAAATTCTGCCCCTGCTACAATGTGAGCGAACCTTGAGGACGTAAGGCTAAGTGAAATCAGCCAGCCACAAAAGGGTGAAAAACTGTATGACTCCACTTTAATGAGGTACTGAAATCACAGAAACAGAAAGTAGAATGGTGGTTGCAGGGGCTCTTGGCAGGGGGTGGAGGTGGTGGAAGGAAGAATGAGAAGTTTCTTGGGTAGAGTTTTGGTTGGGGAAGATAAAAAGACTTCTGGAGAAGGATGGCGGTAATAGTTGCACAACAGTGTGAATCACTTCATGCCACTGAACTGTGCACTTAAAAATGGTAAAAGTGGTGAATTATATATATATATTTTTAAAGATTTTATTTATTTATTTGACAGAGAGAGATCACAAGTAAGCAGAGAGGCAGGCAGAGAGAGAGAGGGGAGGAAGCAGGCTCCCTGCCGAGCAGAGAGCCCGATGCGGGACTCGATCCCAGGACCCTGAGATCATGACCTGAGCCAAAGGCAGCGGCTTAACCCACTGAGCCACCCAGGCACCCTGAATTTTTTTTTTTTTAAAGATTTTATTTATTTATTTGACAGAGAGAAATCACAAGTAGTTGGAGAGGCAGGCAGAGAGAGAGAGGAGGAAGCAGGCTCCCTGCCAAGCAGAGAGCCCCATGCGGGACTCGATCCCAGGACCCTGAGATCATGACCTGAGCCGAAGGCAGCGGCTTAACCCACTGAGCCACCCAGGCGCCCGGCACCCTGAATTTTATATTCTGTGTGTTTTACCACAATTGAAAAAAAAGAAAAAGAAAAAAAGCTAACCTACCCCAAAGGTGTGTCAAGTAGGGATAGCAACTGAAGCCAGAAGGTTCTGTGAGAGCCTCCCTCTAGATTAAGTGTGAGTTTGAGGGTTGGGCTCGATGACAGCTCTTTCTGCTGCAGAGTGTGGGTTGTAGCAAGTCTTGGCATTTGATAAGAGAGAGACCATATCCTCACCCACACAATGGGGGGGTAGACCTAACGATCTTGCTGCCTTGAGAGAAGGCACAGGCTGATGATAGGTACAGAGAGGAGAGTGGGTTGTACGGAAAACGGAGAGGCCTGCTAGGTATTGGGCCGTTGCCCTTGGCTTCTGTCTCTGCTGAGACCCTTCCATTGGCTGCCAGGTGGGGCATGGCTGGCTCTCCACTTGGGTCAGGGCTCTGCAGAGAGTGTTGTGAACCCAGTGGCCCTGAGGGAGATGGTTCGTAGGGGGTGAGGAGGGAAAGAGGGCAGGATGAGTAGAAACTGTCAGGGCAGGGCATGGGTTTTTTGGGGACAAGTCTGTGCTCAGATATCTGGCTGGAGCAAGGCCTGGACTTGAAATAGGGATGATGCTAGGGAAGGGGGTGAGAGAGGAGGGGGCACTGGCTAAACCAGACCTAGCACAGCCAACTGGCTGGGGCCCAGAGACAGAGGATGGCATGTGGGCTTCCTCTGGCCCTCCTGCCAGCTTGGGCGAGAAGGCTTCTGCATCACACTTTGGAAGGTCAGAGATGGTCCATACTGGCAGTTCTGCTGTATTTGCTAGACCCTCCCTTCCTAGGAACCAGGAATCTGGGGCTGCCAGGAACTGAGAAGGGGGAGCTTGTGGCCACGGAGGGGCCCAGAGATAAAGAAAGAAGCCTTTCAGGTTGAGAGCGCAGTGCAAAATGAAGGGAAAGGGGAGAGCTCTTATGAGCTTCTGTGTATTCTCTAGAACTAGGGCAAGAGACACCAATGAGGGGACCATGATATTGAGGTTGGAAGCTTTCTGCCCGAGTCCCCCACCCCTACCCCTGGGCCAGCCTACATCTAGCAAACTCCTTTCAGGAAGCTGGAGAGCAGTCCCTAACTTCAAGGAACTTAGCCCGACTGGAAGACAGGTCATCTTAACTCAGGCAAAGTGGGTGCTTACCACAAGCCTGGACTGCTCACTCCAGGGCTGAATCTACCTGGGTCTGCAACAGTTATAGCACATCTGAATAGTGGGGTTGGGACCTCAGGGCACTCTCAGCCATGGTGATGCACAATTCTCAATGCTATGTGGGGAGACACAGACTCTCTGATCCCACCAGCCTGGACATGGGGTTGTCGGTGAAACAGAGAAAGCCAGGAGCCATTTCTTCCTCTGGGCCATGCCAACCCCAGCATTGCATAGCCTGTGGTTCACTCCCCTGAAAGAGGTGCTGGAGATCAGGAGGAGACAGGGAGGATTGGGGCCAAAGACTGGGGAGAGCCTTGCTACAGGTATGAAAATGGGATTAATGGTATGGGGAGGAATTCCTGGGCCGTCCATCCTGTTTCCTGCTTCCTTCACTACCAAATGCATCCCCTCTAGGATGGGGCTGTTCTCTTGCAGGTACCCACTGGGGTAGGAGGCCTCTCCTCTCCTCAATCCAGGGGCCAGCATGCTGGAAAAGGACTAGCTGATAGGGTTGGGACCTTCCTCCTGTGCTGATTTGGACTCAGGGACCTGCCTAGCCTGGCCTTCTCAGGCCACAGATGCCTGGGCTTGTCTGCACCTCCCCATGCTATGCTTTGGATCTGGGGGGGATCTGGGCCTGCACCCCCTGCAGCTGAGGACAGCCAGATGTGAGATGACGACGCTGGGACTGCCAGCTGTTTCTGCTGGACTCCCACTTTCAGCTGGGCCCTGTACACATGTCCTAGGAGGGCCACCCTACCCAGCAGATGACTTAGCATGAGATACTAGGGCTAGACTGCAGGAGGGACTGAGCGCTCAAAGGGGTGAGGGGGTAAACCGGGAACAGGTTGCTTACTGAGTAGTCAGACAGTGAGTATAACAGTCCTCCTTCAGGATGGGGGTTTGCTGACAAGTCAATCCCCTCTCCCCGCAAGCAGTCTGAAAAGCCCCTGTGATAGAGATGGCATGTGAATCACCAGTTCTAAGGCTAAGGAGATCCGGTTCAGATCCAGTTTGACGGAAAAGATAAGCCTCTGCCTTCAGGGAAGCCACAGCTGAGGGGCAGACCCAGCCCTGTCCTCAGGGAGCCCCCACTTGACGGGGAAATGCCACGTTCTCCCTCCTCGGCATGTTCTTTTCTCTCCCTAACCCCATCCTCTGTTCTCACGGAGGTTTCCTTCCCCAGGAGAGATTGGGTGGGGGGCGTCAGAAGCTCCCGTCTGGCTCTGCCCCCTCCTTCCTGCTGACTCCAGGCCTGCTCACCCTCCCTGTGTAAAGCCCACGAAGCCCGAATATGAGGGTTCCAGGCGGGAGACTGAGTCATGGTGACTCAAGGGTGACCTGAACTCCCATCAACATCAAGACAGCAGTGCGAGAGGTGGTACGAGACCCAGGGTTAGGAAGAGAAGGGGCGCCTGCGGACTCCCAGCCCTTCTTTTCTCTCCTGTGAGTGCTGGGGCCGCGCATGCGTGCAAGAGAGCATCTACGGCTCAAAGCCCATGTCCTCTGCATCTCGGCAGACATGTGAGGCTGGAATGAATCATGGAGCGAGAAGTGGATGTCTGGAAGCCAGATGTGGCCCAGCTGTTCGGGGCAAGGAGCCCAGCCACCCCCAGACCAGATGTGGCAGCTCTTCTGTCTCTCTCCACCCTCTATCTTCCAGGCTCTCGGAGAGTTTCTGGGGACGATCCCCCACCCTGGACCCAACTAAGGATTCTCAATCCTTACTGTGAGGAGTTATTCTCCCCCCATCAGGAAGGCATCCCCAAAGGGTAAGAATAGGGCCTGCACATAGTCACATGTACCCCATCCCCCTTCACTTAAGCCTGAGTGTTCGCCAGCACAGACGCCCTCAGACAGAGAGCTCTTCCAGGGAAGAGGCCATGACTCCTCCATCAGATTAGAGGGTCTGAAGGAAGCTAGGAAGAGTGCCTGCATACAAATGCACAGCACTCACTCAAACATGTGTTCCTGAAGACATGAATACCTAAGCTGGGGCTGCCTATGAGCAGAGGCTGAGTCTCCCCATCATACTGTAATTTCCCTTAAGCAGACGTCAATCCAACTTCCTCATCAGACTGGAAGTTCCCTGAAGGTAGACCTCCTTTCTCTCCCTGTCAGACTGGGGTCCCTGAGGCAGGGTTGTGTTTACCCCTCAGACTGGGGTCCCTGAAGGCAGACTTGTGTCTCCCCCCATCAGACTGGGGTTCTCTGAGGACAAGGCTGTGTCTACCCCCATCAAACTGGGTTCTCTGAGGGTAGGACTGTCTCCCCCTCAGCCTGGGGCTCCCTGAGGCAGGGCTGTGTTTCCCCTTCAGACTAAGGTCCCTGAGGGCAGAGCTGTGTATTTCCCCTCAGACTGGGGTTCCTGAGGGCAAGACTGAGTCTTGCCCCTCAGGCAGCTTCCTCCAGAGTCCCTGGAACTAAGGTTTGCCAGTTCCCCTCCTTGAGCTGTTCAGTCATCTCCTCATTTCTTGAGGCTCCCCTATGTCTCCTGTGGTCCCTTCTGTGGTCACTTCACTCCCAGTGGCTAGGAATCTCCCGGCAGATTCCCAGCATCTTCAACATGGCTGGTGACTCAGCCCCCTCAGCCTTTCTTCCCTTGCCTGACCAGCCTTAGGCCTCACATCACGGTGGGGAATCCCCTGTTTCCCTCTTTCTCTGACGTCTATGCCTGTCTCCTATGTCCTCCCAGTCAGGACGGCCCCCTCCCTACCCACACACACTGTGGTCCTAATCCACTAGCAGAGATCATGAGAAGGGAACGTGTCATACATGAGGCTTCATTTTGTCTTCACAAGCCTGAGGTGTAGATAGGGAATGTGATCTCTGTTTGGTAAGTGAGGAAATGGGCTCAGAAAGGCTGAGGGACCTACTCAGGGTCACACAGCTCCTGGGTGGCCAGCTAGAAGTGAGAGCAGAGCCTGACTATGCATGTGTGCTTAGTCAGGTAGCCTGGATGACATGCCTTGCTTCGCTTCTGCTCTCAGGGAGCCCCAGCTTGGAGGGTCTGTGTCTGCAGAAGTACTTTTCCTGTCTTCCTTTAGAACTGCTAATCTGATGGGGGAGACACAGTGCCTGCCCTCAGCCCATTCTCTTCAGCTCTATTGCAGGTGCTCACAGTCTCCCTGGGGAGAAGACAGGGAGATCCCAGTGCCCATGGTTAAATGACAGTGCTTGAGCTGTGACAAGGGCCACGTAGCTGAGCATGCTGGTGGCTGGCAGCAGAGCCTGAGTGCCAGGGAACAGAGCTGCTCTGTGGGTTTGGCTTGAGGGAGCGCAGGCTGGTATGGTGGCCTTCAACCAGCCAGAGGATGTTCTGGTCACCTGATGGAAGGACACTGAGCTCTGCTAGGTGAAGAGGAGGGGCCCCTTCCATGCGCAAGGCACACACTGAGAGCTTCCTCACTACCTCACCTCGAACACTGTAGAGGGAACGAAACATGGACCCAGACACAAGCTTCTCTTGGCCTAAAGCACACCCTTCCTGGCTTTGAGCCCATGTCTGTCAGACCCCAAAGCCATTCCTCCCATGGGGTAAGAGGCTGAGCGTTGCCCAGTCCCATCCCTGCTCCTGCTGGATTCTGTTGAAAATAGTTGGTCTTTAGACTCAGCCTACCTGGGTTTGAATTCTGACTCTGTTCCTACCTGCCGTGTGGTTGTGATAAGTTACTAACTTCTCCATACCTCTGTTTCCCCACGTATTCTATGGGTATAATGTAATGGTACTTATTATATTGAGGCTTACTTGGTATTTGTGAGCTGGTGACCCAGAATACTCATATGCAGATTTTGGCCTCTTCTTCCCTCCCACCCCCCAACCCCAACCCTCTCAGTCCAAGAGGAAAAGAGCAGTTAAGAGTTGGGACTTGGCAAGGTAGGGCTAAGGTTTCTCTGGGGTGGGGATATTCTCCAAGGGGTACCCGGGGCCTGCTCAGACCCCTCCTTGGGATACCGGGGAATGGTGGTGGGGGGGGGGACCAAGAAGACTTACTTCCCACTTGTGCCATCCATCCTTGGCCTCCGGTCCCCTCCTCACTGTGGAGTGTGGGCACGTGGGCTTCTGGCACGTACCCGGTGATAAGGGCCACCCAGCAGGCAGGACGTGGGCTACGTGAGGGCCCAGTGGAGGCGGCAGCTGCCTGCCCAGCTCAAGGGGCCAAGGCCGGGAGGCTGGGCTGTGGGGTCCATTGTCTGGCCTCCCCCCCTCTCTCTGGCGAGCACAGGCTCAGCAGCAGCCGGCACCGGGCTCTTGGCAGAAGCTCCGTCCTGCTCCCCCCACGCAGGCACGCCCTGGCCTGCACGTCCTCGCCTGGGCCTCCAGCCACCATGGTGCTGTCCGCCTTGCCGGCTACTGCCGCTGCTGGCCTCCAGGGGGCACTGCTTGGGCACCTGGGAAGACCTTGCAGGGGGAGGCAGGGTTTGGAGGCCTCACCCTGGGGTTGTCCGGGACTCAGTCCACCAGGACGGGACAGATTGAGAAGAGGGCAGAGAAAAGGTGGTCCACTGGGCAGGTGGTAGGGCAAGGGGACCCCCCCCCGGATGCATCCTTGGGGGGTTATGGAAGTGTCAGTTTTGTGGCTGGACAAGGGAGAAGGGCGCTGGGACTAACTGGCTGTGTGATGAAGCCTCCTCTCTCCCATCTATTTCCTAAGCTGTACAGTGAAGGGACTGGGGAGCACCCACCTCTAGGTTCAGTATTCTGTGATTCATGACATCCTTGTTCTTCCTGGTTGAGCTCAACCCGGTTGAGACTAGTGGAGACAATATGGGGCATGTAGTGATCTGTGTCTCCCTTTTCCCTTCTCCATCAAGGTGGGGGTGAGGCCTGGGGTGCCTACCTGCAGCCCGGCACCCTTGGGAATCATTGAGGTGAGACCTGACAATTCACCTTCCCCTCAGAACCTCCAGCCCAGGGCCTCCCAGGGCTGGAGATATGGCCTCTGATCAACAGGTTAAAAATAACCCCTGTGGACTCTTCTCCCTCTACAGGAATGATGTTTGTGTTGGCATCTGTGGCCCCTGTGGGCCTGCCAACTTCCACAGCATGTGACATTGTCAGGGGACCGTAGGTGTGAGGAAGTCAGCCGGAGGGTCTCGTGCTGTCCTGACTTTAGGTGAAGGCATGCTGCAGGGGATGGCTGGCAGGGCCACCTGTGGCCATGGGGCTGCCACGGGGTGGGGGCATGTGACAGGTAGGGTGAAGGCCACCTGTGGAAGCAGAATGATGTGGACAGGAGGCGGGAGCCAGGCCGGGGCTGTGCATGGCAGAGCCGTCCGGTCCTACCCTATCCAATCCTCTGACCCCAGAATCAGCATGAGGGAACTATAGGATGGTGGAATCAAGGAATTCTAGACTTGAAAAGAACTCGAAGAGATCCTTTCCGTCCAATTCCTGCCCAGACAGGAGAAAAATAGCAGCCTACTAGAGAATATTTATGGAGCTTGTCCTGGGTGCCAAGCTTTTGGCTGGCATTCCCTGAATTAATCCCAGTGGCTCTCTGAGCCCAGCTCGGTTTTGTGTTTGGTTTTAGTCTGTTTTAAAGAGAAGAAGAAACAAGGAGGTGCGCACTTAAGTAATGTCAGCCAAGGTGGCTTTGAACTCATCTGTAGGATTCCTAAACCCATGCCCCACACCATGACCTTGTCCAGTCCTGTGGAGGTGGGAGCTAAAGCTCAGAGATTCCCCTGCTGGTCAGGGGTTGCTCTTAGAATTGCTAGACCCCTTCATTCCTGACTCTGTCCACAGCTCCCTGTGTTTCCAAGTCCATCTTGTGGGCAGTCAGAATTCTCCCTAAGGCCCCCTGGAATCACAGTGACTTTCATGGAAGGCGATTTTTTTTCTCATTTGCTCTTCCAAAGAGACATGCCAGCACTCCTTTCCCCTTGTGAAGCCCCTTCTTAGCCTTAACAGCAGTCTTGTTCATCTAGTACCCCTTGTTTTTTTCCCGGGGAGTTTTAGGAATTAGGAATTAGGGCATTAGCTGCATTGAAGGCAGCTCTGGGTTTTTCTAGGTAGGACGAGGCAGGACCCTGATGGGGTGGAAGGCACAGCTCTCCCACGACATTTACCACTGACATTACACATGGCCTTTAGGGTCCCTAAGGGCCGGGGCTGCTGTTTGGGAGGGAGGAGCCCAGGTCTCTTTCCCTAAGCTCACACCACAACAGTTCTCTCTTCCTCACACCAGGGCAGGATTTCAACAGCGGCCATAAAGAATGCTGTCAGTTCTCTTTGCACTTGTCCCACAACAGACACAGTAAGAAACACACTGCAGGAGTCATCCCACTGAACCCCCATGACAGCCACCCGAGAGACTTCTACTGTCATCCCCGCTTTACAGGTGAGGCATCCCAGGAACACCAGAGAGGGGCTCCCGGCTGGGCACTGTATTGACAGAACGCCATGCTGATTTTGTGTGGGTTTAAAAAAAATCCCTTTACATTTGCCTTGGATAGTGAGGAAGTTAAGTAAGGCTCGTTCCCAAAGCACAGATAGGAAAACAGAGTTGGACATGGGCAATGGGTCAGGTCAGCCATGCTGCTCTTCCCACACCACAAAGCCTGGCTGGCTGTCACCTGAAGCATTTGCCCTGGGGTATTTCCTTCCTTCTGGAAATTTTCTTTTATCTTACCCACTTGCCTGACTCCTCCCTCTCTAACTCCTTTCTTCCTTTCTTCTGTTCATCCACCCATCCATCATCCATCCCCAGCTCCTCCTGGAGCTCAATCCTCCCATCAGGGCTCTGCCTGATCTTGCAGGGCATACAGAAGGGAGCGTTCCTTGTGGGGATGTCACATCCCAGACAACTTTTCTTTACACCCCCTAGCCACATCAGGGTGTGGCTGTGATTCCACCAGTGGAGCAGCCTGTAACTGAGTTAAATTCGATTTATGTAAGATACAGAGGAATTTTTTGCAAGTGTGCTTGAGGTCGGCAGGTAAGCATCCCTGGACTGGCTTGAAGACTATAGGCTGTCAGGGACTCAGCTCCTTCTCTCTTATTGATCTGCCGGGTGTAGTTTCCATTTCCAAGGTCACTTCATTGCTCAAGATGCTTGCTGGAGCTCTAGCCAGGGGAAAGGAGGGAGAAAGGGCCGAAACAGCCCTTGGCCCTTCCCTGGACACTTCCTGGACATCGTACCCACCCTGCTTGTGTCCCGCTGGCCAGAAATCGGTCATGCAGTCACGCCTAGCTGCAAGGGAAGCTGAGCAGTGGAGTCTTTCTGTCCTGGGGGTCTAGCTGCAAACAGCGGATACTGGGGGAATGTCTGCCACAGGCTCCCATTCCCTGGGCAGAGAGGGGGTGGGGCCTTCTCAGCTCCCGAATTCAAGCAACTCCAATTCTCTCCCTTCCCTGAAGCTGCGGTTCTTCGTGATTTCGCCTTATCTGCCTGACATTCTGCTTTCCAAGGTTGGAGTTACCCACAGTCTACTGCAATTTGGAAGCAGACAGTCCTCCTTCTGATATAGGGCCAGGAGGTCAAAAGTGGCCTCGCGCTACATCCCAGAGCCTTCGTCATTGCTCTCACTTCCTCATTTCATCACGTGAACATGTCACCATCTCGCGTCATCCCAAGAAGGGTAAGGGCAGTACCGTGAGGTATTTTGAGAGAGATCACATTCACATAACTTGTAGTACATTATACTGTTCTAATTGTTCTCTTTCATTGTTAATTATTGTTAATCTCTTACTATCAATTACTATGCTTAATTAATAAGTTAAACTTTATCATAGTATGCATGTATGGGAACAACGTGGCTACACAGAGTTGAGTACTATCCGTGGTTGTGGGCGTCCACTGAGGGTCTTGGAAGTGTCCTCCACGGAGAAGGGGGGACTGCGGTATTTCCCACCCCGAACTGTTAAGGCAGCGTGCAGTTACAAGTGCACTTGTTTGTACAACAGGCCCAAGAAACAGCTAGTCTTAGTCCCATTTTACAGGGGAAGAAATTGAGGCCCAGAGAAGTTGGGTAACTTCCCTGAAAGCATCCAGCTGGGCTCCCAGCCCAGTTCTTGTGTGTTGCTTTCTTTCCTGTTGAGTGTTCCTTGTGGGAGTGAATGCCCTCAGCCATCTCATGGTCTGACAGGAGGAACTGGAATGCTCCTGGCCCCAGGAGGGACCTGTCTGGGAGGAGAGAGCAGGCAGGGGTGTGACCTCAGTCCGCAGGTGTCTCCTCAGCACTTACTCAGTGCCGTGGTCAGGGGACGTGTCTGAACAGGGTCCACTGACGGGCGTGGGGATTTCTGCTGGTGCCAGGAGCTGGCCGCTATGTCCACATCCCTGGATGCAACTTTCCCCAGCATGTGAACATCCTAGACCCAGGGGTGAGGAAGGGCAGGGCTAGGGCAGCCCCTGCCACTTCCTCTTGCTTCCTCCTGCCCACCCTGGGGGAGGAGGCGGCAGGGGACTAGTCCCTACCCCAGCCGGCTGTGCTGGGGAGACAGGGGGAGGGTGTGCAACCAGCTCCGAGGGAAAGGGGCCAGATTCTGGGCTTCCTAGGCAAACCACAGCCGTCAAGGCCATCCCCTTGCCTCTAGGGGATAGTCCTGTCTTTGCTTGCTGACCCCCAAGGGTGAGGTCATTACTCTGGCCCAGGGTGGGGGTAGGAGCACTGAGTGTAAGCGTGGTCACAGCTGCGACATGTGGTTAGTAATGTTACTGTAATCACTGCTCCCTGATCTCTAGGCAAGAGGAAAAGCTCATGAGTCATGAGTCACAGTTGGCAGTTGACAGTGAGGCCCGCATGCGCAGCTCCAAGGGGGTTGTGCTGGGGATGGCCCTGAGACCCAGACATGACCTCTGCCCTCTGGGAGTTCCCACCGGAAACAGGTGCTGACCAGGAAAAACAGATGAGAGACTGGCCGCCTCCACACCCTGCCCACCTCTACCAGGAAGTCTTCCTTGATTAACTGCTTTGGCATTGCTCTGGGGTTGACCTTGGGCTCCTTTTTTACTTGACCATTCTGCCAGATCAGAGCACCAAGCACCTCTAGGTCCTGTGCTAGGGCCAAGGGTGTGGACAGGACTGAGGCACTTTCATTCAAGTCGTCCATCATTCAACAAATGTGCCAGGTGCTCAGGATCTGCTGCTGACCCCCCTCTCCACGCCCCCCAGACTCAGTCCTCCTCTCACAGAGAAGAAGAAACTGAAAGCAAATAGTCACACAAATAATAAGGAATCCCAAGGTGGGCCTGGGGAAGGCAGGGTCTAGGGGCCGGGCGGGTGGCAGTCAGGGGCTGCTACTGGGGGGTGCTGATCCCCCCAGTAGCAGCCCCTGCTCCTCCGACAAAGGTTCTGCAGGGAAATGGCTGGCCAATTCGATGGCACGTTGCCCACCAATGGGGGCCGTGCCAAGTGTGATGTGATGTGTGCTGATCCCTCTCCACTCCTTACCGAAGACCAGCGTCTGCTGCCCCTGCAGCACGGGGAGCCTGGGGCGGCTCTCCCATCATGTGGGGCTGTGTGGGGGAGATGTCAGAGTGGGGAAAGGGATCCCCTTGTGCTATGAGAAGAGGGTCCAGTGTAAAAGGAGCTCCCTAGCTCACGGCTAGTCTTCCACCCCCAGTCAATGGGGCCCCTGGCACTGTCCGGTGTGTCAGTCCCTTCTTCCTCCCACTTGTACCTTCACAATGGACGGGGGAGGTGACCCCATTGACCCTGTCGCTCCTCTAAGCCCCATAGTTTGGACCTCCCAATCCAGAACACGTTAGAGGCATGTTTTCTTGCCCTCTTTTCTTGCCCTACTCTGCCTGTTTAAGCCTGGGTTCCGGGACGGAGAGCGAGGGATCCTGGGGATGAAAGGGGGCCGTGGAGGCAGGGGTGCTCCCATCCCCCAGAAATAACCAGTGCAGGTTGCCTGGGCTCCGTCTCCCTTTTCTCCCTGCAGCCTGTCAGCCTGTCATCTGAGACCGGGACTGTGCTGGGTTGGAAGGAGGTCCGAAGCTGGGGCAGCTATTGTATTTAAATAGAAGCTCTTGGGTCCTCCTCCCAGATACTGAGATTTTCTAGGTCTGGAGGAATCTTAGTTATAAGTCCCTTGGGTGGTGCCTGGGGGGCTAAGTCAGTGAAGCCTCTGACTCTTGATTTCGACTCTTGATTTCGGCTCAGGTCTTGATCTCAAGGTAGTGAAATTGAGCTCCCTGCTGGATGTGAAACCTGCTTAAGATTCTTTCTCTCCCTCTCCCTCTGCCCCTCACAAGAGCTCTCTCTTTCAAAACAAACAAACAAACAAACAAACCACCCAGACTCCCTCAGTGTTTGTGACATCCCTGGCTGGCGATCCCACTCGGCTTTTGAGGAAAAGAGTCCCAGTTCTGGAGACAGGAAGTCTTGAGTTCTGACCACAGCTCTTTTCTTGCTGTCTTGGGGATTTCGGATGCTTGTTCTCAAGTCCTTGGTTTCACATCTGTAGAGTGGGACCACAGTACCTACCTGGAGCTCAGTGCCAAGTGCAGATAACGCACCAGCCTCAGACCTGACATGCAGCAGGTGCCCGGTAAACAGTGTGCATTCTCCACGTTCAGACAGGCCGTCTTTGGGATTTGGCTGGTGCATTCACTTCCTGGTTTGGTTGGGCCCTTGTCCCTCCCTCCACTTGGGGATTGTGGTTGGGTGAGAGAGGAGAGTCAGAGCTTGGGAATAATGGATGTGCCAGGAGAAGCTCCTCAGAGGCTGCTGCTGCTGGCAACAGGGGAGGGTGAGAACCCCCGCCGCCCCCCAAGTTCACCAACCTAGGGACTCTTTTTTTTTTTTTTAAGATTTTATTTATTTATTTGACAGACAGAGATCACAAGTAGGCAGAGACGCAGGCAAAGAGAGAGGAGGAAGCAGGCTCTCTGATGAGCAGAGAACCCAATGCAGGCCTCCATCCCAGGACCCTGGGATCATGACCTGAGCCGAAGGCAGAGGCTTTAACCCACTGAACCACCCAGGTTCCCCCCTAGGGACTCTCATTTTAAAAATAATCACCCAAACCAAACACATAGTGCTATGTGCCAGGCACCGTTCAGAGTCCACTAAGGAGACAGTTCTCATGAGGAAATGTTATTGCATTTTACAGATGGGGAGGTTGAGGCACAGAGGGGTTATGGAAGTTGCCCAAGATCACATGGGCCTGTGATGGGCAGGGCTGGGGTTTGAACCCAGGCAGCCTGGCTCTTAACTACTTCCTCTCCCTTGCATAGGGCTTCCCTGGGGAGAGGGATGGACTTGCCTTTCCTTCCTGTGCCTCTGTGGAAGGTTCTGGAGCTGGGCTGTGCTCCACTGGGAAGAGACAGGCTCCAGTTGCACCTCTGGGGTCTCCTGGGCTCTAGCAGCTCCTGCCTTTCCTACCCTGGGGTTCCTACTGCTCTGTGATTGCTGCTTCCCTCCAGCTCTTCCTCCCTACTACTCTCAGCTCAGTGTTGGCTTTCTCCAGCTGTTAGCATCTGGACCCCCCAGGAGCTGTCGCTGGACTCTGCCTGCCCCAGCCTGCCTTGGCTCAGAGCCCAGTGATCAGGGTGAGGTGAGGAGCCTCCCGTCGAAACTCCAACGTGACCCCATGGCTCAAGACTAGGGGCCACCATCCACTGTTCTCTCTGTCTCCGGGGCAGCGGCATGAGGGCCTATCCCCCCTTGAGCTGCTGTTTATGACCCGGTAAATCACTCATTGTCCCCACCATCAGCCTTAATGAGGGCCAGAGCCCACGAAGACACCCCAATTAACCACACCATCTGTTTCCCTTTAAGTGGAAATAGTGTGGCTGGTGAGTGAGAGCCGTGAGGATTCTGTGGGGTGGGCTCAGGGATTGTTTTTGTCCCGGGAAAATGACTTACTGCTTCCCCTGCCCCCACCTCTGCTGTATCCAGAGGTCGGTTCCTCTCCCTCAAAGGAGAGCCTGGGGGCCCCCAAAGGACACGATTTCTGTCTCACCACAGCTGGCTTCTGCAGCAGGCTGGATTTGGGTTCAGCAGTGACTCAGATGGGATGCAGATGGCCCCACTGTGTGCAAGCTCCCTGGAGATTTGGGAGGCCAGATGTCAGTGTCAACAAAGGTATTGGAGTAGTAGAAAGGGCAGGAGACAAGAGTGGGAAAGGGAAGCTGGTGGTTGGTGAGATCATTCCGCAGCGATCTGATGTATTCTTTCATTGACCCATGGGTTTATCGAGCACTTCCCAAGTGCCTGGCATGGACTGGGCACAGAAATGTGTGAAGGAGGACATTTGGGGAGCTTAGAGGTCAAGGCTCTTCTTGGAGGTGGTATGGACTTAGAAATTAGCCCATTTCAGCTCCAGCTCTTTCCTGAGTTCAACTCTCCAGGTCAGCACCCCAGTAAGTGTGAGAGTTAGAGTGCACATTGGAGGGATGGGTTGGGGACGTAAGCTGGAGATGGGAATCAGGATGCATCAGGAATAGTTGGGGCAATGGATCAACGAACAGATAGGGAAATTGACAGGTCCTGTCAGAAAGCTGTGGGGTGGCATTCGGGCTGGGTAGCTGCCCGGGGAGTATATGGCTGAAGGGAACCCAGTCGGACTTATGCAGGAAGGACTTTCATTCAATTCTTCAAATATAGAAGCAATCACATGCGCTGTCGGCACCCACTTCTGCTCCGTGGCAGGCATACCGGCTGGCCAGAGCCCGCCCTCCTTTCAAGCCCAGAAGCAGCCTCACACTTTACCATACCCTGGTCCTGGCCATCACTGCTCATGGCCCCAAACTGACACGAAGTCAACATCTATCTACCATTCTGGGTTGGGATTCCGATGTGTACAATTGTCTAAGGAAACTCCTAGAAGAAAAACCTCCAAAGGGGAAAGACATTTGGGAAGACCTTGGCCGAGTGACCGTGTATCATGCTCAAAGGGCAAACATGGGAAGTTCTAAGCAGGGCAGGCGATTGTCTTGGGTCTGGCTGTCTGGTAGACCCGCATCAGAGTCTGCAAAACAGAACAGAAGAGGGAGCGGGGAGTAGAAGACAAAGCCCGGTGTACCGGGACTCTGCAGGGACCAGTTTAAATGGTGGGTTTAAATGGAAGGGATTTATTACAGAGTATGAAACTCTACAGAACTGCTGGAAGGCCAAAGACAGAGACTCCGGGTTGAGCTTTGAGGAACCATTCTCAGTGCTATGATGCAGAATGGGGCCGCTGAAGGCACTGCTGTGTCTTTGGTGATCCTGAGGTACCCTGCTCCAGAACCACATGGAGTGGCATGATCAGGAAGCTGTTCCTGTTACCAGCTGCACGCTGCACCTGCTGTGATCCACAGTAGTAGGTAGGCACCCTGGGCTTCCCCTTCTTCTTTTCATTTCTTTCTCTCTCTCTCTCTCTCTCTTTCTTTCTTTCTTTTTTTAAATTCCAGCATCTTTAACATACAGTGCTTTAT
Source organism: Mustela nigripes (assembly GCF_022355385.1). Lineage (NCBI taxonomy): Eukaryota > Metazoa > Chordata > Mammalia > Carnivora > Mustelidae > Mustela > Mustela nigripes. Next base: position 59,582,260 of record NC_081561.1, read on the forward strand.
TAGTTTTCAGTGTACAATGTACTGATCCAGCACTTCCAAACATTACTCAGGACGCATCATGCTAAGTGTACTCTTTTATACCCTTCATCTATTTTATCCATCCCCCACTGATAACCATCTGTTTGTTCTCTATAATTTATAATTAAGAGTCGGTTTTTTTGTTTTTTGTTTTTTTTTTTGGTCTCCCTTTTCCCCCTTTGTTTTCTTTATTTCTTAAATTCCATATATGAGTGAAATCATAAGGCATTTGTCTTTTTTTTTTCATTTGTCTTTCTCTAACTAGCTTATTTTGCTTAGCATTGTCCTCTCTAGCTCCACCCATGTCATTAAAAAGGGAAGGATATCATTCTTTTTTATGGTTCAGTAATATTCTGTTGTGTACATACACCACTTCGTTTTTACCCATTCATCAGTTGATGGACACTTGGGTAGCTCCCATAATCTGGCTATCATCAATAATCCTGCAGTAAACATAGGGGTGCATATACATCTTCAAACTAGTGTTTTCATCTTCTTTGGGCAAATACCCAGTACTGTGATTTATGGGTCATAAGATAATTCTATTGCTAGTTTTTTGAGGAACCTCCATACTGTTTCCCAGAGTGGATCCACCAGTTTGGATTCCCACAAACAGTGTAAGAGCATTCCCCTTTCTCTGCATCTCACCAATACCTGTTGTTTTCTGTGTTGTTGGTTTTAGCCATCCTGACAGGTGTGAGGTGACATGTCATTGTAGTTTTGGTTTGAATTTCCCTGATGCTGAGTGATGTTGAACATCTTTTCATGTGTTTGTTGGCCATCTGGATGTCTTCTTTGGAGAAGCGTCTATTCATGTCTTCTGTCCATTTTTAATTAGATTATTTGATTTTTTTGGTGTTGAGTTGTATAAGTTCTTTATGTATTTTGGATACTAACCCTTTATTGGATATGTCATTAGCAAATGTCTTCTCCCATTCTGTAGGTTGTTTTTTAGTTTTGTTGGTTGTTTCCTTTGTTGTGCAGAAGTTTTTTTTTTTTATTTTGATTATGTCCCGATATTTATTTTTGCTTTTGTTTCCCTTGCCTCAGGAGACATATATAGAAAGATGGTGTTATAGCCAACATCAGAGAAATTACTGCCTGTGCTCTCTTCTAGGATTTTTATGGTTTCAAGTCTCACTTTTAGGTTCTTAATCCATTTTGAGCTTATTTTTGTGTATGGTGTAAGAAGGTGATCCAGGTTCATTCTTTTGCATTCTTTTGCTGTTCAGTTTTCCCAGGACCATTTGTTGAAGAAATTGTCTTTTCCCCATTGCATTTTTTCCCCTGTTTTGTTGACTATTAATTAACCATATAATCATGGATTTATTTTTGGGCTTTCTATTCCATTCCATATTCTATGTATGCATCTATTATTGTGCCAGTACCATATTGTTTGGATTATTACAGCTTTGTAATGTAATTTGAAATGTTGAATTGTGATTCTTTCAACTTTGTTTTCTTTTTTTTAAGATTGCTTTGGCTAGGGATGCCTGGGTGGCTTGGTAAGTTAAGCATCTCCCTTCCGTTCAGGTCATGATCCTGGGGTCCTGGGAGTGAGCCCCGCATCAGGTTCCCTGCTCAGCAGGGGCATCTGCTTATCCCACCCTTCCTGCCCTCCCCCCACTCATGTGTTTGTGCTCTCTCTCTCTCTCAAATAAACAAAATCTTTAAAAAAAAAAAAAAGATTGCTTTGGCTACTCAGGGTCTTTTGTGGTTCCGTATTAGGATTGCTTATGCTAGCTCTGTGAAAAATGCATCTGGTATTTTGATAGGGATTGCATTAAATCTGTAGATTGCTTTGGGTAGTATGGGCATTTTAACAATATTTGTTCTTCCACTCCATGAGCATGGAAAGTCTTTCCATTTGTTTCTGTTGTCTTCGATTAATCTCTTTCTCCCTTTCTTTCTCTCTCTCTTTTTCTTTCTTTCTTTCTTTCTTTCTCTTTTCCTTCCTTCCTTCCCCTCCCTCACTCTCTCCCTTCCTCCCTCCCTCCCTTCCTTCCCCTCTCTCTCTTTCTTTCTTTCACTTCCTTGGTTAAGTTTATTCCTAGGTATTTTATTATTTTTGGTGTTTTTTTTGTAAATGGGATTGTTTTTTAATTTCTCTTTCTGCTGTTCACTATTTGTCTATAGAGATGCGGTGGATTTCTGTATATTGATTTTGTATCCTGTTACTTTATTGAATTCCTTTATCAGTTCTTGGAGTTTTTTTGTGGAATTGTTAGGCCTTTCTATGCATATCATTATGTCATCTGCAAATAGTGAAAGTTTTATTTCTTCCTTACCAATTTGGATGCCTTTTTTTCTTTTTCTTGTCTGATTGCTATAGCTAGGACTTCCAGGACTATGTCGGATAAAAGTGGTGAGAGCGGACATCCTTGTCTTTTTCCTGACTTTAGGAGGAAATCTCCCAATTTTTTTCCCATTAAGGATGATGTTAGCTGTGGGTTTTTCATACATGGCTTTTAGTATGTTCAAGTATGTTCCCTCTAAACCTCCTTTGTTGAGGGTTCTTACCGTGAGTAGATGTTGTACTTTTATCATGAATGGATGTTGTCAAATGCTTTTTTTTGCTTCCATTGAAATGATCATATGGTTTTTATCCTTTCTCTTATTGATGTGATATATCACATTGATTGATTTGCAAACATTGAACCACCCTTTCATCCCAGGAATAAATCCCACTTGGTCATGGTGAAAGATTTTTTTAATCTATTGTTGGATTCAGTTTGCTAATATTTTGTTGAAGATCTTTGCATTCATGTTCATCAGAGATATTGGCCTGTAGTTTTCCTTTTTTGTGGTGTCTTTATCTGGCTTAAGTATCAGGGTAATGCTGGTTTCATAGAATGAACTTATAAGTTTTCTTTCCTCTTCTATGTTTTGGAAAAGTTTATTTTTTATTTTTATTTCTTAATATATAATTTTTTGTTTCAGGGGTACAGGTCTGTGATTCGCCAGTCTTACACAATTCACAGCACTCACCTTAGCACATATCCTCCCTATTTTTTGGAAAAGTTTGAGAAGAATAGGTATTAACTCTTCCTTACATGATTGGTAGAATTTACCTGTGAAGCTGTCTAGTCCTAGACTTTTGTTGGTTGGGAGTGTTTTGATTACTGATTCAATTTCATTGCTGGTAATCAGTCTGTTTAAATTTTCTGTTTCTCCCTTTTTCAGTTTGGGAGGTTATATGTCTCTAGGAATTTATCCATTTCTTCTAGGTTGCCCAATTTTTTGGCATATCATTTTTCATAATATTCTCTTATGATCTGCATTCTGTGGTGTTGGCTGTTATTTCTCCTCTTTCATTTCTGATTTTGTTTATTCATCCTTTCTCTGTTTTTGTTTTATGAGTCTGGCTAGAGGTTTATCAGTTTTGTTGATCTTTTCCAAGAACCAGCTTCTGGCTTCATTGATCTTTTCTAGTGTTTTTGTTGTTTCTATCTCATTTATTTCCACCTTATTATTTCCTCCCTTCTTCTGATTTGGGATTTTGTTTGTTCTTCTTTCTCTAGCTCCTTTAGATGGAAGATTACATTGTTTATCTGAGATTTTTCTGGCTTCTTAAGGTATGGGCCTCGCCTTCTTGACCCTCTCTACCAGGACTGCAGCAAAGCAACTATGGCAAGGAGAGAAAAAAAAAAAACAACCCTTCCCCTTTCCCAGAATGCAACAGGAGCTGCAGAGGCTCAGCCTTTTAACTCTTATACAAGAGCATCTAGTTGGCTAACTCTGAATTATTTCCTGAATCCTAGGAGCAAGGGACACCGACAAATGTACCGTTTTGTTTATTTTGTTTTTCACTCTTTTTGTCTCTGCAGTCTGGGAGGGCACCTAGCAGAGGGTGGAATGGATTGAGATGTAGTCCATCATATTCACTCTACTCTGTTTCCTGAACTTCTGTAAGATGCCAGGCACAGGCAGCTCTGTTTTTTGGATGATCTCACAGGGGAGTAGAGAGGGAGATGCATTCCCCACTCTTACCACAGACCACTAACAGCTTTGGCCCCTTGAGGGCTCAGACACATCAACGCTGCCCTTTGTGGGTGGTCCTGGGGGAGTTTTGGCACCAGGTCGTCACATCAGATAGGAAAACTCCTAGGCCTGTCCAGGAATATTTGGTGGGATTTTGAAAGCATCAGAGACCAGAGAATATTGGCTATTAGTGTCTGAGTGATTGTATTTAACTCCTGGCCAGATCCATCTTTGGAAACAATACCAGGAGCACCTAATCTGTGCCAGGCACTGTGCCGGGTGTTGGGAATACAGAGAGGAATGGAATACAGTCCCCACTGCCTTTTGGGGCTCCTTTTCTAGCCTGAGATGTGGAAAGCAGATAAAAGGATGCCCATGGCACCGAGGGTGTGCAAAGGAGAACAGATCCAGGAGACAGGAGAGGTGGCTTTTGAGATGAGTCCTGAAAGACCCAAGGATGCCGGGAGGTCGCACGGGTAAGGGACAAGGGCACAAATGAGAAAGACACCAGAATCTCAGAGAGCCAGGCATGACAGGATGCAGGGCAAGGGACCACGTATGGGAAACCAAACTGGGGATTTGTCAAGGTGAGTCTCAGGCTCTGCCTCCCGGCCAGGTTGGTATTCCTGGGCTCCGAACCTGCGTCTGGCCAGTACTGCAGTTTGTCCCCCCTCTCTTCACAGACGGCAGGATGGGGTTTGCTGCCTCTGTGTGCACTGACTGCTGGGAATGACTCATGGTGGAGGAGGAGCTGGGGAAGACACGGGCCTCTGCCCAGGCTGGAGGCTATGTGAAGGCCTCTCCCCGCGGGGTGGTGGCTGTGGAAGAAACTAGCCCTTGTTGGTAGGGTGGCCCCTGTCACTCCACTCTGGGCTTAGAGGGAGTTAATGGAACCCCAAGTCCCCAACACCCTCTTCCAGGGCTCCCTGTACTCTGCACCCCTCCTGCTTCTAAGGCAGGGCTGCCCCTCCCTCCCCTCATCCCATTGCATCTTGATGCCAGCCCTCCCTGGCTTGGGTGTCTAAGGGTACCAGTGGTGGGGTCATTACAGGACACCGCCGCCTGAGGGTCAGAATGGAGGAGGCCCAGCTGTCAGCTGGAACCCATCAGAGGCCCAAGCAAGCCCTGGCAGCAGGCAGCAGGCAGCAGGGGGAGGGCAGCTAATGAGAAAGGTGTCCCTGGAGCTGCAGTTTCTTAACCCTTCCCACTCCCGTCACCAGGGTGTGTCCTGAGATTTTCCAGCAATGACAGGTGGCTCTGGGTCTCGGGTTCCTTAACCCAGGTCCGTTGGAGTAGGGTGGGCTTCATTTAATGGAGAGACCCTGCCCCTGCCTCAGGGAAGGGAGTGAAACAGCATAATTCCTGTTTTTCTGGGAGTCTTGAGTCTTACAGGGAAAAAGCAATTCAGACCTAGTCTGAGGGGGTAGACACAGCCCTGCCCTCAGGGAGCCCCAGTGTGTGGGGAGACACAGCCTTGTCCTCAAGGAACCCCAGTCTGAGGGGAGACACAGCCCTGTCCTCAATTAGTTCAGGGTCAGAGATGGGAGAGGTTTTGTCTCCTTATTAAACTAAGAAATCAACATAATGGCAGAACTTTTGACTTTCTTTGAGATTTTGTGAAAAATCAGCAACTCGAACACATATCCTGGTGCTCTAAAACTCTAGGACTGCTGTATCTGCAGATCCAGACTGCTGTCACTAGGGGACAGTTTTGTCCTGGTTGCCCTCTCAGGGTCAGCTGCCCTCCTCAACCACTGACTTTTCTGAGACCTCTCTGCATCCCAAAAACCACTCAGCAAGTGGTTTATTTTCAAGAACTCATTCAACTCCTTCTTTGGTATCCACGTAACTTATATAACTCACGGCTTTCAATTAACAATTAAAGTGGGCGAGCAAGAGCACAAAAGGAAACAAGTCTACGTGCAACTGGCCTTTCTCCAGCCGCGTGGTTTAGATGTCCCTGATTTATTTTCCACAATTAGTGGCTGGCCTTCTCCCAGCTCTTCTCCCAGCTCTGGCTGGAGGGCCTGCTGCTGGCTGGGCACGCCCCCCTGGTGAAGCTGTCACACAGGCGTCCCTTCCCCTGCTGGGATCGCTGAAGAGGTGGGGCCTCTTGGTGACTGGGTGGGCAGAGGTCATTATAAAGCTCTCCAAGGGGTGGGGTGGGGCCCAGGCCTACAGGCAGGTGGAAGAGGAAAGGTTGGAAAGTGCTGCTTTTGCAAGCCTTCGCTGGGCTCTCCAGCTTCAGGCAAGTCATTCCAACTCTGGGGCCTCAGTTTTCTCATCTGTTCAATGGCTGTGAACAACTGAGTTACGTAGTCCCCAGAGTCCCTGGAGCCTGGACTTTGATGCTCTGGCCTGCTTCCTTTCAGACCCCGCCGGGGGCTCTCCCCACACCCTGTCATGGTGACCATGGACTCATTAATCACCACCTCAGTCCGCAGCCAACGCAATCAGCAAGCATACCACCCGGCAGCCTCGTGCTGGGGCCAGGGCTGGGGCCCATTTTTTTTCCAGCCCTGATCTGGCACTCTGATGCCTGAGGATGGTGTGGATCCAGCCCAGTGAGGCTCCTGGGACCCTGAGCCAGCCTCTGGGCTTTCCCCTAAAGGAACTCCCAGCACAGTGAGTTGGGTGTATAGAGGAGGTCTGAGGTGTGTGAGTGCCGTGACGTATCGAGTATTCACTGGGCCAGGTCCTAGACGGGGCAGGGGGATGACGCAGATGAACAGGGGGATGTGGCTCAGTTCTTTATGGTGTTTAGAGGTACGTATGTGGGCTCTGGTGTCCATCTCCAGGACGTCAGCATCTTGGTCTGATGCTGACTTGGGCAAGAGACTAGGCAGACACCTTGGTTTGTCCGTCTGGAAAATGGGAATACTGAAGTATTCAGCTCAACAACAAGTCAGGATTCAATGAGTCAGTGAATACAGAGTGTTTAGGGCCCAGGGTGTGGCTGTTCCAACTTTTATTTCCTGAGAACCAACTCTGTGCCAGGAATTGTCATGGCATTTGGTGGAAACCAAATCCCTTACAGGAAAGGAAAGAGATCAGCGCTGGCTTGGCTGAAGAAGGAGGCCTCATGCGAGAGTTGGTACCACGGTTTGGTCTTGAAGACCAGAGCTAAATAAAAGGTAGCCCTGGGGGAGGGCACTCCACAACACCCAGGCGGGTAGGCACTCTGGCAGGGGAACTCTAGAAAGGCCAGAGAGATTATGGTGTAAGGGAGATAAAATTAGAAAGTGGGCGTAAGCTGGAGAAACTTCTAGAGCATAGAATGTGGCCTTTATACTATAGGCAAAGGGGGCCCCACGTGGTTGTTGGGTGAGGGGATCCTGTGGGAGAGACGAGGATGATGTATTTGACTGAGACAGCAGGCTTAGTTTCTCTAGATGAATAATATCAGCGATTAGAATGATAATGAGAAACCTCTCTTTTTGTAAATGATGAAGGTCACGAGAAGTGTTTTCATGGGCACGTCTTGGCTGGTCATGACGGTCAGGCAGACAGGTGAGTAAAGCAGAGGTTATCACCGGCCCCTGACAGACAGGAGGAAGAGGCTCATCCAAAGTCAGCCAGCAGGAGGGATCGAAGTCCCCTTTGGGGGCTTCTGCCCTGACTTCAGGAGTTGGCAGGCCTGTGAGTGTGTGTTGGCTGTGGGGGACAATGAGAGTATCTGTGCAAGGGGCCTCCCTCCCCCACCATCCTTGCTCCCCCATCAGGCCAGTGTTGGGTTTGTTCCACATCTTACCCCCTGGGGCCAGGGGTGGGGGGTAGCTGGCAAGCCCCCTCTCTCAGCACACAGTACGTGGGCACCTAAACCTCTGCACATAGGTACTGAGAACATTGGGGACTTGAGTGGAGGATTGACTGAGCCACTGCCTGGGGGTGTGGTGGGGGCAGGCAGGGCTTGGGGGGTGTGGACTCATAGCTCTGCCCTTACCTTACACTCTTGGCTGACCTAGAGGTCCCAGCTAAGCTGCAGCCAAGCAGGATGGGTAGAAGCCTCCAGGTGCTGTCTTGCTGGGCTCCTGCCACAGGACTGTGAGTCTGGCTTCTGATGTCTGATCTTAGCTCTTTCCTCTCTTAGGATCCTACCTGCTTGGCTGATACCTCCCCTCCTTCCACACTGTGGGGGGGTTTCCTCCTCTGATGTTCATTTTCCAGGTCCAGGAGTTCCCCAGCAGAGCCTGGGGGTGGGGAAGGAAATGGCAGAGCCCTGGCTTCCTGAACCCTTCCCCCACACTACTCCCTCCAACCCCCAGACCAGACCAGGCTTACTGACCTCTCTTAGGGGATCCAGACCAGGGTGCACCTCTTGACACAGCCTAGGTAGCATCTGTGGGTACTGTCTGCCAGGGCCCCCCTCTGTAGGGGATTCCAAGAGCCTAAGGGGGACCAAAAATGGATGCACTGGAAAAGGTACTTCATAACATAAAGGAACTTCATAACAGAAGTTTAAGAGCAGCCCCGGCAGAGAGCTTTGCTGGTGCTTGGAGCAGGTGAGGTCATGGAGCAAGAGTGGAGGCAGTTGGGGCAGGGGTGGGGGGAGCTTCCTGATGTGGGGTTCCTGACTGGAGCTGAGCCTTGAAGGGTGTGGGGCTTGGAGAGGGGAGGGGATTATCCGGGTGATTCTTCCCAGAGGGTGGGGAGCCGGCCGCACACAGCGATGGGTTAAGGGGGAAGAGCAGAGGGGTGTGGGCGCACTTGCCCTGGCCAGCCCTGGAACACATGTGCATCATGGCCCTAAAGGCTGGGCAGTGATGGGCTGTTTATTCTCTCACTCATTTATTATTCATTTGCATTTACCTAGTACCTTCTCAGTGCCAGGAGCTGTGCCTGAGGCCGAGGGCTCAACGCTGAGCAGGACAGATGTGCCTCTTCCCTACTGGAGCTCCTGGCTTAGATGGGAAGGCCGATGAGCAAACAGGCCACCCCAACACACTGATCAGTGCCAGGAGAGAAGAAATGGGTGCCCCGTGAAAGCAGAGAGGAGGGCTTCTGCTCCAGACCCTGGCAGGGGGTATGGGGAGGACCAGAGACCTGCAGGCTGTTGAGTGAGCTGGGGTGGGGAGCTGGAAGAGAGGTCCCAGAACGGGGAGGGGTGCCTCCTGGACACAGGCCCCGTGAAGGCAGGATGGTGACCTTCTCATTGTTACCCCGTGGAGCCCACTGGGGAGTGTTGCCTGAATCCCATAAGGGAGGCCATGTGGGGTCCCAGGTGATAGCTTGTCTTCTCGTTCTCAGGGTCCCTTCCTCTGGTGGAGGTGTGGCCACAGTGATGGTGGCCCCACTCTCTGGCACAGGCAGGGAGAGACAAGGAGCCCCATGGGGGGGATGTGTGTATGAGTGTGTGTGAGGGCATGTGTGTGAGTGGTGAGAGGGCAGGGGTGAAGCGTCTATTTTCCCTACCCACACAATTTTGTCTTCGGGGAGGAAGATGCAGCCACCATGTCTGGGGGCCTCCTCCTTCTCTAGGCCTGGGGAAGGACCCTGAAGCTTCCCCACCTTTCCGGCAGGCCGGAAACCTGTTAAATGAGGCAGGAAAGGGCCGGTTGTCAGAGAGGGAGCTGCTCTGCATGAATTCATTAATACTGGCCTTACTCTCCCCTCAGGTAGTTAATCTGGCCTTTAAGAGTAAAGCCCTGTGGTTCCCATGGATCAGAGTGAAGATCCCATTGCTTGGGAGAGGGGATGTTGGGAAGGAGAATAGCTTACCGCAGATTAAGCTCACCTTGGGAAGAGGGCCAATGGAACTCTAGGGAGGAGGATGAAAATCAGTGCCATGGTCAAGGGGACAGGTGGGGCTGAGCTGGACATCTAAGGCTTCCTGCCCTGAGAAGGATGGGGTTTGTGGAATCTGGGCCACTGGGCCTATCCTCTGTACCCGAGCACCTCTGCAGGCCACCTGTGTGGGCTGGGGGATGGGATGCCAGTGATTCAGGAACATTCCTTCTCCTCTACTTCCCCACAGCACAGCCCTCCCTTCCAAGGGGAGAGGGGAATGGGAGGGTACAGGAGGACCATGTGGCCAAGCCCTCAGTTCAGCCAGGCCTGGGAACCCTGCCCGAGGCACCCGAGACAATGCTGGGAATGGAGGCTGGTCTGGCCATAGGCAGGCCCCGAGGAGGGGGCAGGAGCTGTGTCCAGTCCATTCACAGCCCTGGCCCTGCCCGGCATGGCGGCTCTCAGCACCACCCCCGGCTCTTGGGCTGCCTGCCCGGTCCCAGGCTTCTGCCCACCCACCCCTTGGCAGCTACGGGCCATGCCATTCTTCCAGAAGGCCCCTCTCCTACCCAGCCTGGTCCTAACTGGGGAGGGACGAGCGTGTATGTGGGTGTGTGTGTATGAACGTGTGAGTGTGCATGATGGCAGATGAGTAAGTGTATGTTGTGTGTCTCTGAGTGTGTGGATGCGTGTATGAGTGTGTGTGAGGGCATGTGTGTGAGTGGTGAGAGGGCAGGGGTGAAGCGTCTACTTTCCCTACCCACACAATTTTGTCTTCGGGGAGGAAGATGCGGCCGCCATGTCTGGGGGCCTCCTCCTTCTCTAGGCCTGGGGAAGGACCCTGCAGCTTCCCCACCTGGCCAGTCAGAGGTCCAGGGGAGGAGGAGCCCACTGCTGGGGCTCTGGGGCGGTGGGGTGGGGGTGGGGAAGCTGAGAGGATAGGCTTCCCAGTTCCCAGCCCCAAGCCTGGCCTGGATTTCCTTGGAGGGGACAATGAAAGGGAGCTCTGGCCCACAGAGAACCGGGATTCGGTTATTAAACCAAGTTGCGAGTTCAGTCTGCTTTCCGGCCAAATTTTCTTCCCGCCTCCCTTTCTCCTCAAGATAATAGAAATATCCGGGAGAGGTTCCTTTCCTCCCCGGCCCTGCCATTGGCCAGGCCCCTGTCACGGCAGCCACACCCCCTGGGCCCCAGCCAGCTCCACCCCCCCACCCCACCAGAGGGAGCAGTTACAACAGCGGCTCTCTCCAGCGCCAGTCCTCTCTGGGAGAGGCCTCTGACCTGTTCCCTGAAAGGCCCTTCTCATCCCGAAAGAAAGAGGTCATCCCCGACCCCGCCTCAGTGACTTTGGACCGTCCCTGACCCTGCTAGGTCCCCGAAACCCTGGTAGCAGCAGGGATTGGTTGGGCCAACAGTGGGCTTGGACTTGAATCCCAGTTGGATCACTTTCCAGCTGTGTGACGTTGGGCAAGTCACTTACCCTTTCTGAGTCTCAGTTTCCCAGTCTGTAACTGGGTATCATAATAGCACTGTCTCTATAGGTTTTTTTCTGGGGATTCAATCAGTTCATTTAATTAGTTAATATTCATAACAGGCTTGTACTTTGTCTTGCACTGTGTAAGTGCTGGTTAGCTAAATACATCACTTTCCTGAATGATGGCTAGCTAAGGAATAGGTGGATGGACGGCTCATTGACCCCCTTATCTCCCAGTTTCCCACCTTAGCACTTACTCCTACCCTGGCGATAAGCTGTTACCCAGCATGGACCCCAGGAGTGTCTCTGATTTCTGCCCCCTTCCTTGGGGTTGAATCCCACCCCATCACTGAGCTCTGACAGCAGAGTGTGGAGCCCCGGGGGGGACACAGAAGAGAGTCTCTCTCACCCTGACCTGTCTTGCCCTGCTCTTTGGGCACAGCAGCTATGCCCCTGCGGCGGCTTGGAGGAGGAAGAGCAGCTATGTGGCAGGTCTCTCCACAGCGCCTTCTGGGTCTTTGCTGTTCTGGAGAGGAGAAGTGGCAGCTTGGCTGGCTGGGTTGGAGAGGTAGGTTTTGGTTTGAAGATGGAAACGATTCACTCATGGAAACTCACCGGCCTTGCTGAGGCAACCGTCCTCAGCCATTACCAGCCACTCGTGCTGGGCTAGGGCAGTAGCTGGGGTGGGGGTGGGCTGCACTCCACCCTGCAGGAGTGGCGGAGGGCTTCTCAGTTTTCTGCCCCCCCTCCCCCACCCCAAGCGGCTCTCTCCTCCCCACTCTCTGATCTCGCTGGAGGGACAGACTTCAGCCTTGCCTGGTCTCCCCTGCATCTCTTGTCTCAAGGACCACAGGGAGTCTTGGCCAGACATGAGCCCCAGGCGGGGGTCCCACACTGCCCTCCACCTCCGCCCAGCCTCCTGGCAGCCTCTCTCCCACTCCGCTCTTGTTGCGGTCACTGTGAGTCTGGAGACTGAGGTAGCTTTTTCCCTGAGCCTGGGGCTTGCCTGCTGCCTGGCTTCTTTGGTGCTCAGGGTCCTCTGGTTCAATTCAGACTTTTCACTTTTGTCACGAGGAACTGCTCTGTGCTTTTCTGTGCCTGGTACTGGGGGGCAAGGATGAGAAAGGCCCCAGTAGCTCTAGTCACTATGGCGGGAGTTCCTCAACCAGAGAACATCCCTCAAAGAGAAGCCAAGGGCCTCCAGATGCTTTCCTTCCCTCTTGCTTCCTCCTTCCCTTCCTCCTCTGAATATTTACAGAGCCCCTCCATTGTAGCAAGCATGGACTAGGCCCTGCTCTGAAGGTCGGAGAAACCACACAGAGCTTTCTTTTCTGAGGTCCACAGCTCTGCTCGCTGGGGGTTCCCTGAAGGCAATTCCTGAGGTGTCTCCCCCTCCCAGGATCTTCCTCATTCATCAATAGTTGGCTCAGAGGGTGCCTGCTACGAGCGGGCTCTTGCCCTCCAAACTGCATCCCTGTGGATGAGAAGAAGCTGCTTTTGGGAAGGGGGTCCTGGGCAGAGGGGGCAACTGCTGCAAAGCCAGGAGCCCGTGTGCGACTGGAGGCGAGCCCTGGGCTGAGGCAGGAAGGGCCTTTGCCTTTGCTCTGACTCACCAGGGAAAGCAGGGTCTGCCCCGGAGCCATGGAGAGAGGAGCCTCTGAGAATGGTTGATTTCACTGCTGTGGCAGGAGAGACAGCCCAGGAGAGTGTCAAGTATCTTGCCCAAAGGAAGACAGGAATTCAAAATGTGTGGAATCCCTGACTCATCGATGGGGTGGAGAGAGGTGGGAAAAGGCTGGGCAGCGAGGCCTTCCAGGAGGACCACAAGCTCCTTCCTCCCCGGCTCCCCCCCCCCCCCTCAGCCTCCCACTTGGCTCCTGGGCCTCCCTGAGTTCTTCCTGTGGTCTCATCGTGGTCTCTCCTGCGGTGTTCTTGCGTGTCCTTGGTGGAGATGGACCACCCTGTGGCCTGGCAGAGGCCTTCCCTATCCCATCCCTGTCCTAGGGCCCCGTGGCTGGACTAAGTCGCTGGGAGGCAGCTTCCTCCTCAGCCCCAGCTAAGCCTCCACTGTCAGCTCTAGGATGGCCTGTGTCTCAGATATACACTGAAGGGCAGGGAGGGGGCAGGTTTCTGCAGATGGAAAGCAGTGCGTTTAAGGGACGACACGGAGCTATGCTGGTCCAAGGCTTGGTGCTGCTGGGGTCAGACGTGCCCGGGCCTCATGTGAGGTCTGCTCAGACTGCGGGGTGGATGAATGTGGGCGGGGCCCTGCGGTCTACCTCTGGAAGGAGGGGGTTAGGGACTTCCCTGGTGATGGGCCCAGTATGGGTGACTGAGGGCGCTGGAACAGAGAAAATGGGACCCCTCCTGCATGGTGGGGGTCCTCCTGCGCCCCACTGCTGGAGCTCCACAGTGTCCTGCTTGGGTTCTGAGGGTCTCTCTCTCTCTCACCATCTCTATCTCTTTTTGTTCTTCTCTCTCCCCACCCTTCTTTTCTGTCTCTGTCGCTTTCTTCTTTCTCTCATCCTTCTGTCTTTCAGGCACTGGCTCCTCTGTCAGCTTCTCCTGTCTTTCTATGTCTGGTGTTTCTTTCCAGCCCCCATACCTTGGCCGCTTTGTGCTATCTGGCCCAAGGTGAACCCCCTTTCTCCATCAGGATTCCTGCCATTGGACACCGGGTGACCCCTGTCTGTGTTTGTGTGTGTGTGTGTGTGTGTGTGTGAGAGAGAGAGAGAGAGAGAGAGAGAGAGATTGAGAGAGAGAGAGAGAGAGAGAGAGAGAGAAAGGGGCTTCTGGGTGGGTCGCTGGGCAGCTACTGCCACAGGTGGGGCAACCTGTAGAGGGTCTGGCGGATGGTAGAGGGGTTGGGGTCTGGGGCTGGGCTGCTGTCCCTCTGGGTAGAGTCAATCTTTCTAGGCAGAGGCAGCCCCAGCCCTGACCTGGAACCCTGCACATTCTAGGAAAATGACAAGAGCCAAGGACCCACAAAGTACATTTTCCCACTCCCCTGTCCTTGCCTCCTACAGCTGATAATCAAGGTAGGAATGAGGTTACTCTGAGGCATGCTGGGCCTGCTGACTCTCAGAAATGGCAACTGTACCTCTCCTTGCCAGCTGCCTGCTCTGCACACCTTTTCCTGTTCTGGGTTCTGGCCAGGCTGGTCAGCCCCATATCCCCTGCCCCAGCATGTTCTTTTCCACAAGTCTTTGCAGAGGCTAGGTCTCCTGCATGGGCAGCTCACCCTTCCTTCACTCCATTTCTTAGCCTTCAGCTCCTGGCTGCAACTCACCTCCTCTGGGAAGCCTTCTTTGATTGTTCCCTTGGCATTGGAGCCTGTCCCTCCTGGGCCCTGCCAGATTAGTGGACCCACCACAGACACACTGCGTGTCTGAGGTCCGGGTTTCCTGGCTGAATGCTGGTCCAGAGAAGAGCTTGGGGAAGGAAGGTGGGGGGAAGGTGCTGACCCCCACCCAGTACGTGCCAGACACTTCCTGGCACTGGTTACTTCACTCACATGGCATTTTATTCCCGTTTGACAGATGAGAAAACTGAGGCTCTGAGAGATTGGCTGATTTGCCTGAGGCACACAGCAACACCCCCAAAATAAGACACTCTCAAAGTGACATGGGAATGGCAGGGGCTTCCAGTGTAGAGGGAAGAAGCTTCCCCTCCACCTCTAGGAGTCCGAGCATCTCAGCTACTGGAAAGTTTAGGTGCGATGGAGTTTGCGATGGAGGCAGAAGGAAGGATGAAATGACCCCTTGAGTGCTTACCTGGGTTTAGGCCACTCTCTGTGAGACCTCCCGGCACCACCTGCTGAGAGCTCACCTCTCTTGCCCTCCCATGAGGGCAGACACAGCAGCTCGCACACCCTCCCAGTTCACCCTGGATTCCCTTCTGGCTCCCTTCCTTGGGGCTGGCCCCGAGGCGCCTGAGGAGGCCTGGCTCCCAGCAGCCTGCTTGTTCTCTCTCACCCTGCTCCCCTAGTCCCCTGCTCCCCTCCCAGACCACCTTGGCTAGGATTCACTTGGGATCTCCATCCAGGGCCCTTCTCTGGCTTTCGGAAGGGCCTGGATTCCAATTCTCCATCCCTGTAACACTGCACGAAGCCTGGCCTTCCTCTTCCTACTGTGTATCTGCCTTTCTTTCTCTCTTCTTTCACTCTCTCTTAAGAACCTTCGGGCATGGGCACCTGGGTGGCTCAGTGGGTTAAAGCCTCTGCCTTCGGCTCAGGTCATGATCCCAGGGTCCTGGGATCTAGCCCCGCATCAGGCTCTCTGCTCGGCAGGGAGCCTGTTTCCCTTCCTCTCTCTCTGCCTGCCTTTCTGCCTACTTGTGATCTCTGTCTGTCAAATAAAGAAATAAAATCTTAAAAAACAAACAAACACACATTTAAAAAAAGGGGGGGGGAGAACTTTCAGGCACATGCTATGGCCAAAGCACTGTTCTCCTGTTGGACCCAGGGCCTGATTCCATGGTAAGTGGGTCCATCAACAAACAGACAGAAACATGAAGTAATGGAACAGGTGTCTAGGCAAAACACACTGTGGGAACTTGGGGGAAAACAATGAATGAGTGTTGCCACCATCTTGGAAACCGTCCTGCAGAGGACCATGGGACTGAGCCTCCAAGGGCATGTGTGTGCTGACCCTGGAGAGTGGGTGCCCTCGAGACCGCTCTGTAGTGTGGAAGAGCTGGAGGAGCTTTCCGACTTGGACTGGGAGCTTCTGGGGAAGACCTCTGTGCTCTGAAGCTGTGCTTCTCAGACAGCCTGGGCAAAGGGCCAGTTTTATGGTGTTGTTCTTTTTTAAATTCCAATTTGTCCTAGACCAATAATATTATAAAACATAATATAAAGAAATGATCAGAAAAATAAAACAAGACATATGAAGTACAAGTCCTAATATTTTATTGTTGGAGTCAACAGATATAAAATTGCTGTCCTGTTGGGCAGTCTAAAGCTTGCACTTGGCCTCCCTACCAACCCTGTCCCAGGCTGGTCATAAGCGGCTGTGGACGGGCCTCATGGGTATGGATCACTCCTTGAGTGTCACTGCCCTAGAGTGGAGTTTTCAAGCTGCAGGTCATGACCCGTTGGTTGGGGTGGAAATTAATTCAGTAGGTTGGGACCAGTGTTCTAAAAACAGAACAGAATGGAACCAGAACAGAATGGAGAATAGAGGCTTTGCCTGCGTGCAGTGGGGGAAGCATGGTTCCGGGAACATTTATCCTGGGTGCACACACACATACGTGTGCTGGTCCTGGGTTGGGAGGTGGCACGTGTGACCGTGGGCTGTGGCCGGAGCCTGTTTCCCCACAGTGCTGAATGGACAGAATCTGCTCTCTGATGCTACTACTGACACGGGACCTCCTTGTTTCCTCCCTCCGGACTCGGTTTATCTCCTCCCTGCCCATCTCTGAGTGTCTCCTGTTTCTAGGCAGTGATACTGCTCCAGAGACATTGGCCCTTCTATGTGCCTCTTCCTTTTTTCCTGGAGTGTCTTCCTCCCCGTCTTACCTTCCCCAGATGTTCCCTTCCTCCTAGGCCCCAGTAATCAGTCTCTAAATGCTGCGCTGGGCCTGGGGGCAGCCCCCAGACACAGACTGGTGGAGCTCTGCCCTCAGGAAGGGAGAGCTGCACTGGGGGTTGGGGGTTAGAATGCATGATATCAAGAAATACAGGATAGGAGCAGACCTGGGGTCAGCCTCGGACAGCTTGGCTTTGGCTGGGCCGGGGGAGGACCTCGTTTCCCTCCGTGACCCACGATGGGGGAACTACATGACCCCACCAGAGACCCTGCTTAGCTGTCGCGGTCGCCTCCTTTTGGGGGCTCTGTGGATAGGCTTTTCCCACTCTAGGGATGTGCCGTAATTTAGTCAACCAATTCTCTGTCAATGAACCCCTGGGTTGTTTCCACTTCTTTTAGACTTAGAAACAGTGCTGGGAGGAGCCTCTTCATACTTCTCTTTCACCACATCCGAGCTGCTGGTTCCCAGAGGCCCCTCACTCCACCTCCCATGTTTCGTGTCTTTATCCACACATGGTCCACATTCCTATTGCTTCTCAGCCCCTGGCTGGCTGGGTCCCATGTCATGGGGCTAAACATGAGCCAGAGGTTTGGAAAATGTGATCTCCTTCCTCCTTGGGCCACACACCCATCCTTCTCACAATGACTCTTGGTTTCTGTAACCAGGCTTCCCAAATACCCAGCTGCGTCATAAGGACCCTTCGACTTGCAAGTAACAGAGCACTCAACTCGAGACAGTTTAGACAATACAGGATGTTTTTATTTCATAAGAAAAATAAATTCCCAAGGGAGGGTGGATCCCGGGCAGTTAGCACCCAGATTCTTTCTTTCTCCTTTGCCCTTCACCGATGTTGGCTTGCTTCCCTCATGATTGCAAGATGGCTGTTGAAGTTCCACACATCACATCTAGACATGATATGTCTGGAGGTTGAAGAGAAACTATCTCTTCCTATAGGTCTACTTTTTTATTTTTTAAGATTATTTTATTTATTTGAGAGAGAGAGAGGGGATGAGCACAGGGAGGAACAGAGGGAGAGGGAGAAGCAGATTCCCCGGAGGCTCAATCCCAGGACCCCGAGATCATGACCTGAGCTGAAGGCAGACAGCTTAATGAACTGAGCCACGTAGGTGCCCCTGCAGGTCTGCTTTTAAGATCAAAAAACTTGGGGTGCCTGGGTGGCTCAATGGGTTGAAGCCTTTGCCTTCAGCTCGGGTCATGATCCCAGTGTCCTGGGATCGAGCCCCTCATCGGGCTCTCTGCTTATGGGGAGCCTGCTTCCCTCTCTCTCTCTCTCTCTGCCTGCCTCTCTGCCTACTTGTGATCTCTATCTGTCAAATAAAAAAAAAAAAAAAAAAAAAAAAAAAAAGATCAAAAAACTTTTCCCTGAAGTGACCTTAGCAAACTTACCCTCACCTCTCATAGGCCAAGGTTTAGAGCATTTGCTGATTCCTTTGTTAACTCTTGGTGGGAGAATGGGGCTTGGCTTGGGGGGCCAGGCACGGGACTGTGTGAAGGGGTGGGTTGGGTTTGGAGCAAAGGAGCCTGGGGAAAGAAGTTGAGAGGACGACCCACAGCATCCATCATGAGAGTGAGTAGAGAAATTTCCTCTGCAGGGAGGACTCCATTTCTGTGTTTCACAACCAGCTGGGCTTGTGGCTCCTGTCAAGGAGACTAGACTCAATTCTGATTCAATTAGAAAACATTTGTTGAGGCAATGAGATACAGTGAGATACAGTTTCACCCTTACTGGAATCTGTTGTAATGCAGGAGAGGAGAAAGGAGGGCCTAACCCTCCTGAGAAAAGACGGCTGAATCTGAGGAAGCTGGAGACAGGAAGTACTCTAGCCCACCTCTCTGAGAGACGGAATGAAGGAGGAGGCTCTCTTCCCGCTGGACTGGATGCAGGAGACTGACGGAGATGCCCTTGAACTGGGCTTCCCAGATCCTGGGGTCAACTCTGTTTCAGGAATGGAGAGGCCAAGGTGCAGGAGGTCCAGAGACAAGAAGGACACTTATATGGGGCCAAGGTCCTCTTTCTCCTGGCCTTCAGGTGGGTCTTGTCCTTGCCTTTGTGTCAGAGAGGGACAGGAAGGAAAGGGGGTGCTGTGAGTCAGGAGCCTACCTGGAGAAAAGGCAAAACACAGGAAGTGACTCAAGGTCTCTAGGGCAGGCAGATGGCCTGCGGTGCCCCAGGACAAACCCTGGGGGAGTTGCCTGAGGGCGAGGGTCCCCTCCCCAGAGGCTGCCGGTGCACACCGTCCTGGCTATTTCTGCCAACCGTGTTTCCCACAAACCCTTCCCTTTCTCACCACAGCAGGCCGCCTGCCCACTCACCCACAGACCCAGCGGCCAGCTGTCGCAATTCCTGGCCCTGGTCCACCCACTACATCCGGGAGGGCTCCTCACCTCTGACCCCAGAAGGTAGGTCAGGCTCTTTCCCTGCCTCTCTCCTGTTCATCGCCCTCTGCCCTCATCCGCATAGGGGCGAGATGCCAGAGCCACTGGACAGTGAGTTCTGAGCAAAGCAGCGGCTTCTGCGCGTGCATGTAAAACAGGGTGGTACTTGGTTGGGGTCAAGGATGTGGCCTCAGGTCAAGTGAGGGGTGCAAACATAGAGGAACACATGCCTTGTGAGCCTCTGGGCCCTCTGCTGTGTGCAAGGTGGAAGGGCCTTCGTCCCACTCACTGGAGTTCAGGCTTGATGTTAGAGTCCCAGCTGGTAATAAAATGATATTTTCCTCCCTTTACTACTGTTCCTAGATGTTAAACTTCCTTAAGGACCTATGAAGGGGGAGTGGCTGGGCATGATTAAAGCATGCTATTTTAAATTTTATTTTACAAATGTAAGTTATCACATATGTAGGTTTAACAACTAGTTTTTTCGCTTATCATCTTAGACATCTTTCCGTAATAGTATATATAGAAAGGTTCCTTCTTTTTTTTTTTTAAGTACAAAAATATGGGGCATGAACTCAAGACCCTGAGATCAAGAGTCACATGCTCCACCAGCTGAGCCAGCCAGGCATCACTGAAAGATTTCTTATTCTTAAAAAAAAATAATAATAATTATATATATTTTCTCTCTATATATATATAGAGAGAGAGATATACATATAAATCTATATATAGAGAGAGATAGATATATAGATATGTGTGTGTGTATATGTGTGTGTGTATAGTTTACTTATTTATTTGAGAGAGAAAAAGCCAGAGACAGAGCAAGAGCAGAGGGGGAGAGGGGAGGGAGAAGGAGTGGAGAAGGAGTGGGAGGAGAAGCAGGCTTCCAGCCAAGCAGAGAGCCCAGTGTGGGACTTGATTCCAGGACCCTGAGATCATGACCTGAGCTGAAGGCAGACACTTAACCAACTGAGCCACCCAGGAGCCCCAGTATATATGTTTTTTAAATATTTTATTTATCTATTTGAGCGAAAGAGAGCATTAGCAGGGGGAGGGGCAGGGAGAATAGGCAGAGGGAGAAGCAGGCTCCCTACTGATCAGGGCACCCGGTGTGGGGCTCCATCCCAGGACCCTGGGATCAAGACCTGAGCTGAAGGTAGATGCTTAACTGAATGAACTGCCCAGGGGCCCCTTCCTTATTCTTTTAGCTGCATAGTATTTCCCTCCATGGTCGTACTATAATTTATTTAACCAAAGCCCCCTGTAAATGTTTCCCTCAACTTAAAAAAAAAATTATAAACAGTGCTGCAATGAACAGCTTTGTCCATTTACCTTTGGGCTCTTGCATAAATAAATACTTTTGCAGGATAAAATCCTGGAAGTTAAACTGCCAGCTCAAAGAGTATGAACATTTAAAATTGAATAGATTTGCCTAATTGCTCTCCAGAAAGTACTAATTTCCCTTCCATTTGCACTGTATGAGACAGCCTCTGTAACCATAACTTTCACAACACTGTGTTAAGAATCTTCTTAACACTGCCAATCTGATAAGTAAAAAATTATTATCTTGCTTTCATTTGCACTAGAAATTGTGAGATGGAATGTTTTATATATTTTTATTAGCCAGTTGCGTTTTTTTGTGTGTGAATGGCCCGTTTATGTTCTTTGTCCATATTTCCCACTGGATTTTTTTTCCTTATTGTTTTGTAAAATACGTCTTTTTTTTTTTTTTCCAGAATTAGGGAATTGAGCATTTTGTCACATATCTTGCAAGACTTGTTCTCTTAGTTTGTCCTTTGATTTCATTTATTAAGTTTTTCCTTTTAAAACTTTTTTCTTTTCTTTCTGTGTAGATACATCTGTTAATCTTCTCTGTTATGACTTCTGTTCCATGATTGTTCCATGATTAGAAAAGCCTTTGCCACCCTAGGGTCATAAAAACATTTACATGTATTTTCTTCTGGCACTTTAATGGTTTTGTTTTTCAAATGTTTTTTTCTTTAAATCTTTGATCTAGTTGCAATTTATTTCGGTGTTAGGAGTGAGGTAGGGAATACAGACATATTTATTTTTGTCCTGAATGTGTGGCTAGTGTCTCAATTTATTGAATTGAATTCTCATGTTTATTTGGGTCAATTTCACATTTCTGCATTCTTTACTACTGATCTGTCTGTCCCAGTCCCCTACTAATTTAATTATTGTAGCAGTATAATATATTTTTTAAAAAGATCTACTTGTTTATTTTAGAGACAGGGAAAGAGCATGGGGAAAGGGTAGAGGGAAAGGGAGAGAGAAACTCAAGCAGACTCTGCACTGAATGTGGAGCCCAATGTGGGGCTCCATCCCATGACCCTGAGATCACAACCTGAGCCAAAAACCAAGAGTCAGACACTCAACCAGCTCTGCCACCCAGACGCCCCTGTAGCTGTATAATATTTTTAGAAGTGTTTTATAGGGCTACTGCATCCTTGTTATTTTAGTTTTTCCCCCTCCAGGAAATTTCTGGATATTCTTACACATTTATTTTTCCAGATGACTTTCTAACCAATTTGTCAAGTTATCTCAAAAAAAAAAAAAATTCCACTGAATGTATAGATTTCCTATGGCGACACTGATGTGCTTACAATAGAATTAACTTTTTATCCAAAAGCAGGGTCTCTCTTTCTCCATTTGTTCAAGTCTATGTTTATTTGGATTTTATAGCTCTTTCCATGGACACCTGGACAGTTTTTTTCTATGTTTCATGTTATGATTTTGTTGCCTTCATGGACAGGACCTTATTTCTTATGTTCAGGAGATTTTACTTATTTTTTATTTTTATTTTAATTACTTTATTTATTTATTTTTTAAGTTTTAATTTTATCCCAGTTGGTTAACATGCAGTGTTACATTCTTTCCTGATACAATATAGTGATTCAACTCTTCCATACATCAGCCAGTGCTCATCACCTGTTACCCCCGTTCCTCCCCCATTTCCCCTCTGCTAACCATCAGTATGTTCTCTATAGTTAAGAATCTGTTTCTTGGTTTGGCGCTCTTTCTCTTTTCCCCTTTGCTCGTCTGTTTTGTTGTATTACACACACGAGTGAAATCGTATGGTATTTGTCTTTTTCTGACTTATTTCACTTAGCTCTAATATGCTCTGGCTCCATCTGTGTTGTTGCAAATGGCAAGACCTTATTCTATTTTTTATGGCTGAGTAATATTTCATTGTATACACACACCACATCTTTTTATCTGTTCATCAGTCAGTGGACCCTTGGGCTGCTTCCCCATCTTGGCTATTGTAAATATTGCTGCAATTAACATAGGGGTGCATGTATCCCTTTGAATTAGTGTTTTTGTACTCTTTGGGTAAATACCCAGTAGTGCAACTTCTGGGTCATAGGGTAGCTCTATTTTTAACTTTTTGAGGAACCCCCATACTCTTGTCCAGAGTGGCTGCACCAGTTTGCATTCCCACCAAAACTGCATGAGAGTTCCCCTTTCTCCGCATCCTTACCAACATCTGTTGTTTCTTATAGATCTTGTTTTTAAGCTACTCACCTTGCTAAATTTTCTGATTATTACTAAAAATTCTTTAGCTGATTATCTTAGAGTATCCATGTATAGAATATTATCCAATGATAATATTCATGCTTTCTCCTTATATTTATATCTGTTATTTTAATCTTTTATCTAATTGCATTGTCAAGTAATTCCAGAACAATGTCAAATATTAGTGATGATAGTTTATGGTGACACCTGACCTCTGTCTATAATATGAAACTGCTCCTAGAGTCTCTCCTTTCAACATGTTGGAGAAAAATCGATCTCTCTATTTTACATATTAAGATAGTGGATTATGGGGGTGCCTGGGTGGCTCAGTCATTAAGCATCTGCCTTTGGCTCAGGTCATGATCCCAGAGTTCTGGGATCTCTGCATTGGGCTCTCTGCTCAGCCGGAAACCTGCTTCTCCCTCTCCCACTACCCCTGCTTGTATTCCCTATCTCGCTGTGCCTCTCTCTGTCAAATAATAAATTTAAAAGATCTTAAAAAAAAAAAAAAAAGAGGGGCACCTGGGTGGCTCAGTGGGTTAAAGCCTCTGCCTTTAGCTCAGGTCATGATCTCAGGGTCCTGGGATTGAGCCCCATATCAGGCTCTCTGCTCGGCGGGGAGCCTGCTTATCTCTCTCTCTTTCTCTCTCTGCCTGCCTCTCTGTCTACTTGTGATCTCTGTCTGTCAAATAAAGAAATAAAATTTTTACTAAAAAAAAAAAGATAGTGGATTATGTTGAGTTTCCCAGTACTTGGTCATCTTGCTTTTCTAGAAGGAACTGCTCTTAGCCTTAAGGTATTCTGCTTTTATTGACACAATTTTTTCCTTTTTTTCCTCTAAGTTTTATTTATTTAAGTAATCTCCACACCCAGTGTGGGGCTTGAACTCACAACCCCAAGATCAAGAGTTGCACACCCTTCCAACTGAGCCAGCCAGGCACCCAATACAATTTTAATCCAGACGCCCTTCCTTAGCTCAGAACGTCCTCCTTTGGAGATCATTCCTCTTGTGGAAGTAGAGGCACAAAAACAGGGTGAACTTGAGATGAGAGTGTGGCCACAGAGTAGAGCTGAAGCTCAGGGTGTGGGCGCTCAGCCTCCTATCACCAAGGGAATGGGGGTCTACAAGAAGCATTCCAAACTCCAGACTGAGAGAGGAAACAGAGCTGAGCGGGGGGTGAGGAGGGTCAGGGAAGGGTGGGAGGCTAGCGAGGACTAAGGAGCAGGGGGCAGGGGGCTTTGGAAGAACATCAGATACCTTTCTGCTTATTCCCAAAGATTTCTTGCCCTGTCACCCTCAGGGCTATCTCAAGCCCCAGTCTTTTGGGGGGAGACATGGTTCTGAATGCGGGGCTTCTCTCGGGTTCATGGAATCAATATGGGTATGTGTGAGCATTCCCATTCTAGTTGAGGTGAGGCAGGCTAGATAAGTCCTCTGAAGCTGTTAGGAGATCAAGGAAGAGGTCCAGCCTGGTTTGGCCGCTTCTCCACATTTGGACTTGACTTCAGCGGCTTCGAGCAATAATTGCTTATTCCCTCCACCCATCTCCTTCAGAGTCCCAACAACTGTTCTTTTGTCCCAAACATATGACCTTGTTCCACCCTCCCTCTATTTCTTGAGGCAGTTGTGGGGTCATGGCTATGACCCTTCATCAGGATCTTGGCCGACTACATCCTCACCCTCGGGGGAACATTGCTGTGCCCAGGATAGGGGCCAAGTAGAGAGAGAAGGGGACTTTCCAGGGTGGGCTATAACAGGTACAGGGCACGAAGGTGGCTGAGGGCACCTGTGTAGATGATGGGCTGAAGCCAGGGACCCAGAAAGAGACAGGAGGGCCCTTCAGATATCTTCTCTGAGCTGACTTCCCTCTTCCAGCTATAACAGTCAGTTCTAGGGGCACAAAAAGAACAAGTCCTTGATCCAGAATGCCTGCATCCTCCAGACCCACAAACTTCCCCTGACCCTTCACTAACCCAGTCATTTACGGGGAAAGGAAGCTGTGCTTATATTACCTTGGTGGGTATAGACACATCCCCACTCTTTTCTCATGAGAGAAGATCAAGAGAATACAGATAGGTGTGTGGGGTAAACTGAGTTTCAGGCAAAGTGAGAAAGAGCATGGCCAGCCATTGATAGGGGACAAGCGAGAGTGAAGGGTGGGCACCCCGCCCAGAGGCAGGGGTTTGAATGCAATGCCCTCTGGAGGTTGATGATAACCCTGAGGAGTAAAGGGTGCTGCCTTTGGTGAATCCCACCACAGGCAACCAGGGCTAACTCCATTTCTCTGCTGTCAGAGGTTGGTCAGTAGGAGAGGACGCCTACCATCAGATTGGAACTCAGGATAGAAATCCAGCTTCTGGCAAGATGGTGGGAGGAAGTCAGATCCTAGCCTTGGGGGAGTCAGGACCGCTGTGGGCACTTGAGTCAGGGGCTTGGACAGAAAGAGGTGAGATGGGCCCTGGAGTTTGGACGTAGGCTTCTGGAACAAGGGAGAGTGCAGGCAGAATGAGGAATGTTTGGGGTGTTCAAGTTGGCCACCACCAGCCACAATACAAAAGGGCTTTTCTTAGAATCATCTTGCAAAATCATGATAGATTCTTGACCGTTGTGGCTTCCTGTGGAAAAGTAGGTACCACTGGAAGGTCCCGGTAAGTGCCCTGGCATGAGTTTTACTCATTTCCAGTCTTCTCGATTTCTGCGTGCCATGCCCAGGCCCTGGGGTGGGGTGGGGGGTGGGGAGCTGGAGTAAACCCTTCCACAGGCTACCTTTTGGAATAACAATGCAATTTCCTCAGAAAAGCCTTCTTGGAGGGGCAGACACCACCTGGTGTTGGTGGCTTGGAGAGACCAGAAGAAGTTGTTGGCAACTCAATTATCATTTCCTTTCCCTGGGTCTGCGCTTTCCTCTGCCCAGCTGGGGACTGGACGCCAGGAAACTAGAATGCGGGCCAGTCAGTGAGAGGCATGTGGACGAGATCTGGCAGGTGGAAGAGAGGCATAAATCACAGCGTTGTTCTTCTGGCGGCGGTGGGCAGGTGCGGGGGCTTGGGCCGACAGATTTTGGAACACCCTTCAGGCATTGTCTCCACTTTCGGTGTTGGAAGTTCAGGTGTCCTGTGGTTTTTCAGCAACCTCCTGATGTCCTAAAAGCTAGCAATGAAGTTGGTAGCCAGCACTTCCACAGCTTTGTAAACAGTTTCACTGGACTAAGTCTCTTTCTGCTTGAAATAGAGTGGTTTCTGTGTTTTCTAGCTGACTGATACAGTGATCTTGCTGACCATAACAATTTATAACCTGCTTATTTTCCCCTAATAATAGATTCTGAAGATAAGTCTGTCTACAGGTCAGTCAATAGTTTAAAAATATTTTTTTAAAGAAAATCTGGGTTTCCATGGGTGCACGCTAGGTCATCATACAGGTATGTCATAATTTATTTAACCAGCTGTCTGTTGTTCAATATTTAGTTTGTTTCCTGTTTTTTACTTTTGTAAATCCTCACTGTCAAGTACATCCTTGGCTATAAATCTTTGTACACAGCCAAGAGTATTTACTTAGAAGTAAATATTCTTGAAGCGCAATTTTTAGTTAAAGGGCATTAACTTTTTGGAAGCTTTTATGCATCTTTTCAGATAAGCATCCGTGTTTTATTCCCTTGGCCTTCAAGCAATAATTGCTTATTCCCTCCACCCATCTTCTTCAGGGTCCCAATGACTGTTCTTTTGTCCCAAACATATGACCTTGTTCCACCCTCCCTCTATTTCTTGAGGCAGTTGTGGGGTCATGGCTACCTCACTCTGCTGGTTCTCCCTCCACTTCTCTAGCTGTGCCTTCTGTCTCCTTGGTTGGTTCTTTCTTACCTCTCTGACTTCTAACCAGCAACAGCCCCCAGACTCAATCCTCATTTGTCTTCTTTTTTTAATCTGTGCTCATTCTTTTGGTAAATACTATTTGTATGCTTAACTCCTTCATTTACACTTTAGGCCCAAGCCTTCCCTGCACTCCAGATTTGTGGAGTCAGATTGCCTGCTCATCCCTTCCATCTGGGTGTCCAGTGGGAATAACATCCACCTGCTTTCCCCACAGTCTGCCCCATTCCGGTCAGGACAAATCCTTCTTCTAAGTTCTCCAGACCAAAGAACCTGGTAGTCACCCTTGACATCTCTCTTCCTCTTGAAACTTTGTGCAGTCCTTGAGAAATCCTAAGAGCTCTAACTTCACAATATATCCATAATCCCATCCCTCCTCACCAGCTCCACCTTCACCACACACTCCAAGCCGCCATCTTGTCTCAGCTGGGTCATTGCCTCCCAACCAGTCTCTTGCTCTCCAACCAACTTAGTCTATTCTTAACACCAGCCACAGCAATCCTGTTAAAAGATAAACCTGTTCAAAACCCTTTGGTGGGCCCCTTCTCCCTCAGTAAAAGCCAATATCCTTATAGTGGCTGGTAAAACCTTAACCGACCCCTGCCATTGCCTCTCTGATCTCCTCTTCTCCTCCTTCCAGAAGAGGAATCTGCTGCCTACTGAATCTGGCCCCTTGAGACTTCTGGTTGTTTCTCAAACATTCTAGTCAAATACCCATCTTGAGCCATCGTTCCCCCTACCCCCTGTGCCTGGAATACCTTCCCCAGATGTCCACATGGCAAGCTCCTTCACCCCCTCAGGTCTTTTTTCTTTTTTAAAGATTTTATTTATTTATTTGACAGAGAGCACAAGTAGGCAGAGAGGCAGACAAAGGGAGAGAGAAAGGAGCAAGTAAGCTCCCCGTGGAGCAGAGAGCCCGATGTGGGGCTTGATGCCAGGACCCTGGGATCATGACCTGAGCTGAAGGCAGAGGCTTTAACCCACTGAGCCACCCAGGTGCCCCCACCCCCTAAGACCCTCAGGTCTTAGGTCAAATCCTCAGTGAAGGCTTCTCTGACCCCTCCCTGCCCCGCCCCCTTGTAAAATGATGGTGCCTCCCATTTCCACTTTACTTTTCTCCACGGCTCCCATCACTATCTATCAAATATATAAAAAGATAAAACTCATTTATTTTGTTTATTATCTCCTCCTATTAAAATTCTCCACCTCTTTGAGGGTGGGAAATTTTGTCTGTGCGGCTCACTGTTGTAACCTCTAAGGTAGTACTGAAAACAATAGGCACTGGAAATATTTTTTGGATGAATAAATACATTTGGTATTTTTCTTTTGTTTTTCTTTTTGCTAAAGTTTACACAGTAAGGGGAAGAGTGAAGCTTGAATCTAGGACTCTGATTCACAATATTTTTTGCATTAAACCAAATGTATACAAAAACCTAATTAAGGGTGTGGGACTTACCCGCAAAGCCCGAAGGCTAGAAAGAGCTAGGGAGCTCTCAGTGTCTTTCTGTTGCTTCAATTCCCTCCGTGATGTTTTGGCCAAGTAATCATTTAACCTCCGCTGGAAAATCTCCAGGGCTGGGGGGCCTTAGTGCTTCCAGAGTATGGTTTTCAGACACCCATACCATGTATCATGCTGGGAAGCTGGGTGGCAGACAGTGCTAGGTGCCCACCAAACACCTATCCTCCCACCCTCCTTATATAATTCCGGTTCTCTTCAGGGCAGCCTTGTGTCCAGCAAAAGCTAGACTCTCCAGCCTTCTTCACCACTAGGGTAGGCCTGTGGCATGGTTATGGTGAATGAGATGTAGGTGGAGATTAGGTGGCTTTCCTGACTAAAAGGGAGGGAGTATTTAGCAATTTGCTACTCTTCCCTTTTCTTTTCCTGCCTGGGATGTGGATGTGATGCCTGGAGGTCCAGCAGCCATCCTGTGAGCATGAGGGAAAAAAAGCCAGACGCTCAAACTATGGGAAGGCAAGGGAGACTGGGTTATGGAGGGCAGCATGGACATATAACATCAGTGTTGGCTGCTGTTGCTGCTGTGCTTCTCAGTGTGAGAAGAAAATAAACCCTCCTTGGTTAACCTTGTGAAGTCAGGTTTCTGATATTTGCAGCCTAATGCAATCCTAACCACTAGAGTGACCCGAGTGTTCTGCAAACAGGTAGTCTCTGGGTGGTAGTAAATGAGTAAACAGGTAGGCTCCTGAAGGCAGCCCCTAAGGAGCAGCCATCCCTAACCATAAGAGTTAAGATGATGGGAGACTTCCCACAGGGCACTCTGCTCTAAGGCTTTACCTGGATCCATTCACTTAGTCCTCAGAGTCAGTTGGGAGCGAAGTATCACTACTACCACCTGCATTGCACAGATGGCCAGCTTAGACACAGACAAGTTCACTAGCCCCTCCCAGGTCATGTACCTGGCCAGGGACAGTGTGGAAATATCACCCCAGGCAGCTGGGGTACAGGATGTGGGGCTGAGGCCCTCTACCCTGTTGTGTGAGAGTTCTGTATCAAAGTGCCTCTTATGGGCAAAACTGCCATTAGAGAAGTTTGAAAGGAAGAAAAAGAAACAAGAATATTGAAGATGACAAGATTTTCCCACACTACCTTTTCCAGATCAGTCTTGGAATGGGTGCTATTCTCATACTCGCCCCCTTGGACTCTGGTCTTTTCCTCTCCTCCTCACCCTCCTGAAAACCTTCTGCTTGTCCCCAGAGAACCCAAGCTTCTTTTAATGGAATTGTATTACAGTCCAGGACCCACTTGTCTGGGCCAGGCATCACGTGGGTGAGGCAGGGGTGATGGAGACAGATGGCAACCAGAGGAAGATTCGATTACCTGCTTCTTCCCAAAGCTGATCCGCCCTGTAACCATGTTATGGCCCATTATTGATAGCCTTCCTCTTGGCTGCTGCTTGAAATTTGGTTTTCTGGGACTTGTTATATCCGCTGAAGTTCAGAGACGGATGAGCTGACGGCCCAGCTCCGAAGTCTAGGGAGGAGAGGGGAGGGAGTCAGGGGGAGATGAGACCTGTGAGCACAGGTTGGGGAGCCGGAGGTCAGCCGGGGCCAATTAAGCACAGGGCAAGGGTGTCTGGTGACACAAGGGAGGAAGATGGGGTCAGAAGATGAGGTGTAGGGGCCTCAAATGCCAGGCTGGGAGGGCTGGTTTACCTGTGGTTCGTCATAGGGAGCTATGGTAGGCTCTTGAGCAAGGGAAGTGACAGGTGAATATGGTTTTGGAGAGGAGGGGGAAGAATTAGGTGAGATTGGGATGGTTGGGGCCCTTTGTCTGTCCCTCTGAGGAGGGCAGGGGATGAAACCAGGGGCCTGGACTCACTGGGTTCGGACAGAGGCCAAAGGGAAACAGGCAGATGCGACTGACACTGTGCCAGCCCCACATCTGTGTTAAATCTCCCTCAGTCCTTGAAGCAGGCCTATAAGGCATCTGGAGAGTCAGTGTGGAAGTAGCAGCCCTGTGAGGAGGAGCCATTGCCGGCTCACACACAGGAGCAGAGGTCCAACCCAGCCTAACTCAGGCCAATGTCATGTTCTCTCTGCTCAACCACACTCCCTCCCAGGGCTCGAGAGTCAGGGGCAAGAAACACCCGTTCTTTCCCACTCCTGCTGCCCCTCCGCGCTTCTCTCACGGTGGCACCATGCAGTTAGCCACTGCTTACTGAGCACCCCGTGTTACACACATCCTCTCTAATCCTGGTCAAGTTTGATGATCCTCATTTGACAAGTGGGGAAGTAGAACTTACCATTTGACAAGTGGGGAAGTAGAGCTTACAGAGGTCAATGGCCTGCAGGGACCGCACAGCGGGTGGCGGTGAGCTGATCGGAGTATCAACAGGAGCCTGCCTTCTTTCCTTCACCACACTGCGCCTGGTTCCCAGACTCTGGCTTCTGTATTCCCGGACTCTACTTGCTCTAATCCTGGGATTAGTGAGGAGTGGGAATTGGCAGAACAGCTCAGAACAAGACATTCAGCACTGGAAACTTTCTCTGAGGATCCCCAGGCCGGCTTCCTCCCCACCTTGTCTCCCTTTCCACCCCCAGACTCCAGTTCTGCAGGCCTGAGGCCCCGGGGGTGGGGGGGTGGGTGGGGGGCTGGGTGGTGGTGGCTGGGGAAGAGGGACTGTGGGCAGGGCTGGGGAGGGTCTGGGACCTGTGGTAAAACCCGGGCTTCCCATCCCGGTTTTACCAAGGATGGATGTGGTGAGTTGGGGGAGTGATGGGGGCCCTGATAAGTGGGGAACATGTCCCTGCAGGAAGCCAAGAGTCTCGGAGGAGGACCAAAAATAACTGGGCCTCAGCCCAGCCCTAATCCCTCTGCACACACTCCCTTCCCTAAGGACTTTTCCTCAGAAAAATCTGTTTAATTGTCCCAGCTCAGAGACAATGAATGGAGGATTTGGGGTAGGGTGAGAATGGGTGATGGAGGAGGCCCACAGGCCTTGCCCTAGGAAAAGATGAATAAGAGGAAAACCAGTTTTTGACATGCCCTCTCCTCCAGGAAGAAGACAGGAACGCAGGCTATCTGATTACAGGACTGGCATAGCCCGGAGCGGCCATATGATCAAAAGACTTTGGCTGACTGTCTTGTCTAGTTTATTTTATTGCTTGCATGTTCTCAGAATAGGAGACCCCAAAGACCGAAAGTGCATGTGTCCAGCCCAGGAAATCTTGTATGGGTGAGCCTAATTATTGTGGTGGGATAGTGACGGTGGTGGTCACGGTGGGGGAGGCCGTGGTGGGTGTGATGACGGTGGCAGTGTGGTGGTGACGGGGGTGGTCATGGTCATGGATGCCCTGAAATCATGATGGGGTGGGGGGAGGTGGGCTGAGGGGTGGGCTTATTAACCTGGCACACTGGGCCCACCCCAGGCCTGTCTCTCTCTAGCAGGCATGTGGCAAGTCAAGCTTCTCTGTGTCTCACTTTCCTCATCTGGAAAATGGGAATAATGAGAACTATTGGTGGAGTTCAGGGCTTGCCCCCCCTTCTCCGGGGATTCTTTGGTGTCCATCCGCCCTGGCTCTTTCCTTTCTGCCCACAGATTTCCTCCACTAGTTCCCACTGGCTCCTCCCTTAATCACCATCACAGTTCTTCCTTCAGAGTGACACACATTCTAAAAAAGAAGTTTATACACACTGCCTCTGCTTCCTGGCCTCCCACTCGCTCCCTAACCCCTTCCCAGTAGCCTCTGGGTTCCCGACACTCTGCGAAAACTGCTCTCACAGTCAGCAGAGCCTCCCCCACATCTCAGCCTCAATCTTACAGGGAAAATGAGCCCTATAACCCCCAGGCTTCAAGAGAGCCTCCTGCCAGGGCCTTCAGGACCCACAGGGTATACCTCCCCACCTCCTGGAATTCATTCTGCCTCCCTCTGCCCTACATGCTGGGCTGGCAGATGCCCCTCTCTGTACACTCCCTGGGCTCAGTTAGCCCCCCTTGTTCCAAGTCCAGTCGAGCACAAGCAGCTCCCAAGTCCATTTCTCTGGTGTCTCAGGTCATCCAGCTAGAATCCCACCTCTGGCCACGGACGGGCCTTTTCTAATGGGATCTTGAGCTTGTTAGAGGAAGGCCATTCAGTGCTGAACTCATTCTGCTCTTACCACTCTATCTGCTCTCTCCCCAGTCTATCAACCCAGATCAAGCTTTTGACTCTTTATCCCTTTGTATAAATTTACACCCATTCACCAGTCCAGCCGTCTCCCTCATTGTGGCTCTTTAAACTTGAACACTGAACCTCATTTTATTTCCAAAACCTGACACCAGCTCATCATTTAACTTTGTTCTTGATTAACCTTCTTTGGTCTTAAAGCCAATCAACTGTATAAATATTGGATTTTTTTTTTAATTCAGAAAAATAAACTCTGTTATGATAGTCCATAACATGTTAGTCTGTTTGAAGAAGCTGTTGGTTTAAACCAAAACAAACACCTTCTTAACACTGTTGCAATGTCGTAGAAACACATCATTGTGACTGCTTTCAGAAATAGCAGACCAGGTACTACAGATTCACCTTCCTGCTGAGGGTGACTAGAAATGCTGTATATTAAAAAACAAAATGAGGCCCTATAGCTCAGGGGTTAGAGCACTGGTCTTGTAAAAAACAAAATGAAAACAAAACAACAACAAACTGAAGATTCCGAGGCTGATAATATAAATAAGGTAGTGGGGAATTGTTGGGCTAAGATTTGGAGGGGACTGAGGTAGAAAGAATGATCGGGACTCTTAAGGGTGTCCCAGGGAAAGAGATAAGGCTTATCAAGAAGAGTATTTGCTGAACTCTCTTGCTTTGGGCTGGGACCCCAAAGGACTGCACTTGAGGACTTAGGATGAAGTAGACAGGTTCTCCCAGGGGCTGAAGCTCTGCTTTGACTCATCTCAGTTCCTGAAATTGGATTAAGGTGATCCAGTGTTGCCAGTGCCTTCAGGCTACTGTAAATCCTCTCCGGAAGAAGATACCATCCTGGTGTTAGATCATTTCTACAAATGATTTTGTACCTACAGTGTCCAGGGTATACTGGTTAAACAAAACAAAACAAAAAACCCCATAAAAACAGAACTAAAATAGAAAAATCAGATATATAATGAGACAGGACATATGAGCAAGTATATTAAAAAAGTATATAGCCTCCTCTCTAGATGTTGAAGTTATGCATGCAGATTTAAATTTATTTAAAAATACAGTACTTAGCATGACTAAGGAAATAAAAGACAGGATTCAGAATTTTGGCTGAGAATTGAAACTGTTTTTTTCTAAATGGAAACTTTAGATTGAAAATTCAAACACCTGACACTGAGAATTCCAAAAATAGGTTTAGCAGCATGTTAGACAAAACTGAATGAAGAATTAGTTAATTAGAAGCTTGATGAGAAAAGAAAATATCCAGAATGAACCACAGAAAGGTAAAAGGATGGAAAATATAGAGGACAGTCTAAAAGACCACAGGAAATAGAAAGTTTAAAGGAATAGAGCAGAAGCAATATACAAGGGGATGGTGGGTGAGATCTTTCAAAAAACTGATGAAAGACATCAATCCATATATTCAATAAGCCCTAGGCTCCTCCCTTAATTATCTAAATCAGAATAAGTCAAAAGAAATCTACACCTATTAGAGTAAGACTAAAAAGCACATGTTTTCTATTAGAGCAGAAATAAAAGCTGAAAATTCAAGATAAGGAGAAGAACTTGAAAACAGACAAAAACACAGATTAGCTTCAAGGGGGCAATAATTAGATATAGTGTCAATTTCTCAGTGGAAACAAGGGAAGCCAGAAGACAATAGAATTCTTCAGAGGGCTGAAAGAAAACAACAGCCAACTTATTATTCAACACCCCTCTGGATTATTCAAGAGGGAAAATGAAATATATACATTTTTAGACTAATAAAAACTGAGGGAATTAATCACCAGCAGACCCACATTAATAGGATATTTTTGAAGCAGAAGGAAATAATCCCAAATGAAAAGTTAGAGAGACAGAAAGGAATGGAGACCATTGAAAATGGTAAACATGTGGATACATGTAAAATAATATTGGCTGTGTAGAAAAATAATAATATAATAGTGCTTAAGGGGAGTTAAGGTCCTAAGGTCCTTCCCTATATTTTGGGGGAAAAGAGTAAAAAAATCATTTAATATTAGGATTTGTTAAGAAGGCATGCTGTACTCTTTGAGTAACTTCTAAAAAGTGTAAAAGGGTGAATAACTTCTAAATTAATAGAGGAGGATAGCTGAATAAAATAATTCTAGCAGGAGGCAAAGAAAGGAGAGAAGAAGCAATATAGATTAGGTAGGACATATAGAAAGCACTTAGTAAGGTGGCAGATTTAAGCCCAAATATAAAAATTATATTATTATATGTCAAATGACTAAAATTTCCCATTTAAAATGCAAAATTTTTCAGATTTTCAGACTTATTTTGGATAAGACCCAAAATTCAACTATACACTGTTTATGTAGCTGTAACTAAACTATAGAAAGAATGGTAAAGGATGAGAAAAGGTATAACATATAAGACTAACAAAACAAAACTTTATTAGAGCCATATTAAATAATAGGTTTGAAAGCATTACTAGATATAAAGAGAGATACTTCACAATGATACAATTCACTAGGAAGATACAATTTTATATTTGCATGCACCTAATAACTTGGCATCAAAACATACAAAGAAAAAATTGACAGAACCATATTATTGTACTCCAGATTCCTTCTCTGCCTTCCTGGGGTCACAGAAGCTGGGTATTTCAGCTGTTAGGGCCTGCTCTCGGAAATATCTGGTTCACTTGTGGAATTGTTTGTGGATATGGAGCCATCTTGGCTAAATTACTTGTCTTATATGCAAAGAATGTGTGTGGCAGATACTATCAGAGCTTTGCCTCATCTTCCAGGTACTCATTGTTTTTGTTTTTCCACATAGCTACCTGGTAGCTTCCAACTGTAACCAGCAGAAACTTTTATTTTTTTATTTTTATTTTATTTTAAATTTATTTATTTATTTGTCAGAGAGAGAGGTAGAGGGAGAAAGAGCATGAACAGGGGAAGCAGAAGGCAGAAGGAGGAGCAGGTTCTTCACTGAGCAAGGAGACTGATGTGGGACTCCATCCCAGGACCCGAGCCAAAGGCAGACGATCAACTGACTGAGCCACCCAGGCATCCTGCACCTGAAACTTTTATACCCGAGCCTGCGCCTGCATGTAGGACTTTCCAAAAGGTCAGAGGCAAGTGCTCCCGGGAGCAACCCTCAAACAATGGCTGGTGTGAGCCAGATGAGAAATAGCTCCTACTCCTTTGCTCTTCAAGGAAACTCAGAGATGTGCATTTTTCCAATGTCTTCCCAGAGACCTCCAGCAAGATTGACCTTCGATTGCCCACAGGGATAACTGACTTGATATAATTCCCCCCATCTTTTTTTTTTCTATCTTCACTTTCCTGCTTGAATTCCCTACTTCTCTCCTGTTATTTCTTAAGATCACCTTCCAAATGAAGTATATCCAAATAGTTTTCTTAGGGTCTACTTCTAGGGAAACTCACACTGAAATAATATTCCTTGTTTTAATAAAAACATTATCAACCCCTGCAATGTTGCTTGGCTCTAAGGTGGTCTCCATTCCTTCATCCCGTCTTCTTGACCTGTCCTTATCCATGACATCATGTGTATCTTTCACTTGGACTGTTGTGACAGTGGTTTTCTGCCACCATATTTTCCCTCCCATTGCTTCTCCACAGGCAGCCTCAGTAACCTTCCTGTTAGGCACAGAGCTCATCTTTGCATACTTTCTACTCCAGTATCTTCAGTGGCTTTCCATTGCCAACAACAGAAAATTCCAGTACTCAGCTTGGCATGGGAAGTCCACTGTGATCTAGCTCCAGTTCACTTTTCCGGTCACTCCCCATTCTCCTCTGCTTTCTTTCCAAAGCCTGTGCTCATTTCTCAGCCACCTTCACTTGTGGGCAATAGTCCTCATGCTCTACCATTGCCTATTATGTGAGTCACAAGTCCATGAGCCATCCTTCAAGGCTCAGTTCAAATGACAGCACTGTGAAGCCTTCCTGATGTCTCACATTAGTCTTTGCGATTTTCCCATAGTGCCTCAAACTTGGTGACTGCTGGTGGATTTTAAGAACAGACGATATGAAATCCTCAAGAACAAAATTCCTAGGTCCTCCTCATTGGGTTACCTGTAAGACAAATGTGTTGTGTAATTTGGGGTCAGTCCCTTACCCTGTTTGGCTCATAGTTACTACAACTGCACAGTAAGTACTTCCATCTAGAATCTGTGTTTCTCCAAGGAAGAATGGGGTCCAATTCTTTATTTTATTTCCAATAGAGTGAACAAACAGAGTTATATGAGTTTCAGGTGTACAATGTAGTGATTCAACACTTCTGTACAACACACGGTGCTCATCAAAAGTGCTCTCCTTCATCCCCATTATCTATTTCCCCCACCCCACCTCCCCTTTGGTAACCATCAGTTTGTTCTCTATAGTTAAGAGTCTGTTTCTTGGCTTATCTCTCTCTCTCTCTCTCTTTTCTTTGCTCACTTGTTTTGTTCCTTAAATTCCACAGATGAGTGCGATTGTATGGTATTTGTCTTTTCCCGACTGACTTATTTCTTTTGGTATTACATTTGCTAGCTCCACCCATGTCATGGCAGATGGCAAAAGTTCATTTAGGTCACATTTAGGTCTTTTTTATGGCTGAATAGTATTTCATCATCTCTCTCTCTCTCATGTGTTCTTTTTATATATGTATCTTTTTTTCTTGTATGAGATTTATTTTTCTTATTTAAATTCAATTAATTAACATATAATGTATTATTTGCTTCAGGGGTACAGGTCTGTGATTCATCAGTCTTATATGATACCAGAGCTCATTACAACACATACCCTCCCCAATGTCCATCACCCATTCACCCTATCCTCCCACCCCTCCCCCCTTCCCTCCAGCAACCCTGAGTTTGTTTCCTATGATTAAGAGTCTCTCAGTTTGTCTCCCTCTCTGGTTTTGTCTTGTTTTATTTATTTATTTATTTAGGTCTCTTCCCCTATAATCCTCTGTTTTGTTTCTTATTTATTTATTTATTTATTTATTTGACAGACAGAGGTCACAAGTAGGCAGAGAGGCAGGCAGAGAGAGAAGGGGGGAAGCAGGCTCCCCACTGAGCAGAGAGCCCGATGCGGGACTCGATCCCAGGACCCTGAGATCGTGACCTGAGCCGAAGGCAGCGACTTAACCCACTGAGCCACCCAGGCGCCCCGCCTCTGTTTTGTTTCTTAAATTCCACATATCAGTGAGATGATATGATAATTGTCTTTCTCTGATTGACTTATTTCGCTTAGCATAATACCCTCCATTCACGTTGTTGCAAATGGCAAATTTTGGTTTTTTATGGCTGCATAGTATTCATATATATATATATATATATATATATATATATATATATATTTATATATAATATCTTCTTTATCCAGTCATCTGTTGATGGACATTTGGGCTCTTTCCAAAGTTTGGCTATTGTGAACACTGCTGCTATAAACATTGGGGTGTGGGTGCCCCTTCAGATCACTACATTTATATTTTTGGGGTAAATACCCAGTAGTGCAATTGCTGGGTCATAGGGTAGCTCTATTTTCAACTTTTTTGAGGAACCTCCATACTGTTTTCCAGAGTGGCTGCACCAGTTTGCATTCCCACCAACAGTGTAAGTGGGTTCCCCTTTCTCTGCATCCTCACCAACACCTGTTGTTTCCTGACTTGTTAATTTTAACCATTCTGACTGGTGTGAGGTGGTATCTCACTGTGGTTTTGATTTGTATTTCCCTGATGCCAAGTGATGTGGAGCACTTTTTCATGTGTCTCTTGGCCATCTGGATGTCTTCTTTGCAAAAATGTCTGTTCATGTTCTCTGCTCATTTCTTGATTAGATTATTTGTTCTTTGGGTGTTGAGTTTGATAAGTTCTTTATAGATTTTGGATACTAGCCCTTTATCTGACATGTCATTTGCAAATATCTTCTCCCATTCTGTTGGTTGTCTTTTGGTTTTATCCTCAGTTTCCTTTGCTGTGCAAAAGCTTTTGATCTTGATGAAGTCCCAGTAGCTCATTTTGCCTTTGTTTCCCTTGCCTTTGGAGTATCTAGGAAGAATTTGCTGTGGCTGAGGTTGAAGAGGTTGCTGCCTGTGTTCTCCAGGATTTTGATGGGTTCCTGTCTCACATTGAGGTCTTTCATCCATTTTGAGCCTATTTTTGTGTTTGGTATAAGGAAGTGGTCCAATTTCATTCTTCTGCATGTGGATGTCCAATTTTTCAAACATCATTTGTTGAAGAAACTGTCTCTTTTCCATTGGACATTCTT
The DNA here is from genome assembly GCF_022355385.1 of Mustela nigripes. NCBI lineage: Eukaryota > Metazoa > Chordata > Mammalia > Carnivora > Mustelidae > Mustela > Mustela nigripes. The sequence continues at coordinate 59,620,662 of NC_081561.1, forward strand.
TCCTGCTTTGTTGAATATTAGTTGACCATGGAGTTGAGGGTCCATTTCTGGGTTCTCTATTTTGTTCCATTGATCTATGTGTCTGTTTTTGTGCTAGTACCATACAGTCTTGATGATTACAACTTTGTAATAGAATTTGAAGGCTCGAATTGTGATGCCACCAGCTTTGATTTTCTCTTTCAACATCCTCTGGCTATTCAGGGTCTTTTCTGGTTCCATACAAATTTTGGGATTATTTGTTCCAGTTCTGTGAAAAAAGTTGATGGTATTTTGATAGCGATTGCACTGAATGTATAGATTGCTCTAGGTAGCATAGACATTTTCACAATATTTGGTTTTCCAACCCATGAGCATGGAACATTTTTCCATTTCTTTGTATCTTCCTCAATTTATTTCATGAGTATTCTATATTTTCTGAGTACAGGTCCTTTACCTCTTTGGTTAGGTTTATTCCTAGTTATCTTATGGTTTGGGGTGCAATTATAAATGGGATAGACTCCTTAATTTCTCTTTCTTCTGTCTTGCTCTTGGTGTATAGAACTGCAACTGATTTCTGTGCATTTGTTTTTATATCCTGCCACTTTGCTGAATTCCTGTATGAGTTCTAACAATATTGGGTGGAGTTTTTTGGGTTTTCCACATAGAGTGTCATGTCATCTGCAAAGAGTGAGAGTTCAAGTTCTTCTTTACCAGTTCGGGTGCCTTTTGTTTCTTTCTGTTCTCTGATTGCTGAGGCTAGGACTTTTAGTACTATGTTGAACAGCAGTGGTAATAGTGGTCAGCCCTACCATGTTCCTGACCTTAGGGGATAAGTTCTCAGTTTTTCCCCATTGAGAATGATATTCATTGTGGGTTTTTCATAGATGCCTTTATGATATTGAAGTATGTCCCTCCATCCCTACACTGTGGAGAGTTTTAATCAGGAAAGGATACTATACTTTGTCAGTGTTTTTTCTGCATCTCTTGAGAGGACCATATGGTTCTTGTTGTTTCTTTTATTTATGTATCACATTGATTGATTCGCGGATGTTGAACCAACCTTGCAGTTCAGGAATAAATTCCACTTGTCATGGTGAATAATCCTTTTAATGTACTGTTGGATCCTATTGGCTAGTATTTTGGTGAGAATTTTCACATCCATGTTCCTCAGTGATATTGGTTTGTAATTCTTTGTGGTGAGGTTTTTGTCTGGTTTTGGGATCAAGGTAATTCTGGCCTTATAAAAAGAGTTTGGAAGTTTTCCTTCCATTTTGATTATTTTGAAACAGCTTCAGAAGAATAGGTATTAATCCTTCTTTAAATGTTTGGTAGAGTTCCTCTGGGAAGCCAGCTGGCCCTGGGCTCTTGTTTCTTCAGAGATTTTTGATTACTGCTTCAATTTCCTTGTTGGTTATGGGTTTGTTTGGGTTTTCTATTGCTTCCTGTTTCAGTTTTGGTAGTTTATACATCTCTTGGAATGCATCCATTCCTTCCAGATTGCCTAATTTGTCGGCATACAGTTGCTCATAATTCATTCTTATAATTGCTTGTATTTTTTCAGTGTTGGTTGTGATCTCCCCTTTTTCATTCTTGATTTTTGAGTCCTCTTGATTTGAGTCCTTTCTCTTTTCTTTTTGAGAAGTCTGGCCAGGGGTTTATCAATCTTATTAATTATTTCAAAGAACCAGCTCCTAGTTTCATTGATATGTTCTACTGTTCCTTTGGTTTCTATTTCATTGATTTCTGATCTCTTCTCCTGTTGGGTTTAGGCTTTATCTGCTGTTCTTTCTCCAACACCTTTAGGTATAGGGCTAGGTTGTGTATTTGAGACCATTCTTCTTTCTTGAGAAAGGTTTATAGTGCTATATACTTCTCTTTTAGGACTGTCTTTGCTGCATCCCAAAGATTTTGAAGAGTTGTGTTTTCATTTTCATTTGTTTCCATGAATTTTTAAAATTCTTCTTTAATTTTCTGGTTGACCCATTCATTCTTCAATAGGGCACTTTTAGCTCCATGTATTTGAGTTCTTTCCAGTTTTCCTCTTGTGACTGAGTTCCAGTTTCAAAGCATTGTGGTCTGAAAATATGCAGGGAATGATCCCAATCTTCTGGTTCCTGTAGAGACCTGATTTGTGACCCAGGATGTGATCTGTTCTGGAGAATGGTCCATGTGCCCTCGAGAAGAATATGTATTCTCTTGCTTTGGGATGCAATGTTCTGAATATATCCGTGAAGTCCATCTGGTCTAGTGTGTCATTCAAAGCCCTTATTTCCTTATTGGTCTTCTGCTTAGATGATCTGCCCATTGCAGTGCAGAGGGTGTTTAAGTTCCCCACTATTATTGTAGCATTATTGAAGTGTTTCTTTGATTTTGTTATTAATTGGCTTATATAATTGGCTGCTCCTACATTAGGGGCATAAACGTTAGTGATTGTTAGATCTTCTTGTTGTATAGACCCTGTAATTATGATACAGTGTCCTTCCTCATCTCTTATTACAGTCTTTCATTTAAAATCTAATTTGTCTGACATAGGATTGACACCCCAGCTTTCTTTTGATGTTCATTAACATGATAAATGGTTTTCTATCCCCTCACTTTACATCTGGAGGTGTCTTTGGGTCTAAAATGAGCCTGTTGCAGACAGCATATTGATGGTTATTGCTTTTTTATCCAATCTGATACCCTGTGTCTTTTGAGTGGGACATTTAGCCCATTTACATTCATATCTCACGCATTCTTTATCCATTCATCTATCAATGGACAGAGGAGTGTAATTCTTCATTGTGTAAACTGCCTTGTGCATTTTGGGATATTTAGCATCCCTGGCCCATGGCATCCACTGCCAGACCACCTTTCATCATTGTTACAATAAAAAAGACTAACACGTTTTCAAATGCTCTAGGAGTATCTTCACTAGACTGGGTGGTGCCTCAGGATCTGCCAGTTTGGATATTCTTAGAATCCTCTGGTTGGTCTGTAGGGACCACTAGTGGCCCTACAGCTTTCTGTACCATCCAGAGGCCTGAACGGTAGGTGATGGGGAAAAAGCTGGAACCAAACCATCACCTGGTATCTGAGGACAGAACTAGTGTTCAGTGTCCCAGTCTTCAAAGGGGCACAAACTCCCAGCTGGTTCTGGCTGACTTCCCAACCTGTGGAGTTTCAGTCTGCCCTGATGGAGAGGAGACCAGAGAGTAGGTGATGTTCCTGGTGAGGAAAGGGCCACCCACATCCATGAGTAGGGACCAGCTGGGGCCAGCAGAGCAAGGGCTAAGACTTGGAGAGCACCATGAGTGATCAGAGGAGTTGCAAGAGCAAGCTGAAAAGTCAGTTTTCTTATGCAGGCTGTCTCAGGAGGCTGGTGAGGTGGATGGGGGACTGCTGTGACTCGGAGAGCAGGACAGGGCTCAAGACTGATCATCAGGCTTGTGGGCAGTGGTTATGGGCAATAGGATGGCTGTGACCTCCAGCACTGTTGCTGGAGGAGGTTGCAAACACACCTGGTTGTCCAGTCTTGCCAGTGGCGGAGGGAGGGGGCCAAGAAAGATTGCTGTGTTCAGGAGAGATGAGCACTGATGAGGGATGACACAACTGAAGAGCAGCCATTCCTCAGAGTTGTTTGTGGCTGGGGCTCTGGGGCAACCAGAATGTTGCCCAATGTTGAAAGCTCAGGGTGAGTTTTTGGGAGGTTCTGGGAATTGCTCCACTCACTAATTCACCGAGTCATCCATCCCACAAGCATCTCCGGGGCTGGAATGAGACCACCCGGATCTTGTACATGTCCTGGGACCATAGTTCCCCTGGTGTGAGTTGCCAGAGCCTTGGTGACTAGCAAAGGAGGAACGTGGCAGGAGAAGAATTTGTTAATATTTATTTAGCGCAGTCCAGGAGATGCTGCTCTGAGTTGAGACGACTGGCCTCAAGCAGGTGAGGGGCAGGAAGGAGGAGGGCAGGTGAGGATAATGCTGGATAGAGTACCCTCCCACCCCTGAGCTCATGCCCGCGACCACCCTGCACATTAGAGGCTCCGCTTTCCCCTGTTTTGCAGATGAGCAGAGGCTCATCCTTGCCTTCAAAAGGGCATTTCTCCACATTCTTCCAGCTTGAGCTGCCCTGAGACTCTCCACTGGCCCTTGCTGTGATGTCTGCGATCTTGGGATCTCAGGTGGCGGCTGCCAGAGCGGGAGGCCAGCAGCTTCTGGGCCCCGTCTGCTCCTTCTGGCAGCAACACCTGGCCTCAGCAGGAAACCATACATGGTTTTGCCACAAGCCTGGTTATACAGCTGACCTCCTGGAATCTGCTTGCTCTCAGGCAAACCAATAAAACCTAATCTTTGAACTTTCCACACCAAGGACCGAGGTTTGGTAACTCCACTGTGCACCTAAGCATGCTAGCTAACATACTTTAACATGAGTTCATGTCAGGTGTCTGGCACTGGTCTCAGCAATTTGGCTAGGTTAACGCATTGGCTCCTCACACCAGTCTGGGAGGTAGGTACCATTGTTAGCTTCATTTTACAGATGAGGAGGCAGACTTATGCCTGTAGTCGCACGGCTGATAAAGGGCAAATCAGAGTTCAAATCTGGGCATGCTGGCTCCGAGGTTCCAGAAGTGTGGTCAGGGGCTGGCTGAAGTGGACTGCTCCCTCTGAGTTAAGGATACCTGGATTTGGGTCCCCAAAGCCTGCCGTGGAATTTCAGCAAATTAGCTATGTGCCCTGAAACACATCCCTTACTCTCCTGAATATCCGTTTTCCTCCTGGTTGAATGGAAGGATTGACATGCATGATCCCAACTTGGTTCCAGCTCTGACATTTCAAGAGGCTTCATCAGGCTAAAATAAGCAGCAAGAGGCACGTTGCGGTTGCGAAAGGGAGCCTGGGACGTGCGTGCGCGGAAGCTGGGAGGCTCTCCCTGGTGAGGAAGCATAGAGGGCTAATTGCGAGCACATGAGCTCAGCTGGGGGCCACTTTCTCCCCTCTGTGTCCACAGCTGGCTGTGAGTCACTGACGGGTCACTGGCCACAGCAGGGCTGCTGGAGACAGGGCAGGCCCAGAGCACGGACAGAACATAAGTCCAACCTGGTCCCAGCCTCAGGGGCCCCAGGGCGCGTTCTTCCCAGTCCCTGTCTAGATGCTACCACAGTCTGGCTAGAAAATGCTCCATCTCTGTCTCCCTGAGCAGAACACCACTTTCTATCTCAGCTCTGTCAGCCCTGGCCCCTGTGTTGCTCACCATCCTTCTCTGAGCCAGGGGTGGGATAGAGGCAGGTAACACTACAATTCCTCCGCGGCAAGGTCACAGAGCAGCTGCTGGGGAAGAGCGGTGAGGGAGGGGAGGGATCATGAGCATGCTCTGGACCTACATCTCAGGCTTCCGAACATGCTGTGGGGAGCTCAGACCCAGGGCACCAGCCCCGCCCACCCCACCCTTTGCAGGCCAGAGGTGACACCAGGTGCCAAGTTCTTCCTTCTCAATCCCATCCCCAGCCCCGAGGAGGAAGCTGCCACAGGAGCATTGACCTCAGGACAGATTGATGCCAAGGGGTCATCCCCAGGGAAAGTAGCTCAAAGGGGGTGATCTTTTTGGGAAGAGTGCGAGGCGAATCAGGATGGAGCTGCTCCCAAGACACCTCCGTCCTCACCCTGCTGTAAATGTTATCCAGCACGACACGTTCGGCGTTGCTGGATGGATTAGGAGTGTGCTTTTCTGTAAGTGTGTGTGTGGCAGGCGTCTCGGGGTCCATGGCTCTTTGTCCTCCTGGGGTCTGACTCCGATGCAATTCTGAGACACAGGTCAGCTGTCAGCAACCTCCTACTCATGTATGAATACTCGGTAGTAATCATCCTCATTCATTCATTCATTCATTCATTCACATAACAGCTCCACATAAGTGCTCTTCCTGGTTCTACTTAAACTCATCCAGAGAAACTCACCGTCTTCTGAGGCAGCCTGGTCCACACTGTGACCATCTGACTTCTAAAATCTTACTATTGATGATCTGAAATATGACTCCCTAGGCTGACCTTCTGCTGGTGCTGTTGCTCCTGCTCCCTCTGGCCCTGGAGAACTTACATACGGCAGCCCTCGGACCATTCAAGGCACCTCTTTCCTCCCTCTTTGGATGTTTATGGAGCTCCTACAATGGGCCAGATACAAGGAAAACAATAGTGAGCAATAGTACATAGGGCCCTTAACCTCACGCTGCTTACAGTTTCTTAGGGAGACAGCACAAAGAGAACACTCACATAGGTAAAGCTACTTCTGGTAAGTGCTACCCCAAGACCAGGGCTGGGTGGCAGACAGAGCATATAACCGTGGGACATAATTGCCAGAGAGGTCAGAAAAGGCTTCTCTGAGGAAGTAGAGCTGTAGCTTAAATAGGCACAAGAAAGTTGCCAGTAGGCAAAGGTTATGGCTAGAGCAGGGACCTCCCAGATGTCAGAGTCTTTTGTTTTGGGGGCTAAACATCCTTGTGGTAGTTCCTCCTACGATGGAGTTTCTAGATCCCTCCCCACCCTGTCACTCTGTCAGCGTCCCCTTCAGTGGGAGATCTCCAGGTCTGGACCCATGGCTCCTGAACAGTCTGGCCAGCTCGGAGCCTGGGGGCTGCCCCCTCTCTTCTAGCTGGCTGCTCTCCTTCCATTAGCACAGCTCAGATCTGCATATTCATTGCTCCCTAAGGGACAAGTCCCCTTCCAGGAATGATCCCCCAAATCGATCTTACTTGTGGGCCCCCCCAGCCTGTGTCTGAGCTGTTTGACATCTGACCTTGTGTTGGAGACCTTGTGTTGGGGTACAAACTCTCATCTCTGACGTGGCCTGTTTGTTCCAGTCCAGCAGGGTCTGTTCTGAGTCTAGATTCTGCTGCTGGCTGTGGTGTGCAGGGATGTATTCCCCATGAATGTGACCGGCAGGGAGTTTGAATGTCCTGTCAGCCCATCCTGGACAAGGTACTGGCAGGTGAGATCTCAGAGTGTATGGGGGAGGGGGTGACAGGGAAGGCAAGGGGCTTGAGAGCTTGGGAAGGGAGGGTTTGGAGCATCATTCACCCTGGCTCCAGAAAGAGGTGCTTAGGGCCTGAGGCCTACACTAGGATGGAGCCACACTGTCCTGTGATCTCTGACCCCCTGTCCTGTGCCTTTCCGCAGCCCTCGTCAATACAGCCCAAGGAGTGGGCGAGCTGCATGTGCGCACGCGTGTGGCATGTCCATATCCGTCTGGGTCTGTGGGTGTGGAGTGTATGAACATGTGTGCCTTGTCCAACCAGGCCTTGCTGTTGGCTCGCAGCCATCTTTTGCCATTACTAATTGTGTCCCTTGGGAGACACAGCCCCTTGGGGGGTAGCCAGGTCATCACAGGCCAGGTCCCACCAGGCCTGCCTTGTCTAATAGCCCTACCAGGTAGTCCCGTTTACCCTCCTGCCCTTGTCTACCTACAGGTTCCTCACTCACCACCCTAGACCCTCAGGGAGCTGACCCGGCAAGTGGGCAAGACCCCCCCCCACACACCATCCAGTCCTTTACTCCTGTCCACAGGTCACCCTGCCCCTGGTGCTAGCCCCCCTGGCCCCTCTCCTCACTTCCTCCTCTTTTCAGACTCAACTGAGACATGGTCTCCTTTAGGAAGCCCTCCCCGATCCACCCCTGTGTTCTCACAGACTAGAGGCCCTGACAGGGCAGGGCCCCTGTGGTATTTATTATGGTGTCAGAGGCTAAAACTCAATATATCCTATTAGACAAATGAAACAGTAACTTCTCTGGGCTTCATATTTCTTATCTGTAAAATGAAAATAATACTGTTTGGACACACAGGGTTCTGAAGCAGGCGGTGGGAAATGGCGCACATGATTATCCTACTGACGGGCCGGACACACAGCAGAGGCCCCAAAAGAGGCCCCTCACTTCCCTGCCCTTCAATGTTTGTGGATTCCTGTTCTTTTCTATTTAAAAATATTGTACATTTTTGTATTTCTTTTCATTCTGAAGCCTGACTGGCTTCTCAGAGTTCAAGTCGCCCTTCAAATGTCACCTCCCCCTGAAGATGGTCTTAGACGACGCCATCTGAAACTGCCCCAGCCACCCCAACACTCTCCCCTCCTGTAGTCTTACCACAACCTGAACTTTTGTTTTTTCTTTCTTTTAAGATTTTATTTATTTATTTAACACACAGAGAGAGCACAAGATGGGGAGTAGCAGGCAGAAGAGGGAGAAATAGGCTCCCCACAGAGCAGGGGGAGCCCAATGTGGGACTCGATCCCAGGACCCTGGAATCATGACCTGAGCCAAAGGCAGTCGCTTAATCAACTGAGCCACTTAGGTGCCCTGAACATTCATCTTTTCTGATTTGTTGCTCAGCGGTCATTGCTCCCTAGAATGTGAGTACCATGAGGGCAGAGACTGGCTGATTTTTCCGCTCCTGAAACCCCAGTGCCCGGAGCTGTGCCTGGGGCAGAACAGAGATCCAGGAGTTTCCAAGGCCAAGGCAGTGAAGTCTCCAGGGGACAAATGCCAGTGTGTGGGTGTTTGGGATAGAGGATGGTAAGGTTCCCTAAATTGGGAAAATTGGTCTCTCTGGGGCTGGGCAGGTGTGCCTGGGGGTGTCAGTGAGGGGACTGCACTCCTTTGCCTGGTGACCCTGGGTGGCTGGGCTGAACACAAGCCTTTCTCAGCACTGCTGAGCACGGTCTATCTGTTGGCGAAGAGGGGCTGGGTACTTTGGCAGTTCTTCCATTCTGGAGGGACCCGCCCTGCTGCCCTGTGTTGGGACCCCAGGCCCAGTCCTGCTTCTTTTTGGCGCCATCTTTCTTCCCTCTATGGCACCCACTCCCCTCCTCATCTGACCTTCCTCTTTTTTTTTTTTTTTCTTTTTAAAGATTTTATTTATTTTTTTGACAGACAAAGATCACAAGTAGGCAGAGAGGCAGGCAGAGAGAGAGGAGAAAGCAGGCTCCCCGATGAGAAGAGAGCCTGATGTGGGGCTCAATTCCAGGACCCTGAGATCATGACCCGAGCCAAAGGCAGAGGCTTTAACCCACTGAGCCACCCAGGCGCCCCTGGCCCTCCTCTTACCAGTGCCTGATAGGCCCTCTCCCACCTGCCTTCCCCATTGGCACCAAATTCTCGCACCCGCAGCCTCAGTGGTGCTGGGGGGTTCCCTGGGTCTCCTGCAGTGGGGTACAAAATCCCAGTTGGGTTTTCTGGTGCCCAGCCCCCTACAGCTCAGCCACTTCGGGGCCCTTACCAGGCCCCCAACCCCGGCCATTCTCCTCGTCCTAGAGATAGTGAGAGGGATTCCAGAAAATAGCTGCAGAAGCTCCTGCCGTAGTGCTGCCCATCCTACTGGGGAAGGGCCCTCTCTGTCTCCACTCATCCTGTCCTCCCTCCAGCTGAGGGGCCCAGCACCAGAGAAGCCCCATGACTTCTGGCTGGGGTGTGACAGGGGTGGGTAAGGAGGGTGGTGAGCATTTGATAGTTCCTGCTTTGGACCCAGGCTCCTGCCCAGCCTCACCGGACTTACCCAGTGTTGAGAGAATGCCCCCTATCTGTTAGAGCTCCTTGCCCTGTTACCCCGGGGCCCTTGCTCCCTATACCCGGAAGGCCCACAGTCACTGCTTCATGCTCAGAGCCCAGTTCAAGAGCTCTCAGCCATGGGAGGACCCCAGAGTGCTTGCAAGGGAAGGATTTCAGGGTTCAGAGGTTTATGAGGTATGCTCTCTGGAGTGCTCTGGAGCTGATCTGTGTGTGTGTGTGTGTGAGATGGACTGGGGTTCTGGGCCCCCACTCCTATTTTGACCACAGAACCCCAAACATTTTCTGTGTTACTAGTGGAGATGCCACTTAAGTTACTATTTAAACAGAATGATCCATTACTTAGGGTGGAAAAAGAAAGGTTTAAAAACCAGGGAAACTGGACTAAAGTCCTTTTACATATGGGGAAACTGAGGCCCAGAGGAGCGTAGGGCTTCTCAAGGTCACAGTGGGATCAGTGGCAGTGCTGGTACCATACAAGGCCATCTGGCTCATAGGCTGACGTTCTTGCCAAGACCAGGCTGAAATATCCCTCTCAGGAGGTGGTAGTTGGGGATGGGGTGCCAGGAAGGCCCATCCAGAGAAGTGGGTTACGGTCACAACCTCCCCACTCCACGGGCCCCCTATGAAGGGCCTGCAAGAAGAGTTGCATTGGAAAAGTGGCTCAACTCTTTCTTCTTCTTTTTTTTTTTTTTTTTAATTTTATTTATTTATTTGACAGAGAGATAGGGAAAGAGCCCAAGTGCTAGAATGGCAGGCAGAGGGAGAGGGAGAAGCAGGCTCTCCGCCAAGCAGGGAGCCCAATATTGGGCTTAATCTTAGGATCCTGGAATCATGACTCAAGCCAAAGGCAGGTGCTTAACCAACTGAGCTGCCCAGGCACCCCTGGAAAGGTGGTTTGATTCTTAACTGGAGGCTTGAGGGCTTGAAGTGGGAAGGGGCAGGATGAGGAAGTGTGGAGAGGGAGCAAGGGACAGGGATTCATCCTTTGGGTCACTCGCACCCACTTCCCCACTCAAAGCACCAAAGGCCCTCCTGCCAGGTTGAGACTGCTTCTACATTCTCCCATGGTCACTCTGACAGGTGTCCATAAGAGGAGGAAGCCTGCTCAGTGGTCCTCCCCCACCCCACAGCCCATGACCCACTGGAAGCAGCCTCTGTTTCCAAATACCTGAGTTCCAAGCAGAGGGAGCTTGTGCCAGGCATGGACTGGGCTGGGTAGCTTTCAGGTGATGACTTCTGGGGTGGGAAAGCTGTGAAGAAGAGAATGGGGATTTCAGTCTCAGGGGTCCTGTGGATACCCCCCTACTGACAACAGCAGAAAGGGCACAGTAGGGGGCCCTGTGGCACTCACTGTGTCTCCCCTCAGGGTCCAGATGGGCACCTGGGAAAATGTTGTTGGATGAATGAGTGCGTCCATCTCCCCCCCCAACCCCCAAAGTCACCAGCTCCTCCCTCACTCCACACCTCTGTCCTTTAGAAACTACAAGGACTGAGTTATTCTTAGTAGGTTTCATTCATCAAAGCGTGACCAACGGTGTCCTGGGAGGAATGCCTGGGTGTTGCCAGAGCCAGAGGGCTGGAGTGGGGTGCAAAGGCCCCATCTCAGAAGAGAACCCAATGCCTTCAAGGAGCTCCAGGCTGAGGGGGAGACACAGCCTTGCTCTCAGGGAGCCCCAGTTTGAGGGGAGACACAGCCCTGCCCTCAGGGAGTCCTAGTCTGAGGGGGGAAACCGCCCTGCCCTAGGGGAGCTTCCTGTGATGGAGGGTGCTACCTCCACAACCCAGTTCCCTAGCCCTCAGTAAGATCCTAGACTAAAGGGAGAGATCTAATATCCTGCCCTCAAGGAAACTTTAGTTTCATGGCAGAAAAGCAGTTGTCATCCCTGCTGAGGAAGGCACACCCAAGGCGCAGATTGAAACTGAAGATGAAAAAAAAATGGGGTACAAGAGGGTTTTCCAGAGGCATGTGCAGCTCCCCAACCACCGCATGTGGGAAGTCTAAAGAAGGGCTCCCAGGGTCACTCACCTGGGCAGGCTTACCAAGAAACGTGCAGACTTCCAGGGGGTGGCATTAGTGCAGACAAAAATCCTGGCTCCTGAGGAAAGGTTAAAGGCAAGGCCAAGTGGACTGGTCTCAATCAGGGGTCTCAAACCCAAATGCCTTTGGGGACTAGTCTAACCACACTGACCTTTGACACTGGGGAGGGCAATCAGACAGCTCACACTGTCAGCTCTCATATTCAATAAAAACAAACAAACAAAAAAACCCCAAAAAACACATACTCATTGCCGGCCAAACAAAACCTCACTAAAGATTAAACCTGGCCCAAGGCCACGCGTCTGCAACCCCCTGGACATCAGGAAAGAATTCCTGATAGAGGAAAGGGACCCTGGTTTGGATAAAGAAGCTGACAGCCAAGTTGCTCCTCCTGCTGTGGGGCCACAGGGCCTGGCTTCTGGGTCTCTGGGCCTCTCCCACCCTTCCTGGGAGGCAAGACTTTTTAGCCCCTCCTCACTAGCTCCCTTCTGACCCACAGGCCACAGCTGGTGGGCCTTCCGGCCTCCCAGGGGGGTTCCAGGTCTGCGATGGGGGTATCACCTTTCCTGGTGGGAGGGTAATTTCCCTGTCAGAGGAAGAAGCCTGTGGGGTGGGTCGTAAGCCCTGAAATAAGCCGAGCTGGGAGTTCTGGCTGGGTGGCCTTCCCAGAGACAGCCTTCAATTTTCTGTGCCTCAAGTCCAAAATGGGGATACTCTTGCCATGGTGCCCTTAACTGGGCAGTTACTTTCCACGGACCTCAGTGTCCTTGTCAACGAAACGGGTCCTACCTCCTCCCCACTCTTACAGACAGACAACTCAGGGCTATTGGCTCACGGGAGGGAGGCTCGGATCTCCCAAGTCCTGCTCCTTCCCTCTCTCCATCACAGGTGGGGTCTCAGGGCTCTCTTCTGGGGCAGTTTAGGAAGGCGACAGGAGGCGTCGGCGGTCAAAGCCAACGCGCGCGCTCCTGAGGACTGGGGACTGGGGACGGGTTCTGGGACCGGGGAGGGGCGGCCTAATTAGGATGCGTTGGCCCAGCGCAGCAGAGCGCCGCGGAGAAGAGCGGCGGTGGGTAATTAGAGCGCATTAGCCGTGCCCCTGCAATCCTGTAATTTCTCCGCGCGCTCCGGGTGCGTGGTAGGAGGTGAAGCGATGCGAGCTCGGCTCTGAGTCAGACTCTCCGAAGCCTGGGTGGGGACGCAGGGGGCGGCAGAGGCCGTGGAGAAAAGACTTCTGCCGCGGGAGGCGCCATCGCCTTCCCCTGGCGCGGAGTCACCTGTCCCGGGGCTGCTTGCCAGGCGCCCCACTTCCGCGGGGACGGGAGGGCGTGGCCAGGGGGAGGCGTGACCTGCACCTCCCCTGGCTTCCAGGGGGCGCTCTTGGGTCCCGCGGATCTTCCCGGGGCATTGAGTGGTGTCCCTGCATGTGGCCCGCTCCCCGCGCGCAGGTGGACTGAAAGAGATGAAGATGCAAAGCGCGAGGCAGAGACTCCCCAAATTCCGTCAGAGTAGGGCAATAGATCTAGGAGGGCGAAAGAAAAAAAAAAAAAAGGAGACAGAAAGACGGCAGAAGGGAATGGAGACGCATGTTTTACCTGAGCCCTGAAATCAATTCTTGGGGGGCGGGGAGGAGCCAGTGGGGGGCGGAGGCTGGGAGGGGAGTTTATTTATTAGCCAGATTAGCCAGTATTAATGGGGAGCAGTGGTGGCCGGCGGCGGCAGGGACATAGCTGGCATAGCTGGCATAGCGGCGGGGCCTCCCGCGGCGCGGGGCTCTGCCGGCTTCAAAGGGGCTTAAAGAGGCCGGTGGTGGCACTGCCACGGCCCCGCGGGGGAGGGCGTGGGCGCAGGCGGTGGGGGAGAAGGCGGCCATTGTGCACCAAGGGATTAGGGATCTGGCCTGGAAGGAATTTTAAACTGCTGCGAGCCAGCGCCCCAGGACTCCCCTCCCGCTCCACCACCACTCTCCTGAGCTGGAGCACGCTGTAATGTTTACCTGCATTTTGGTGTCTGGGGGTCCTTCCCCTTCCTTCTTCCCTTAGATTGGATGCATCTAGAGTTGTCAGCTTTGACAAGTAAAAATACAGGATGTCCGGTTAAATTTGAATTCCAAATAAGCAATGGATACTTTTTTTAGTATAAGTACGCCCCATATGTTGTATGGGCTATACTTACACTAAAACATCATTCATCGTTTATCTGAAATTCAAATTTAACTGGACATCTTGTAATTTTTTCTAGCAGTACTGAAGTCACTGAATGTCTAATCCATGTCTGCAACAGATTGAGGGCTCCAGAAGGATTCTATGTGGCCGCGTGTCTCTACCCTCAGACGAAGTTTCTTGAAGCCCCGTACTCTTTCTCCCTTCAGAATGGAGCTTTGATGATAGAACACGTCTCCATCGGAGTGGGATCTTCCCGAGGACGAGCCGAATTTCAGACTGGAGCTAGTAGGTCAATGTCTGAGTCCCCTTCATCGCAGCACCACGGGGCTTACCCTCAGGCAAGGCCTGTGTGCTTTGGTGGGGGGCGTGTCTGTCTCCTCCCTCAGGCAGGTGGATGGCCTCCCCCCATTAGTATAGTTCCCTGCCCACAGGGGGCGCTAAGGGCCCGGAGCACTGACCTACAGATGGATGGGTCCTGGTTTTTGTCGCTCAGGGCAGGTAGGTTCTCTCGGGTGGATGCACCTGGGGATTTGGGGGGTGGAGCCCCCAATCCTGTGTAGCTTCTGACTTGGTCCTTCCTCTGGCAGTCGAGGCAAAAGGCATGCGGGGGCCAGAGGCTGTGGCCAGCATTGTGGGAGAAGCTCTAAGTCTGGTTATGCAGTTTATGCCGGGAAGGGCCAGTGTGGCTCTCAGTACAGAAGCCCCCTCCCCTCCCCCGGCGCCCCCGCCCCGGCCCGCCCCCCCCCCCCCCCCCCCCCCCCCCCCCCCCCCCCCCCCCCCCCCCCCCCCCCCGCCCCATAACCATGGCAGCCAAGCCCCCATCCTCCATTAGCCTCACTAAAGCCAACTGCCCAGCCTTTGCCTGTTCCATTCTCCCTGTCCAAAGCACCTGCTCTTCCGGTCCTCAAGGACATGTGATGTCTCACCCCTTCTGGATGCCCTGGTCTTCAGCAGACTGGGTACCACCAGGTATACTGTTTATGCCCCAGTGTTGGCGGCAGGGGTCTTATGGTGAAAAGAGCCCTCCACCTATTCCCTCCTTCCTCACTAGCCTAGGGCCACAGGGGCCAAAGAGTGGCCAAGGGCAAGGGTGGGAAACTCGGAAAGGTTGGGGAGTGTTTGTGGGAGGAGAGTAAAGAAGCCTCTGCCACCATCTCCTCCCTGTCCATCCCCGGTAGCCCCTTCCCAAATCCCTTCATCCCCTGGAGCCTCTCAACTCTTTTCCCTTAAAGCTGAAGGAAGCTGGGGAGAAGTCCTTTCCCACGGTCCCAGCCTCAACAACCCCCCACCCCCTGCTCCTTTGGCCACAACCACCTCAGCCTCTGCAGAGTGCTGGCCTGGCCCACCCCGTCCCTGCAGGGCCCCCTCCTTGTGCTGGGGCGCCCGCTTCCGTGAGTGGCATCATCACCCCATTCCTCAGTCTGCCCAGTCATCAGGTCGGCAATTAGCTACTTCCTCTCAGCAGCATGAGGCCACCGAACGTCACAGCCCCTCCCCCGGCCAGCGGCAGGCGGGAGTGCTGGGGGTGCCCCCCACACTTTGTAGTATGTGCCAAGTCCTGGCATGACCCCCCCGCCCCTGCTCCAAACCACTGAGTGCTGAGGTAATGAGCCTCCCATGTAGGGAGCCGGGTGCTCCCTGTATTCCTGGGGGCGGGAGAAGCTGCAGGGCTGCCTCCTCCTCCGTGTCACCCCATCCCATTGGATGAGGACACTCCCGCTGCCTGGGTGGGGCCAGCTCAAGGGCTCCCATGGCCAGAGCAGGCGGGGCCTCACACTCAGGTGTCTCTGTCCCCAGATGTAGGCTGCTTTTACCAGGCTCTTACCTGGGGGCCAGGAGTCTGGAAACGGAGGATCGTGGCAGTTCTGTGGTAAGGGGAGAGAAGCGGGGAGTCACGCCACAGACACCCAAACATGAACACCCGCAGGGGCTGACACATCTGTGCCTAGGCACAGTCATAGATACAACCTGTGCAATGCACATCCCACCGCAGCTCTGCCCTCTGCCTTCTTGTGTCTCCAACGGGCAGCCCCGCTGGAGCTACACCTTCGAGCCCAGACAGCCCCACCCTCCAGACGTGCACACAGACCCGCCAGCATTCTCAGAGATGCAGTAAACTCACGGCCACGCCAAACCCAAAACCAGGACACTGCAGAGAAGTCCAGGAGGGTGGGAGGAGAAGGATAGACCACCCCCTAATTTGTCCGGCCACCCCACGGGCCAGGGGGTCTTCCTGGGGAAGAATGGGAACAAGATCACACTTGGAGGGGGTGTGCGTGGTGGGCAGGTGGGCTGCTGTGAGAGCAGCTGTGGTCTGAGCGAGGAGGAGCCGGTAGGCTGTGGATTTCCAGGGAGAATAAAAAAATGCCGACAGACGTAAACACGTGTGTAATTTTAGACAGGCTGTTTAACTCCTTAGGACCCCCGCAATAACATCTGTAAAATGGGGATGAGGAGAACCCCATTTAAACTTGGTTGGGAGGGTTAAATGAGATCGGTGGCTCCGAGCGGGCCCTAAGTTAACAAGACTATGGAGGAGACTCTGCCAATGTCCTGTCTGTGCTTGGGGGTTTTGCCTAAAAGAACTGTCCTAGGAAATTAACAGCCCTCATTCTGGGCCTTAACCTGAACATGCACTTGCCTCTTTCTCTCTCCCCCTTAGTCTGGGCATGGTGGCTGACTGGGTGCTAGTGGGGCCTGGGGCGGGGTCTTGGAGGGGCTGGCTACCTGCCCCACCCCTACCTGCCTGGCAGGGCGGGAGGTGAGGACTGGCTTCCAGCCCAGAGAGGGTATGAGTCAGTCAGAGCCTCCCAATCCAAGAAGATGCTGAGCAGGGGATGGGAGCTTGGGTGGAGGGGCTTTCTAGGAACATTACTGGAAAAGGACCTGGGAATAGGCGTTGCCACCCAGAACCGCTTCCTCAGCCTACCAGCCCTGGCCCAGCTAAGCAAATAGCCTCGTCCTTGCTTCGCCCAGCTCACCCTCGGGAGTTGTGAGGCAAGGCCCCACTTGCCCACCCCCGATAGCCCCAAGTACGTCCTCGGCCACAGCAAGGAGCTGGGCCGCTGGGTGCCATGCTGCCTTACCACCCTCTTCAGCAGGGCCAGCAGGGTCCCTAAAGCCCTGCGCATAGGGGCACTCAGGCATACCTGCTCACGTCCACGTGCCCACAGCCACGGAAGCTCAGACAGGGACACCAATGTGGACATGCCCTGGCAAGCACGTGCACACACACACTGTGCTCCCTCTTGCTGTATACACCCATACAAACACTCATGTACACTCACATACAAACGTGCTGAGTCATAATCACTTGTTGGGAGAATGTGTCCCTCCGGAGAAAGGTTGAAGTCCTAACCCCCAGTATCTGGGAACTTGACCTTCATTGGAAAAAGAGTCTGGGTAGATGTATTAAGGTTGAGATGATATCTCAGGGAATTAGGGGAGAACCCCAAATCCAGTGACTACTGTTCTCTTAGGGAGAGAGAAAATTGGAGACACAGAGACATGGAGACATACAGGGAAGAAGGTCAGAGACAGAGGAGGCAGAAATGGTAGAGAGGCAGCTCAAAGCCAGAGAACCCTAAGGACTGCCCGCCACCACCAGAAGCCAGTGGAGAGACATGCAAGACCCTCCCTCGGAGCGTCCAGAATAAAGAAAGCCTGCCAACGCCTGGGTTTCAGACTCTGGCCTCCTCAACTATGAGAGATTAAATTCCTGTTGTTTTAAGCCACCAAGTCTGCCACAGTTTGTTATGGAAGCCCTAGGAAATGAATATAATCACACTCACACACACGCACATGCACACACAATCACACACATGACTGGCTCTGGGTTAGGTGATGAGGTTGGTGGAGTTCCTTTTGGGTATGCCTCTGTGTCTGTCCTCCTTCCCCTGTGAGTGGCCAGTGGACCCAGAACAGCTCATGGTCTAAGATAGGAGCTCAGTAAGTTTTTACTTTTAAATTTTTAAACATTGAAGTACAGTTGAGTGACAATGTCGTATTTGTGTGTCCCGCATAGTGACTCAACGTGCCAGTACTCCCCAAGATAAGATGATATGTAAAATGGTAGTCACCCTTTGTCACCATATGACTTTACTGCAATATCATTGACTACTGGCTATATTCGCTCTGCTGTACTTTTCATCCTCGTGACTTATTTAGTTTATAACTGGAAGTTTGTACCTCTTAATCCCTTTCACCTTTTCCACCCATCCTCCTCCCCATTTGGTCTCTGTATTTATGCATCCGTTTTGGTTTGTTTGCTCCTTTGTTTTGTTTTTTTTTAGATTCCACATATAAGTGAAATCATATGGTATTTGTCTTTCTCTGCCTGACTTAGTTCACTTAGCAGAATACCCTCTGCGTCTATCTGGGAAACTCAGAGTAACATTTAATCTCTCCGGGCCTCCCTGGAGTTCTTAATGACGCATCCATCCCCAAATCGTGCTCTCCAGAATGGGTCACCATGTTTATGCCACCAAAAGACATGTCTTATGGCTGCCGTAATCATATTACATCAGAAGTGGAGGGGTGCCTGGATGGCTCAGTTGGTTAAGTGTCAGACTCTTGATTTTGGCTCAGGTCGTGATCTCAGTATTGTGAGATCGAGCCCTGCATCAGATTCCATGCTCAGCTCAGAGTCGGCTGAAGGTTCTCTCCCTGTCCCTCTGCCCAACCACCCCTGTTTGTGCACATGGATATGCTCTCTCTCTCTCTTTTTCTCTCTCTACAACCCAAAACAACCCAAAAGTCCATTAAAAGAACAGAAAAATGAGCTGTGAGGGACTCGATGGAAGGCTACTTGGCCATGAAAAAGGAAGAAAAAACCCTGCAGTAACACTCACAGGAATGTGCATAGCCCTCAGTTCTGAACAGACTGGGTCAGACACAGGGGGCATGCCCTTGGAGTCCATTTGTATGGGGTTCAAGGAGAGGCAAAGCCAATCTGTGGGCAAGGGATCGACTGGTTGGGGCTTGAGGAAGCCTCCTGGGGGGTGCTGGAAATATGGCGTGCTTGATATGGGCCAGGTCTACACAGGCATGTACATATGCACAAATTCACTAAGCTTGATATGGGCCGGGTCTACACAGGCATGTACATATGCATAGATTCGCCAAGCTCTACCCTTAAGATTTGTGTGATTTGTTGCACAAATCTTACACCTTGATAAAAAGTAAATTTGAAAAACTGGTTTCCAGGCAGTCCATGACCAGAAGCCAGCCATAGGAGAGAGTCTTCTAGGGTGGATGCCTTGTCCCATGGTGCACCTGTGTCCTCAGGCCTGGGGCCACTTGTGTGGCTGACTTTCCAGATATTTGTTGATTATAAATGCCAAGCCTGGGGCTGCCAGGGGAGACTGTGGAGGCGTGTCAGGGCAGCCAGACCTTCCAGAGATGACCGTCTTCAGGTGGGAATAGTGCGTGTCCGGGATGCTAATGTAATCCCCCATTAAAGACCAAAGGCGATGATTTTTTTCCATCAAAAGCCCCCACTACAGAGGAATAATGACCTTTTATTCAGCTTCTGCTACCTGCCAGGCAAGCACCGAGCACCTCTGAGGGATGTGGCAGACTTGCCCCTTCATGGACAAGAAAACTTGGGCTCTGAAATGTCAAGGTGAATGCCCAAGGTCACACAGGAAGCCCAGCAGAGGGGATTTTCCCTGACTGTTTCATCACACTGGGTCTCCCCCAGGGCAGGACTGTGTCTCCCCCTCCGTGTGGACAGTGGGGGATAGGGCTCAGACTTCAACGCAGGAAGGGCTTATCTTGAACCCTATTTTCACAGCAGCTTTGCATCCTGACTCTCGAGCCCCTTAATCTGGCTTGGGGCTCTGCCTACAGGTGTGCCATCATTTGGGACTATGAATCTGGGGGTGAAGGAGGGAGGTGGGGGACATGTGGATCAGAGGGACCAGTTCCTTTGGCATCCATGCTGGGATCAGTGCTGGAGACTCTTTCTCTTCCCTCCCCTCCCTTCAAGTCAGGACCACCCAGCTGAGCAGGGCGGTAGGTGGGGGGGAGCAGCCCCCAGCCCTTCCCAGGACCAAAGCGCTTCTCACCCTGCCCACGCCTCGCCAGAGGGAGCTGGGTCATATGATGGGGGCGAGGTGGCAGGTGTAATAGGAGCTGACATCTTCCTCCTGCCCTGTGACTATATTAAGCTCTGTGCCCCATCTCCCCTTCCCCCACCCTCAGGACTTTCCCTCCTCCCACAAGGGATCTTGCTCTTCGAACTAAGGAGTCATTCCTCCTCTTCCCCATCCTGGGAAAGGGACAGGAGCCTAATGAGGTCAGAGCCAGCGGGCGGGGGAGTGGAGGCAGTAAATTTAGGTCTTGGGTGCTGATGAGTTGCAGAGGGAGGCCGCCTGCTCCTGAGGCCTTAGCACACCCCTCATGCTCAGTTGTCCCCACGCGGCTGCCCACGCGCCACCCGGGGCTCACGAGGGCACTCACAGAACAGGCTCACCTGTTCCCCTCACCCGTGGCTAAAACAGAGTGATCCTTGGGGCTGCAGGGGGGTGGGGGTGGGGAGCGTAGTCTGGGGGGGGTGGGGCATTTGCCCTCCTTGCCTAGATCTAAGGGCTTGGTGTCTGTCCCCCCCCCCCGCCCCCACCCCTCCACAGTGGGACTCACCGCCCCTGGGATGAGGGCCCAGAAGTCCCCGGAAGCCCTGCCTTCTCCCCAGGGTGAGACCAGGAGTCAGGACAGAGATTATTAATAAACTTGCTCCTGACTGGAAAGGCCTGGGCAGAAACCCCAACCTCAAGCCAATCAGAGCAGAGCTTTCCAGGAATGTTACCCCAAAGCGAGCCTTCCTCTGATTCCAAGATTATTTCCCACCCCTGACTTCATCCGCCTGGTGTGTGGGGCTCCCGCCAGGTTCCACTGGCTCTGCCCCCACCGGCCCGCTGTCACTTGGCAGCTGACATCTGCCTTGGCCGCTGCCCAGCAAAGGTCACGGCGTGTCCGTGGTGGGGCTGGGATTAGGACTGCTTCCCCTGTCACCTAGTTCTGCGACTCCCTGCTCCCCCAAACGGAGGAGGGCTGAGCCTACTGTGTTGGGAGTGCAGAATGGCCTCCGGGCCACCCACCCATGGCATCTGGACGCTGGCCTGGTGCCCTGCTCTGAAGGCAGCAAGCCCAGGCCAGCTTCCTGGCCTTGTGACCTTGGGCGAGCAGAATGGGACTTGTCCATGGCTCATTGTCATCTTTTATAAAATGAGGCTAAAAATGCCTCCCCAAAGGCAGCTGTGAGGATTAGGAATGTGTGATGTCCGGTGTGCCCTGGAAAGGGCTGTCCTGGAGGGTAGAGGAAAGGTATCTATGTCCTCGCCTCTATCACTCACTCCACCCCCAACTTCCTCATCGCCGGCCCCTCCACCATCACCCCGCCACCGCCTGCCCCCAACTTCTGCTCAGCTCCACCACACTGTTGTCGGGACTTCTACCACCACATTAGCGCTGTTCGGTCATTCTGAGGACACTTATTCAACCCTACCATGTTCCAGGTCATGGAAGTGGCCTTTGGAAAGGAGTCCTGCCCAGGGTCTGGCACCCTGGGAATGGTCCGTATCTCTCCCGTCTTTTAGGCCCTGATACACAACTCACCACTTCCAGAAGCCCTTCCTCCAGCTACCCTGCCCCATTCCGATTCCTTCTGCACCTGAGGGCTCAGCTTCGCCTGCCCCCTCGCTGGGTGCTGTGTGTGTGTACATGCGTGTGTGCACACTCACACCTATACGGTTTACACTGGTCTGTAACATCAGCCTCCATCCAGACATCCTGTGTTTAGCATGGTGGCTGTGGATCCCAGACCTGGCTCTGGCTCTGGCATTTTCTCGCTGTTACCTTGGACAACTTGCTTCTCCTCTTTGTGTCTCAGTCTTGGGGACTGTAAATTGGGTGCATAATCGAGTTACTAATCGGCTCAGAGAGTTGTGTGTGTCGCCGGGGATATTGTATCTCTAGCACTTCTAGCACTAGGACTAGCAGAAGCAGGCCCACAGCAAGTGCCCAAGGAGCATGGAGGGTTATTATTATTTTTATTATTAGTGCTAGTCTTACTGACTCTCTGTGTGAGACTCGGGGCTTTGCACTGTGCCCGAGGGTACAGTTAATGGACACACTCCGGTGTTCCAATATAAGCATCTTAGGAGGAAAGAAGGGTTGAACCCTTTGGAGAACCGCGTGGACTTCTGCCCATTCTCAGAAGGTGCCTGGACTCTCAGGGTGAAGGCTGGGCAGTGGGCTGGGAAGGAGCATGCAGGCCTTTTGGAAGCAGGCAGCACTGAGTTTGAATCCTGACTTTTCACCACCTGGGCAGCTTGTGGGTGGGTCCGCACTTCAGCACCCCAAGCCTCCGTCTTTTCACCTGTAAAGTGACTCACTGTGTGGGGCTGCTGCAAGGCTCTCATTTCCGTTTATCTTGAACACAGATACCACAGGTAGCCATGGGTGGGACCTGGGGCTGGTGTTCCCTTTGGGCCTCAACCTTCCCGTGTGGACAATGGATTGCCCCAGCCAGCCCAGCCTGCTTCCCAGAGTAGGTGGAGAAGGTGGTGAGTGATAGGACGTGCTCCCCCCAGGGAAAATTCAAGGGAGAGCATGAACAATGATTGCCTCGAGCAAGGCTCGTCTCCACCGGACTTGAGAAAGTGCCTTGAGGTCTGAGCTAGGGTCCTGGAGCAGGGCAGGGGCCAAAGGGTAGAAGGGCCGAGGGGCCCCAAAGTGCAGGCACAGGGCGGCCATCTGGGTCCAGACTCCCACTGGTACCAGCATATGGTCCCGGGAGACAGGTAGGGCGGCTGGGATAAGGCAGGAGGGGGTGGCCTCGGAGGCCTACAGGTTTGCCAGGGGTCCCCAGCACATGGACACCCAGACAGCTGCAGCCACCCGAAGACTGCCTCCGCCCTCCTCCTCCGGTGGCGCCCTGGCCGTGAACCTTCAGGGAATAAACAGGGGCAGCAGCCAGCCGACTGGTGTGTACTCCTGGTCCCCGCAATGTAAACTCCGGGGATGTGTTTATGTTGTCTGGGTCTGTCCCCAACCCCTGCCCAGCTCTGAGGGGTCACGCCATGCCAAATGTCACATGTGCAGGGTAGCTGGATTCTTCCCCGTGGTGGTGGTGGTGGGGCAGGAAAGGCAGGGGGGCCATGGTGGGGGACAAGGACCAAAGACAGCTGGAAGTGGGGGGCCAGAGAGAGAGTTGCAAAGGGGAAAGGGAAAGCAAGTGCCACCCCGAATGCTCAGACTGTGCCCTGTTCCTGGAACTGCAGTTCAGGGCCTTAGCCTATCCCTGGGCTCGCCAGGGGCCTGTGGCCTTCTAGGGCCAGCCTTGGCCTCAGACTCTGGGGTCATGGAGCCTAGATCTCTGCCCAACCCACAGCTGGCCTGAGAACTGGCCCACTGGGTCTTTCTTTGGTTTACCTTTCCACTACCCTCAGCCAGGCGCCGGGCCAAACCTCTTGTGCATGTTACCTCGTTCAAGCCCCCCACCCGCCCAGGCCGGGAGTTTCTGCTTTCCTTAGGACCCTGTGGAAGGTCAGTGGGGTAAGGGGGTGGGGCCTGGAAGTCCCCAGGCTGGAGCTAGAACCTGGATCTGTGACCAGAGCATCTCTGCTCTTAGGAGGCAAGTCAAGCAGTCTATTGCCCTTGAGGGCCAAGTGACCCCAGAGTCACCATGAGAACCCAGGGCTCTTAAGTCCTGGGTCAGCTTTCTTCCCTCTGTACTGGAAGCAAAGTGGTGAGTAGAACCAGCCCTGCCCTCCAGGAGCCCCCAGTCTGAGGACAGAACATAGCTCTGCTGTCAGGGAGCCCCCGTTGGAAGGGGAGCCCCAGACTGCAGGAAATGGCAAACTGGGCCCCCCACTGGAGAGGCAGAGGGCTTCCCACTGCTGGTGCCGGTACGAGAAGGCTTCTTCAAGGAGGGGGCTGGCAGCCCCTAGAGGAAGGAGTTGGGCAAGTAGCGGGCAGCTTTGGGTGGCCCCCCCTGGAGGCCAGAGCCGTGTTCCCACACTGCCCTGATTAGGAAACAAGGCTCTTCTTGGACGGAGCCAGTCTGGCTCTGCCTGGTCTGCCTGGGAGGGGCCAGAGGAGCACAGCCCTGTGACAAGTATTCATCTGGGACGTATGCACATCTCCGGAATGACACCCCGGGAAGGCTATTTTCATCTGGGAAGTTGCCTGCTCCTCTGTCCACCCCAAAATAACCCGGCTCCCGAAGGAATCCGCCAGGTGAACGGAGCCCCCCACCCAGCCCCAGCACCCTCACTATGGCCAGCCTTTTCCCGCAGATGGGCCTCCCCTCTCAGACATGCTTTCTCAGGCATGGGCTGTGTCTCCCTCCTTAGACTAGGGTCCTCCTCAGGGCGAAGGCGCTGTCTCTCATCTTAGGAGCTCCTGGAGTACAAATGTGGTATTTCTGCATGCAGACAGGGAGCTCCTCAGGACATTTGGGTCCTGGAGCCGGTGCCCCTGCAGGATTTAGGGGGGTGGTGGGTTCCAGGTGGACCTTTTGTTCTTATGGGCTCCTTTAGGGAGGATGCTCTTGTGGTAGAGAAACCTGAGCTCCCTCCCCCTGTGGTCGCAAGTGCATCTGGCTGGTAGGCTCAGGAAGGGCCTAGGCTGTGCCGTGCCATGCCCTGCCGCTGGCCACATGGCCCCTGGCAAGAGCCTTCATATGTCCCACACCAGCCAGCCACCTGCTGCTTCCTACCTCCCAAAATAGGAAAGTGTTGGCCTTCTCCCGTTACTGCCTGCACACCCCACTGCCCTTGTCCTTGGGATGGGGCTCTCATGCCTTCCTGCCCTGCTCCTCACGGGAGGATGGTGAGGAGGGGTCAATCCCCAGCCCTGACTGTCTTTGGAGCTGGATAATGAGACATGCCCGGAGTCGGGTTGCTCTGTTCCCCAGGCTGAATACCAAATGAGGAGGGCGCCCGCTAACCAGGATTGCTTGTGAGGAACCAGCGTCCCCAGGTCCTGCGAAGATGGGCCCTGCTACCCACCAGCCTTCTTTCTTCCCCAGCTTCCAACACTGGCATGGAGTACGGGGTGGGGAGGTGGCTGTTGACCTAGGTGATACCATTAATGGCTGCTTATTGAAGGCTGAGATAACCGAGGCTCAGGTGTTGAGAAGACACTCCTTCCACACACAGCCTTCTCTCCATTCATTTTACAAACAACCATTTTTAAAGTTGTTGTTGTTGTTTTAACATTTATTTATTTATTTTAGAGGGCAGGAAAGGCAGAGGGCAAGGGAGAGGGAGACTCCCAAGCAGACTGCCTACTGAGTGCGAGCCCAACATGGGGCTTGATCCCACGACCCTGAGATCATGACCTGAACTGAAACCGAGAGTCAGATGTTTAACCAACTGAGCCACCCAGGCACCCCAAAAACAACCATTTTTAAATGTGCACTTACTATGTCCAAGGCATGGAGCTAGGCATTTGCCATTAGCTACTATGTTTCATCCTCTCAACACCCTACTGAGAGGGTATGTAGTTGTACCATTTAACTGAGGGAATAAGGCCCAGAGAAGTTAAGTGACTTGCCTAAGGTCACACAGCAAGGAAGTGATAGAGTTGGTTTTCAAACTCATATGAATACATTTGGTGTTTCTTTCCTTTTTTTTTTTTTTTTTTTTTTTTACATTTTATTATGAAAAACTAAACATTCAGACATCTAGAATAAAACAACAAACTCGCAAATTTCCATTACAAAGATAGAACAATGAACATTTTGCCAGATTTGCTTCCTTTTTTGTGCTTAAGCATTTCAAAGTAAATTCTGGACATTATGGCATATCACTCCTCATCACTTCAGATCTCATCTCTGGAAAAAGAAACCCACTTTTCCGTATAAAGCAACAGCCATTCCCAAACGGAACAAAACAAACAATTCTCTGCTGTCATCTAACACAGGGATTACGTTCGACTACCCCAGACTGAATGTGGTCTTCCCTGGATTCTTCTGGATTCTTCTTACTGCCTCACCACACTGCTGCTGAGGAGTGAATGGACAGGGTTTGGGACAGGTCTTCGTTAGCCTTTGTCCCCAGTTTCCCTTGAGGAGAAAATCCTTTCCTTCTCTTTTACCCCTGGAGGGGACAGGCTGCTAGACAGGAGAGTACCAGTGACCTGTGGTGAATGGTGAAGCTGCAGGGGAGGCCCAGTTGAGACACTTGTTGCTTGAGGTGGGGACCATGGTGTGAAGTGGGTGGCCATCCCAAGGGCCCGAGTAGAGCCATGTCCTGATGGTAGGGGACCTCAGCAGGGGAATGTATGTCCTGGCGCTCTGCCAGAGTGTGGGCTGTCCCCACCCAGTAGGGCCTTGGACCTGGGAGCCCCTCCCCTATAGTCTCTCCTGTCCACCCTGGGCCCACAGACCAAACAGCCCACTGGTCTGCTTCAGCCAAAACAGGAGCTAGAGGAAGGTCAGCTTATCAGGCCTCTCCTACTCCCTCATCCCATGGGCCTGCCTTTTACCATAATCAGTGTCTGGGGTGAGAGAAGGGGTTGATGGGACAAGGTGAGGTCACTCTTAGGGTCCACTCCTACCTGGAGAGGAATGCTTTTTAGCAGGATTCTAGGATAGCCTGGGGAAGGAGCTTGCCGGCCAGTGGCCAGTTAGGATAGGGGTCTCTGTTTTCTTCCAGCTCTGTATCTGTCCTATCCTTGATCCTTGGGCTAGGTGGAAAGGACCTTGACAGAAGACAGGAGATGGCGACCTCTTTGTCTTTGCTCTCTGACTGGGGATTGAGGTGTTCAATGCCAAGTCAGACCAGCCCTGAAGGGTCAGTGGCTGGGTTTCCTTTTCGGACTGGGGACTGTCAGAGGGCAGGGGCTCTGTTTTCCCCACTGGAGCAAGCTATCCCAGAAGAGACAGTTTCAGGACGGCTGGGTGGTTCAGTGGGTTGGGGCTCTGCCTTCAGCTGGGGTCATGATTTCAGGGTCCTAGGATGGAGCCCCACATCGGGCTCTCTCCTCAGTGGGGAGCCTGCTTCCTCCACTCTTTCTGCCTGCCTCTCTGCCTACCTGTGGTCTCTCTCTCTGTCAAATAAATAAACAAAATCTTAAAAAAACAAAAACAAAAACCAGAAGAGACAGTTTCATCTTCCATCAGGTTGGAAGCTCCCTAGGGCACCTGGGCGGCTCAGTCAGTTAAGTGTCTGACTCTTCTTTTTTTTTTTTTTAATTTTATTTATTTATTTGACAGAGAGAGACACAGTGAGAGAGGGAACACAAGCAGGGGAAGTGGGAGAGGGAGAAGCAGGCCTCATGTTGAGCAGGGAGCCTGACGCGGGGCTCTATCCACCCACCCTGGGATCATGACCTGAGCCAAAGGCAGATGCTTAACAACTGAGACACCCAAGTGGCCAAGCATCTGACCCTTGATTTCAGCTCAGGTCTTGATCTCAGGGTCATGAGCTCAAGCTCTGCATTGGGCTCCAGCCTACTTAAAAAGAAAAAAAAAAAAAAAAAAAAAAAGGGAGCTCCCTGAGGCAGGGTTTTGTCTCTCCTCAGACTGGGGCTCCCTGAGGGTAGGGTTGTGTCTCCCCACAGAATGGGAGTCCCTGAGGGCATGGCTGTGTCTCCCCTCTTAGACTGGGGCTCCCTGAGCCTGGGTCAACTTGAACTTCCCTCACCATTGCTACCTTTATGTGCACCCAGCTGCCCACACATGCTAAGTGTGAGTGCTGTGAGAATGGAATCCCTGTGAGGACCCCAGATCCTCCTCACTCAGGAGCCCAGTGCTGGGCTGAGAATAGAAATGGGTTGGTTTCACTTTGCTAGAGAAGAGCAGAAGTGGGAAAACCTGGTTGGAGCTTCTGCCTGGCTGGTTATGGAATGACTGCCTGGTGTGGAGGCGGGGGATGGAAGCGAGGGCTTCCTCCAGGGCTTCTCCTTCCTTCTCTAGAACACCCCATGTATCCCTCTTGTGAGACATGCCCAGACTGTGATGGGCTTCAAGGTGAGGGACGTGGGGGCTCAGGAGCAGAGGTGGATCCCAAAGGCCCCTCTGTGAGCTCTTGAAGCTCCTTCCCTTGCTTCCCCAACCCCAGCCAGGACTGTGCTGTGCAGAAGCAGGACGAGAGATGGCTCAGCCTTGAGTAGGGCTGAGGGGAATGGGGAGGGCGAGCTCCAGGAAAACAAGGACCAAGGCTGCCAGATAAGTGAGGATGGGATGGGGTGGGCGGGATGAAGGAGGGGCCTTCAGGGATCCTCTTAGGGCCAAAACTCTGAGGCCTTCAACCTGATCCCAGGGATTGGTCTCATCAGAATCTCCTGTGTCGAGGCTACCCGACTGGGGAGACCACTCCTATTTTCTCACCTAGACCTCTGTGTGCACCCACCCCAACATCAGCACCCACAGCCCCCAGGCTTGTCTCCCAGACACTGCAGAAAGGTCCTTTTGGTCTCTGCCAAAGCACCTGCCGCTGGGCTTTGCATATGGCTGGCACTTAAGCCCGCTGACTCTGTGCTGAACCCTCTGAGGTCCTGAGCCAAGTACTCAAGAGAAGGGACCCTTTACCAGCACTTTCTTCCTCAGGATGGCCCCACCCTGCCCTGTATCTCTGTCCATCATGTTCAGTTCCCTTGGGTGGTTACTCTTCCCTTGGGTGCAGAAATACAGCAGGACAGGCTGATGCTTAGACCCCTGCATCCTTGGGGCTGAGAGAGAAAGGCTACCACAGTATGAAGGGGGAGACACAGCCCTGCCCTCAGGGAACCCTGTCTGAGGGGAGAAATAGCACTTCCCAGAAAGTCCCAGCCTGAGGAGGAGACACAGCCCTTGCATTAGGGAGCTCACAGCCATTAAGGGGAAATTTATCCTTCCAGCTCCTGTTCACTATCAAAATAACACTGAGAGTTTGGAGAGTTAATGGCCAAGGGCTCCCACATTGACTTTTCTCAAGTTCCTGAAATATTTCTGCCTCAGCCAGGGACCAGGTGAGTTGAACTAACTCCCTGCTCAGACCCTGCAGGCTTATTTTTCACCATGAGGACCTAAGAACAGGAATGCCTGGGCCCTCTTTAGCTCTTGATGACTTTTTCTGGAAGAGTTGAGCTCCATGCCTGGCCCACACAAGTGCTTGTCATTGGCAGCCATTTGACTTAGTCTTTTCCCATCACTTGCCTCAAGTGAACCTCATGCAGCCCCATGCCATAATGCATCCCAATTTTCCCAGCTGAGGAAACTGAGGCTCTGAAGCTTCAGAGGGTGCCTGGAGCCCCAGACCTAGGAAGTGACAGAGGCCCAGTTCTGCTTAGCTTCAAATTGTCTGCTCTATTCAGGACCCAAGCTTGGGTGAGCATTGCTCTTCTGTTCATGTGGAGACAGAGCTCCATCCAGTCCCCCAAACTTTAGTTTATATAGTCCCACTGGGGAGCGTGAGGATTGGCTGTGAGGTTTCTGGAGGTGTGCCTCTTGGGGCATTTGGGAAAATAACCTGTGGATACTTGGGGAGACATTAGAGAGGGCTATGGGGCATTGCAGGGGAGGGAGGAGGGGGAACTTTACCAGCCATCAGTGAGTGGGTAGATGATGAAGGAAATGATCTCAGCAAAGAGCAACAGGTTCTGTGACTTAGCAGGTTCTGCAAACACAGAGAGGCTCTGCAAACCCAGCAGGTTCTGTAAATGCTGACAGGCTCTGCATCACTGACAAGCTCTATGTGTTGACAGACCTCACAATGACAACGGGTGTAAGGGACATGACAGAGGGGAAAACCTTGTGGCCCAGAGATACTAAAGGAAGTTTTTACTTACCTTAGAAGTGAAGGCAGGTGCTTGGTTTCCAACAGTGGCTCTGCCTTTATGAAGAAGTGATAGGGAAACTGAGTCCTTCTGCCCTACTTGCACAACCCTCTTTAGTGCTTCTGCCCCTTAACAGTAACAGAGCCTACTCCTTAGTAGGCTCCAGGGCAGGAGGACGGTGACGGGGGGAGTCCTGGGGAACGCCATAGGGAGCGGGTATGTGGGGCAGGGAGGGTCCCCAAATGGAGGCCTGGGCAGTTGGAGTCTGAGGTAGCCATGGAGCAGTCTGGAAGCTCCACCGGCCCTGGCCTATGGCCCCCTGAGCTCCAGAATGCCTCAGTCCCTCATCCTCCGCCGTGGAAGCAGGGGAGGGAGTGGTCAGAGCAGCAAACTTTTCCGAATGGAAAATGATGAAATCGTCTTGGAAAGCTGACTTTCCCATGCTCTGGTGGGTACAGCTGACAAGGGGAAACCTGAGCCCTGTGGGTAGGCAGGGGGTCCAGTGGCAGGGGCTTGGAGGCGCCTCTCCATGGCAGAGGCCCAGGAAGCCACTCCAGAGTCATTGAGGGCCCGTTGCTCATGGGCTGCCCTCACTGGGGTGGGGGAGTGGGCGGCTGAGTTACCACTGTAGCCCATGGCCCCCTCGGATCTACACCCAACCTAGCAACTAGAGTGGTGCTGTGACAACACAGTCAATTCCTGTCTCTCCTCAGCTCAAGGCTCTCGTCTCGTGTCAAGTCAAGGCCAAAGTCCTTATTATGACCTGTGTGACCCCATGTGATGCCACCCTGCTACCACTCTGTCCCTCACTCACTCTGCTTCCTTATGTGCTGGGCACACTTCTGCCTCAGGCCCTTTACACTGCCTCCTCCCTCTGCCTGGATGCTTTCCCCCCAGGATACCCACATGGCTTACCCTCTCACTTCCTTGACATCTTCAAATATCACTTCTACAGGAGGCTTTTCCTGACTATCCTATTTAGAACTACAGCCTATCCTCCCCACTCCAGCCCTGGCACCCCACCCCCCCTTCTATATTATCATGCTTTATTTTTCTCCAATAATGTCCAAATTATTTCTTCTAATGTATTTTTACTGGGTTAAAAAGACCCTCCCAATTATGATATATCCATGTCCAAACCCCTGGTACCTGCATATATGACCGTAGTAGGTTGAATGTGTCCCTCTTCCAAAATTAAGTCCACCCAGAACTTCAAAGTGTGACCTTATTTGGAAATAGGGTCTTTGCTGAGGTGTTTAAAGCTCTGGAGATGAGATCATCCTGGATTTAGGGCAAACCCTAAATCTAACACCTAGTGTGCTTATAAGAAGCAGAGACACAGATGTGGTGTACGCACGCGCGCGTGCGCACACACACACACAGGCCTATTACTCAGCCATCAAAAAGGATGAAATCTTACCATTTACAATGACATGAATGGAACTGGAGGGTATACATGGAATTGGGGAAACAAAACAGAGGATCATGGGGAAGAAGAGAAAAAGAACTAAGACGAAATCAGAGAGGGAGGCAAACCATAAGAGACTCGTACCTAGAGGGAACAAACTGAGGGTTGCTGGAGGGGAGAAGATGGGGGGATGGGGTAGCTGGGGAATGGGCATTAAGGAGGGCACGTGATGGAATGAGCACTGGGTGTTATACGCAGCAGATGAATCACCAAACTCTACCTCTGCAACTAGTGATACGCTTTATGTTAACTAACTGAATCTAAATAAAATAAGTTTAAAAAATAAAAGGAAGCAGAGTTGCAGATCGACACGTGAAGGCACGGGGAGAAAGCCACGTGAAGATGGAGCCGACAAGAGGAGGGATGCGGCTGCAAGCCAAGGAACTCCAAGAATTGCCAGAAGCCAACGGAAACTGGAAGAAGCATGATTCACCCCTCCGGGAGCCTTTAGAAGGAGCCGAGCCCTGCCAACACCTTGATTGCAGACATTTAGCCTCCGAAGCTGGAGGGGATACATTTCTGTTGTCCTAAGCCACCAAGTTTGTGGTGACTTGTTATGGCAGCCCCGGGAAATGAGAGCAATGCTCTGACATTTACTCATTTATTTGTTTATCATCTATAAACACACTCCCCCTCCTCAAATCTGAACTCCAAGAAGACAGGGGTTTTTGTTTATTTTGCTCACGGACGTATCCCCGGCAACCAGCGCGGAGCCTGGCACATAGCAGGTGCTCAGTAAATATTTGTCAAATGGCCGAGTAAATAAGTTCGTTGAGAGCAAGGAGTGCAGGAGTGGGAGGAGTGGCCTTCAGGGGATCGACCGGGCTGCCCAGTGCCTGGACCCATCGAGTCCAGCTCACGGTGGCAGACACCCAGCCCTTGCACAAAGGGCTACCTGGAAGAAGAAGAGAAGGAGACCTGGAGTCCCCTGGGATGAGCCTCCCCTGACAGGTGGCCTCACTTCTGCTCACAGAATGATGAGCAGAGCCTGCCCTGTTCAGCCAGCCTGGGCCGGGTCCCAGCTGGAACTTCTGCAGGATGGGCTCTGCAAGGGGTCGGTGCTCACTCCTCCAGGCCAACTTTGGATGCCTCAACAGTTGGCACAGAGAGGACCCCAAGCCCTCCCCATATCCCCCTGCCGCCCCAACCCTAGCCCTTTCTGCTGTAAGCCAGACCTCCAGGGCCACTGTGAGCAGAGAACTGGGAAAGAACTGGAGGCTGATGGGAGAGAGGCCCAGGGGCAGGGGTGCGGCCTCACCCATCACTAAGTCCTCAAGTCTCCATCAGGACCGGGCCTCTGTCCCTGACTCTCCTCATGCAGTGAAGCCAGCCCCTCTCTTGTGGATTAAGGACAGCCAGAAATTCTTTGCCACTCTCTCCCATCAAGAGGTAGAGTCTACTT
The DNA here is from genome assembly GCF_022355385.1 of Mustela nigripes. Taxonomy (NCBI): domain Eukaryota; kingdom Metazoa; phylum Chordata; class Mammalia; order Carnivora; family Mustelidae; genus Mustela; species Mustela nigripes. The sequence continues at coordinate 59,653,015 of NC_081561.1, forward strand.
TCTGTCCCCTTGAATTTGGCTTGGCCTTGTGACTTGCTTCATTGGGAACAATGACACTGTGCCAGTTTCAGGCTTAGCCCTTAAAGAGCCTGGCAGCTCCCCCACCCCCACCCTCCCCTCCCCCACTCTAGGCTCCGCCATGCGGGAGGGAAGTCCAGGCAATTCTGCGGGAGGAGAATGGAGGCCCAGCTGGCCGGGGGTGAGGCCACTTGGCCCTCCAGCTGAATGCTGGTGGCTGAACCCCAGCTGAGACTTCCAGAACAGTCAGGATGACCCCCAGTATTATGAGAAATTCACAAACCACTGTTGCTTCAGGCCACTATGTTTGGGAATGGTTCCTTTGCAGCCATAAAACTCTTAGAGCGCTGTATCTCAGAGGCCCTTCTGATTCCAACATGGAAGCATTTTTTAGAACTTAGCTTGAAGCCGGTTCCCTAGTGAGTGTGGAAAAACTCACGTCTCAGACTTTGTAGACACAAGCTGGAAGGACTTCACTGATTCGAGAGTTGTGAACGTCCAGGGAGACCACGCTCAGCCTCTTCTCAGCTTCCCTCCCTATCACCTGCCATCAGAGAACTCCCTTCACACTCACCGACCTCTGCTCAGCTTCAGCTCCACCCCAGCCCCTATAGCTGGGGAGAGAGGCCCCCAAAATGTCTAGAATGACGGGCAGTCCCAACCCCCGGCCCGTGTGCCCTTTGCCAAGGTTAGCTGGCTAGAGAAGTCACTGGTAAAATGTCCTGTTCCAGCTGTTGCCCAGAGACAGCAGGGGACCCCAGTGATACTGAGGGCAGCCGAGCCCAGCCAGGAGGAGCACAATGGGAGCTGGGCATGCTGTGTCCTGCTCCAGAATGGCCCATGCTCTGCCTGACAGCTGGGGACAAAGACCCTAGGAGTCTTGGTTACTAGAGAAGATAGTGCTGACTTGACCCCCATCACAGAAGACAGTAGCTGTCTCTGAGCCTGCTGGTTCTGTGTCCAGTGGTCTGGGTTGTTTGAAGGGAGGGGGATGCCGGGCAGTGAGGGCCTCAGTTGGACCCCTTGCTGTTCTAATGAACTGTCCTGGGAGGTGCACAGTGGGAGAGGGCACCCCACTTCTGATCCATATCCTCGGGGCCATGGGGGTGTTTGACAAGTGTGATGGACAAAACCCCAGAGGTCCCTTCAGACCCGCAGGATCTCAGATGCAGGCTTTCCCAAGAAATGCAGGGCCTGACCTGTCTCCTGAGTTCTGGTGGTCGTGCAGGCCCATGTAGGCTGCCTGAGGTACCCTTCGGCCCCTGGAGACGAAGTCCTTGTGGTCCCTTCTGGGCGGGGGCGGGGGGAGTTCTAGGCCTCCGGATACTGCTGAGAATATCAGGAAACAGCTCCTGCCTCCTGGGTTATCCAGCATCCCTTCCCCCTCCCGGGAACCCAACCAGGGTGCTCATGTGCTCTGCCCCAGCCCTCTCAACCCTCTCAGTGGCCCCAGCCTGCCTCAAGGCCCAAATCCCCAAACCCCAGCTCAGTGGGGGGACTTTCCATGTGCCCTTGAGAGAAGTCACTGCCCCCGCTCCCAAGACGGGTCTGGCTCTGCCATCTGTGCCATCCTAGGATTCTCTGCAGAGGTGGTGCTCATGGGTATCTCCCTCCCTTCTTCCTTCCTTCTCCCCCTCCTTCATCTCCTGCCCTCCAGCCTCCCTTCTCCACTCTCCTTATATAAGCTAACGAACCTCTCCAAGCCTTAGTAGTCCTTATCCGTCAAATGGGAATCGTAATACCCACGGTGGAAGTTAGCCATGAGGGACGACACAGGGCAGAAGAAGAGGGAATGGAAGCCAGCAGCCGGGGGACCCTGAGAGAGGCCTGGATCCGCTCCGGCCTCATTTCTGCAAGTGGTAGGCTACCTGTGTGCCCCTGAGGAGCCGGCGGGCCTGATTTCTGCACATGTAGTTTTCTGAGAGGTATGTGTCAGGCCTTGAGAGACTGGTCGTGGCTGCACACAGCATGCAGGTGGAGCCAATGACCATGGGTAAACACCCTTTCTCCGCAGCCCCGTGAACACGATGGTCCTCCTTTCTGAGGTGGACAATAGTTACCTTGTGTGAGTGAGAAGGAAATGCGGGTACTTGTGATTGCTGATTTGGGCTGGGCCCCAAATGGGCTTAGAGAGGGCCAAGCCACAGGGGGTCCTGGGCAGCCAGTGCCAATGTCTGGGGCTGGTGCGTGGGCAGAAAGGCCCTGGGGTGCAGGGTAGGGGGAGAGGCCCAGGGAAAGAGCTGAGATGCAGAGCAGAGAGAGAAAGAGCTGAGATGTCAACCAGGTTCTTGAGAAATGAAGTGACTGGCTGGGCAGGAAATGAGTGCGTGCCAAGAGGCCGGGTGGGGCTCAAAGCTGCCAGGTGCTCTGCGGAGGGCTCCAGGGGCTGTTCCAGGCAGAATGGGCTCTGCCTCCTTCTGTACCTAACACCCCCCCAGCCCCCCAACCCCCTTCTACCCCCCCACCCCGGCGAGGGAAGCCCTGACAGAGGGAAGTCAGGCCAGTCCTTGAGCTGGACAAAGCAGAGCGGAGCCCTCCAACCCTGCTGTGTACTTACTGCAGACCCCTTCCTGGATGGACCTCCAAGGCTGGACGGAAAGATCTTTTACGCCCTGAAAAGCTCTGTTGGAAGCTGCGATGCCACCGATGGACCAAAGAAGGGAACAAGGTGAAGAGGGTATTGGACATTTGGATCCAAGTTCCTCTGAGCCGGCTGCCTCCTCCAGCCTCGGCCGTGGCAGTTCTGTGCAGGCTCCGTGTGTTCCATACGGGTGCGGTCCGGTGGCGCCCTGCCTTGGCCCAGAACCTCCGAGACTTCTCTGAGGTCCTGCACTTGTGGACCGCAGCCTGTGGATGCTGGAGAGTCTCTGAGATCCTCCCATGGGCAAACCTCAAGAAGGAAGGACAGAAGCCAGCAGATATGTCCTCCCTTGGCCCTCCTGGGCAGACGGTTTTGAGTCGCATTTCATGAGGCTCTTATGTAGATCCTTGTGGGATCACCAATCACCCACAGGGGTGGTGAATGCATGAGAACATCCTGGGATTCACCAATTCCCTTCCCTGTCCCACTCTACCCTGCCCTCATCTCTTACTCCTGCTCCCTGGGGTCACCTCCCATATCAACTGTCTGCACCCCAAAGCCCACTCCAACTCCACTTCTAGGGGCAACAATGCTAGCACAGAGGCATCCTATCTGAAAGAGTCTAATTTTGGGGGGCTGGGGTGGGCAGCCAGTGGGAACACGGCCCATGGAAAGAGGCCACCTTTAGCAGTCCTCGAGTTTAGTATTTTATTTTCAAGTTTACTATTTTATTTTTTTATTATTTTTTTTTTTTAAGATTTTATTTATTTGACAGAGAGAGATCACAAGTAGGCAGAGAGGCAGGCAGAGAGAGAGAGAGAGGAGGAAGCAGGCTCCCTGCTGAGCAGAGAGCCCGATGCGGGACTCGATCCCAGGACCCTGAGATCATGACCTGAGCCGAAGGCAGAGGCTTAACCCACTGAGCCACCCAGGCGCCCCTACTATTTTATTTTTTAAAAAATTTTATTTATTTACTTGACAGACAGAGATCACAAGTAGGCAGAGAGGCAGGCAGAGACAGAGAAAGAGGAGGAAGCAGGCTCCCCGCCGAGCAGAGAGCCCGATGCAGGCCTTGATCCCAGGATCCTGAGATCATGACCTGAGCCGAAGGCAGAGGCTTTAAGCCACTGAGCCACCCAGGTGCCCCAAGTTTACTATTTTAAAGAATAGCTCCAGGCTGCCTCCCTCCCTGCACAGGAGCCTGTAGCAACGTTGACCTGGTGTTTGCCTCGCTGCCCCATAGACTCGCCAGGCACGAGCATTTCCCCAGGTCCTGACAGACTGTGGGAGAATTTCATGGCCGGTGCTTCCAATAATTAAGTGTATGTTGCACAGTAGCAGGTGCAAACATATTGTCTCTCCAGTGGGCCCTGTTTGGGAAATTTGTTGGTGGTGAGTTGGCCTGGCTTGGCCTCTGATTCATAATTCCCTGGGGGGGGAAGGGCTGGACTCCTCCATCCAGTTCCTCTCACATACAGCAGGGCCTTCAGTCAGCAGCGACTCCCGACTGTTCTGCTCAGGACACATGCAGGTACAAAGAGCCTGTGAAGACCCTGCCCAAGGATGCCCCTCCAGATGGGGCTCTGAGACCTCCCTGCTTCTCCCTTCTGATCCTCTGGGACAGCCGGGCTGGTGTCGTGGGAATTGTGCGGGGCTGACCTGCAGTTAGGACCCGGGGACACAGGAGTGGTGGATGGGAAGCTGGATTGACCTGGGGCCTTGACCTTGACCATACTCCAGGGAGAGACCATAACTCCTTCTGACCCTGGGGGTTTGAGGAAGCCCTGGTTTCCTCCCTGCTATAGACTCTGGCCCGCACTGAGTCATCAGAACTCCCTCCTCTCCAGAGGCCTTCATCCCCCGTGTGTCTAGCTTCTGTCTGGGGCACGAGGGGAAGTTTCGCCTTCGGCCTCGTAATCGCCACCCCGACTTCCTCTTACTCTTCTATTGAACTTGCTCTAAGTGCTCCCCAAACCCCGTACCCTCCAACCTGCTGCACTTCTTAAGGTGTGGTGAGTGAATGGGAACATAGGAAAGAGGAGGGGTAGTGAGGAGCCCCTGCCTGAGAGCAGACATGTGCGCAGGGGGCTGATCTGGGCTAAAACCTCCTGTAGAACCTGATTCCCGGGGGCGGGGGGTGAGGGGAGGACCTTGGAGTTGAGTGGGCTGAACCCTGTCTGTAGCTATGAGGCTGGAAGGACCTGGATCTGTCTCCCCGTGCCCTCCCGAGTCCCAGGTGTGCTCCTGGAGATAACAGAGAGGAGTCTGGACCGAGCTGATGGCTGATCCCCAGGGTTTGAAGATGGTGTCCTTGGAGACCCCAGGTTTTCCTTTTCTTAAGCTAAGGAAAGTGTGGGGTCTGGGCCCAGAGTGGGTAGGATGCCGATCTGAATCTAGTCTTACCACTCATTGACTGTGTGGCCTCTCAGCCTGTTTCCTCAGCTGTGGAATGTGACCCCCGAGCCAGGGTGGTGTGAAGAGTAACCAAGGTGATGAGCATAAAAGGCCTTCATGCAGGTCACACCTTCTGGCCCTGGGCGGGTTTCCCAGCCCCCTCTGCTGGCTGTGCGCCAAGGGACCAGTGTCTGTTTTGGGGTATGCTGTTTCCTGGATACAGATGGGCTGTAACCTGACTTGTCCCCTCCCACTCAGGTCCCATCCACCCTCAGTCTGGCAACCAGGTGTCTGTTGCCTTAGAGAGGTGTATGGGCAGAGAGAGTTGGGGCTGCCGCTGGTCTCCTTTAAGGGGGCCGACAGGAATGAGGCCAGAAGAGGGCTCACTCGGGGAGATGTCAGGGTGGGCACTCAGACCTCCATTGGGACAGGCCCGGGGCTGCTCGGGGAAGGCCTCTTGCTCCCCTTGGTTTCTGTCATTACCTGTCACAGCCCTGGCCCTCAGGAAAACATCTGTATGTCACCGCTGGAGGCAAATGATGGTTCGGCCGCATCATGGCCGTGGAGTGGTCTCCCCGAGTTTGGCCTCAATTTGTCTTCTTCCATCCGTCTGCTAATGAAAAGAATCTTTTGAGTGCTTCCTTTTCTGAGGAGGGCGGGGAAGCTCAGTTGTGCATCCTTTGGGACCTGGCACCTGTTTGAATTTGAGCTGTTTCAGAGTCAGGTTTGTCCTTTCTACTTGCCAGGCCAAAGCCTCTGGCTGTCCAGCAGCTCTAAGACAGCGGGACGGGTTGAATTTGACTGCCCCATCCCTCGCCCCAGCCATCTCTCCTGCACTGTCCATCCTCTCTCCATCCCAGGGGTTCACAGGCACGGTGCCTCCTCCCTCCGCCAGTGTCCACGATGCCTGGGACCTTATCACCGCCCCCACCCCCAGTCTCAGTCTAGCCTCTGCTGCCCCCAATCCCTCCCTGAGGGGACAGCAGGGCCAGGGACCAAGGAGTGGGGAATGAGTGACAGATGTTATTTTCCTAAATACCCAGGACAAAATCTCCCATCCTACATGTTTTTCTCAAACTTGCCACACCCCTATTAAGAGGTGGAGTCCAGTCCCCCGGCTTTGAACCTGGCTCAGGTGCGACTTGCTTGTACCCAATAGAAGAGACATGGTATGACTGTCAGGGCCAGGCTAGAAAAGACAACAAGATTCTGCCTCCTGGAATACTCCTGCTGGAGCCCAGAGGCTTCCATGCTGTGGGGAAGCCCAAATGAGTTCACGTAGAGACAAAGAAGACACAGGATGGGGCCTGAGACAGACAGGCCTGCTGAGCCTTGCCCCAGCCCCTGAGCCGCTCGCCCAGGAGACACTGTGAAAGGGTTTGCTTGAGACGCTCCATTTTGGGTGGTCTGTTCCATAGCAGTAGGTAATCAGAGGGGGTGAGGGAAATTTCATTTGGGGTGAGGGTGGTGGGAAGATGCTGGCCTGGAGTGCCAGCCTCTCTGCCGCTTCCTGGCCCTGGTGTGACTCCTACCCTCTGGACCTCGGTTCCTCCACGCGGCAGTGTGGGGCTCAGACCAGCGGTGCCTCAAGGCACAGTTCCGCACGCTGCCCTACAGTAAAGTCTGGGTGATATGCTTCTCACTGCCCCCCACATCCTCCATGTAAAACATTGCTCCTGCTAAAGGCTCCATGCCCCAGAACCTCCCTGCTTCCTCTCTAGGGAGGCGTCCTGCACATAGGCAGCCCCCCTACCCCACCGCTGCTCCTCAGCCCCTCCTGGTGCCTGGGTCTCCTCTCATAGTTCCAGGGTTCTGGCTTTTTTCTCTGTATAGGTGTGAGATCATGAATCTCCAGGGCTGTCCCTCTCTGCAGTGTTGTCCCCACCGCTTTAGACCCAGTGTCAAGTGCACGGTTGATCATCCTCCTGTCCCTTCTGGTAAAACTAGTTACATGAAGGAATAAATACATGATATCGACTAGCACCCCGATTGTCATTACTGAGCACTTACTACATAGCAGGCCCTGTGCCGACCTCTTTGCAAGCTCATTGAATCTTCACCATCCGGCAAGGTGGGTTGCATTTTCAACCCCACTAACAGTTCAGGAACTCGAAGCGCAGGAAGGTTAAGTAACTCACTCAAAATCACACAGCTCCTAATGTAAGTGGCAGAGCCAAGATGAGAGCCAAAGGGGTGAGCTCTTAGCTGCCCCATTGTGGTGCATTTTATCATCCCCATTTTGTAGATGAGGAAACTGAGGTGTGACAGCCCGAAGCAAGCTGCATAGTCACACAGTGCTAAGGGGTGGAGACGAGATTTCCATTTGGCTCTGTCTGCAAAGGGCTGTGCCCCTGACCTCTGGGCTCCCTTGTCCCATAGCAGGGACCATCATTCCTCAAGATATCCATGTGAGTATGATTGGCTCCTGCTGAGAGAGTGGGCAGGGACATTAAGACAGGGTCAAGGCCTGGAGAGGGGCTGTCATCCCCTTCGATTTGATGGTGACAGGGCCATCGGGGCCCTGGGGGTCCTGGACATGAGTAGCCCTTGCGTTCAGCCCTGGGGAAGGTTTCCTTCTGCAGGGAGGACCATGAGCCCGCCAGATACCAGATGTGACCTTGCGTTCAGCCTCCCCACCCTCTCGTACTTTCCCTCCAGCCAGATGTCAAATCTCTTATCTCACTGGGTGTGCATCTCCTCCGGGCTGTGTGAGGACACTCTGGCCCAAGAGGGGTCAGTGACTCAACTGGGGGCTCTGGGGAGGCCCCTCCGTGGTAGGGAAACTGCCTGGGGCCGCGTTTCACTTCCCATTTTGCCAACTTGTCACGGCACTCCTTGGCATCGCATGCTTCGTGGCGCTCAAGACTGGGGGTGCTTTCCAGGACATGGCACTCTGAGCGCTCGGAGAGACGTCTTTGGGGCCAGAGCCCTGCCCACAGCCGTGGGGGAGTCGCCGCTGTGGTCAGCAAGCTTCCTCAGAACCAGCTCCCGATGTTGAAACTCAGGCTGGGGCAGAGCTGCTTGCGTGCTGCTGACGCTCCCCGGCTGGGCGGCAGGAGGGGCTCAGGGCCCCAAAGCGACTGAGATGGATCTGTTAGGGAAGCAGCAGCCTGGGGGAGAGTGGGGTAGGGTGGGGCAATCAGAGTGGGCCCCAGGCTAGCTGTGATGGTGGGCTCCTGTTTCTCCTCCGTCAAAGAAACAAAATCTTTGTCCTTCTGTCTATTTAGGCAGAATTGGAATCTGGGAAGGGAGTTACTGGACCGGGAGACAGGTGAGGGTGTTCAGAATAGCACTGAAGTTGGAAACTGCCCATCGCCCGGGAGCTGCGGGACGGACAGAGGGACGGTGTCCATGTGGTTGCTCGTGGAATATTACATAACAGTTAAAATATGTTGTGCCCTGCTCCAACATGCCATGGTGTGCACGAATCCTGGCACTGTGAAATCGAAATGAAAATGTCTCTCGAGAGATCCCGTCTTGTGTGATACTCTTTATAAAGTTAAAAACCATCACAATTTTTAAAAACATGCTTTATGGAATCCATATGACTGCAATTCCACTCAATAAAACATTAAGCAAGGGAATGATGGATAGGGATTCAGATGACAGCAACCACAGGTGGAGGGATGGGGGCATGGGGGGGCCGTGGTGTGATGTGGCTATTGTCAAGAACTAGCTATTGTTTGCGGTGGTGGGTTTAGGGATTATTTGAAACCAACCAACTAACCAACATCAATCCAAGTGGGCTGTGCAGAGATCACTGGGAAGCATTATGGACCACGGAGGTCACAAGCCTGAGGTCTGAACAGAAGAACAAAACAAAGCAAAACCCAAACAGAAGAACAAAACAAAGCCTTCGTGTCCCCCCAAAAGAAGGCGGCGTTAGGATATGCTGGGGTTGTGAAGAGCAGGAGCTAGTCAGTCTAGGGACACATGGGTCCCACCTCTGGGAAAGGGCCCTGTATTAGTTTTCCAGTGCTGTACAACAAATTACCTCAAACTTCACCGAACACCACACCCATTTTTTATCTCTCATTTTTTGTAGGTCAGTAGTCGGGGCCCAGCATAACTAGATAATCTGCTCCAGGTCTCACCAGGCCGAAATCAAGGTGTTGGTTGGGGCTATGATCTCATCTGGGGCCCTCCTTTGCCAAGTTCCTGGTAGTTGTGGGATTGAAGGCCTCAGCTCGGATGTCACTGTTGTTCCCTGCTATGGGACTGTCTTTACAGGCAGTCTGCTTCAAGGTCAACAGAAGAGCACTTCTGTTGCTTTGAACCTCTTCGACATCTTCCGTCTAGACTCTAGATTCCCTAGATGCTTGTTTCAAAGCCACACCTGATCAGGTCAGGTCCACCCAAGAAAATCTCCTGGACGATTAACTCAAAGTCAAGTGACTGGGGACTTTTTTTTTTTTAATATTTTATTTATTTATTTGACAGAGAGAGACACAGTGAGAGAGGGAACACAAGCAGGGGGAGTGGGAGAAGGAGAAGCAATCTTCCCGCTGAGCAGGGAACCTGATGCGGGACTTGATCCCAGGACCCTGGCATCATGACCTGAGCCGAAGGCAGAGGCTTAACCGACTGAACCACCCAGGTGCCCTGTGACTGGGGACCTTAAAGACATTGGCAAACTCCCTTCCTCTCTGCCATAGAATGTGACCAGATCTTGCCCATACTTATAGGGGGTATATGTCTGGGAGTGGGAATCTTAAGGACCATCTTAGAATAATGCTTACCACAGTTCCTTTCCAAGCCTTGTTTTTTCTCCTTCACAAAGTATGGAGTATAACCTCTACCCTGGAGGAACTGTGGGAATGTTAAATGAGAGGACGCGTGCAGAGATATGTAGTTAGGGTCTGGACTTGCCGGGGGGCCTCTGGGAGCTCACTGAACACGGTGGTGTGCAACACAGACATGCTCCTTGCCCTCGTGGGGCTGACTGTCTAATGCAGAGGCAAGTAAGAGCCCATAGTGTGAGAGGCAGGACCTGGATGATGAAAACCACAAAATGCTATTGCAAGAAATCAATGAAGACCCACGTAAATGGAAAGATACTATACCCGACTCAACAGAGTCAAGATACCCTTTTTCCCAAAGTGAATTATAGATTTGACACAATGCCAATCAAAATCCCAGTGGGATTTTGGTGGTGGGGGGGAGATATTAACGAGTAGATTCTAAAATTGTACGAAAGGGCAAAGTATGAGAATAGTTAAATCAATTTTGAAAAAAGAAAAAGAAGAAAGCGGAAGGAATCTACTCAATTTTGAGTCCATATAAAATGACAGTAATCAAGACAGTGTTGTATTGGCAAAGAGATGGACACATAGATCAATGAAACAGAATGGAATGTGCAGAAATTGATCCACATGAATCCGATCAATGTGTGCAAAGGTCCAAAGACATGGTGGTGGTGAAAGGTTAGTCTTTCCTACAAATGGTGTTGGAACAATTGGTCCCCCATAAGCAAAAAAACCCAAACCTTGACCTAATTACAAACATCAATTCAAAATGCATCATATCTAAATGTAAAGCAGGAAACTGTAAAACCTTTTGAGGGATGACATATGTGAAAATCTCCTGGGGTGAGGTGAGGGACCTTTTAAATGATACCAAAAGCATGAGCCATGAAAGAGAAAATTACTAAATTGGACTGTATGAAAATGAAAACCTTTTGTTCCGCCAAAGACACTGTCCAGGGAATGAAGAGACAAGCTACAGACAGGCAGGGCGGGGGTGTAGGTGGGGGGATTTGGGATCTCTAAACCACATGTCTGACAAAGGACTTCTCCTTAAAATATACAAAGAACTGGGCGCCTGGGTGGCTCAGTGGATTAAGCCTCTGCCTTCGGCTCAGGTCATGATCCCAGGGTCCTGGGATCGAGCCCCACATCAGGCTCTCTGCTCAACAGGGAGCCTGCTTCCTTTCCTCTCTCTCTGCCTGCCTCTCTGCCTACTTGTGATCTCTCTCTGTCAAATAAATAAATAAAAATCTTTAAAATATATATATAAAGAACTCTCAAAATTCAACAGCAAGAAAACCAGTTACCCAATTTAAAAGAAAAAATGGGCCAAGGATTTGCAAGGCACCTCATCAAAGAGGGTGTAAGGATGACAAATGAACAGGTGAGAAGATACACAGCATCACCAGCTATGACGGAAATGCAGACGGAAACCTCAACAAGATACTACCGCACGTCCCTCAGAATAACTATAATAAAAAATATTGACAGCTGAGGAACAGGGTCTCTCATATGCGGCTGGCGGGAACGTAAAGCGGCACAGGTGCTTAGAAAAATGGTTTGTTTCACGTCAAGTGACACATCCACTAACCACAGGACCCAGCAACCCTATTCCTGCATAGACGTCTCCTCCAGAGAAAGGAAGTGTTCTTCACGTGCAACCCTGTCCAGGGATGTTCACAGCAGCTTTCTCTGTAATAGCCCAAGGCTGGAAACAGTCCAGATGTACCCCCCGCCCCAACCTCCGTGGGTGAGTGGTTTCATTAAGTGCGAAAGGGCCAGACATCGAAATACTTAACTACTCAATGTTGAAAGGAACAGCATTGATACAGGCAAGAACTTGGAAGGATCTCAGACATTTACACCAAATGAGAGAAGCCAGTCAAAGGTTATATATGGAACGACTCCATTCATTTGACAGTCTTGAAAAGACAAAATTACAGTGATGGAAAACAGATTAGTGGTTGCCGGGGTTATGGGTGTGGTGAGGGTGTAACTATAAGGGAATAGCACGAGGGATTTGGGGAGATGAGGAAACGTTCTATGGCCTGATTGTGGTAGTGATTACATGAGTCTACACTTCATGATATTTCATGGAGCTGTACGCTAGGAGGAAAAGAAAAATCTCACTGCCTGCTAGTTAAGAAACAACCTAAGAGTGTGGACAAAGGCTGTTAAGAGAGAAATGCTTGGCTCTTGGGCAACAGACTCATATTTCAGAAGGATGTACAAAGTGTGAACTTGGCACAGTGCATAGATCTTAATAAATGCTCAACACATAAACAACAGCAATAAAGAGAGAGATTAATTATGAACTCAGTGAGTCGAGGAAGTGATGTCGCCAAGAAACCAAACACTAGATTCTTCTGGGAAGTGGATTCCTAAAGTGGATTCCAGAAGATGCCCCAAAGTCAGACCTTCCCAGACACAGGTGGGAGGTGGGAATGCCCCCCATGGCACCCCTAGAGATAACTGTCAGCCTGCAGGGCTGGGAGGGTTGACTCCCACCTGGCTCCATGGACAGACCTTGCTCAGGGCCGCCCAGAAGGGCTGCGTCTTCTTGGATGAGGCAGGAAGCAGCTGGCTCTGAATGGAGATCCAGCTCCCTCTAGCTCACCTCCCAGGTGGCCCTCAGCCATGACCTACTTTTCCTACCTGTCCGTGCAGGTGAACTCCCCTGCCCATTGCTATATTTATTGCAGAGGGATTCCCAGCTATTTTTGCCATCCTGGCTTGTGGGAGAGTTGGACTGTGGGGCTGGGCTTCCTACCCTTGCGGAGACCCTAATGGACATGCTCTTTCCTCCTTTCCCAGTGACAACCCTTTTGCCTTCCCACGGCCACCCCTGCCCCAAGTGTCTGTCCTGCTGCAAGAGCTCTGCATAGCCTCCAGGATAAACTTCAAACTCTTGAACTGGACATTCGAAGCTTTCTCTACCTGGAACCCAGTTTCCTTTTGGCCTCGTGTCTCCCCGCACCTCATGGCTCGCCCACTCGAAGAGCCAGCCAATCCGGGGCCTTTGCCAGATGCTGACAAGGCCTCTCAATTTCCTGCCTGTGCACCTGTTGCTGGGAGTGTCCCTTTCCTCCCATCTCCATGGGGCCCCCCTGCACTAATTGCTGCCTCCTCCATGGAGCCCTCCTCGATTCTCTGGCTGGCAGTGATTGGGAACTTGTCCTGGTACTCTCTGCTCCGCTACTTCAGGGGATATCCACCCATGGATATGTCTCTCTCTTTCTGATTCTTGAGGATGGCCCTTGCCCACCTCTACCCCCCCACAGCACACGTATGTAGGATGGTAAGCATGTAGTTGGCTTTCCTTCATCCTCCAGGCTGCCCGCACCCCCTGTGTCTGGGCCCCATGATGCCAGCTCTCCCCAAGGCAGGGCTGGGGCTCTGCCACCTCCTGACAGCTAGGCTCGGAGCCTCAGTGAATCAGCAAACCATTCCCAGCGCCTGCAATGGGTTCAGCACTTTTCTGAGCACTCTGGGGAGGGTGTGAGGAGGAAGTCTGAGAGGCTGCACCCATCAGAGGGAGCCTGGGCAGGCAGACCTGAAGGTCCAGGGACTACTCCCATGGTGGTGGTAGGCACGCCTGGGCCCCCCAGAGCCACACTCCCCTCACCCCTGTAACCACTGCACCAGCTTTCTCCTCAGCCTCACCCCCTCTGGCCAGCCTTCTTGTCCTCCACACCACACAGTCTAGCCTTGGTCCCTGCCTTCTGCAGCCCCTACTAAGACCACCTGGGCACCAGATCCACGATCTTATCTTCCAGGTCTGCTCAGAGCCTTTGCTCACTGCTCTGCTCCTCCTCCATCTCCTTGAAGGGCTCCCACTTTTGCCAATGCTGGGGAGGTCAGACGTCCTCATGGCGTGACAGGGCCTCCCCTGTCCCTGGACCGCCTAAGGCCTCAACCGTCAACACTGACCTCCAGATACTTCTTTCTACCTCAGGCCTTCTGCCCTGAGCTCCAGATCTCACAGCCCCTCAGACTTAACACAATCAAAACGCAACTCATTCCTCTTTCCTTCCCATTCCTTCTCTGCTCCCCTGCTCCCCGTCCCCCCCCATCCCAATCTGGAGCCTCCTCCCTCTTCCTCCTGACTCTTGGCATTTGAAGCACTGCAGGCCGGGCCCCCTTTTTCTCAAAGACTGCAGCCCTCCTGACCTGGCACCTGGACTCCTGCCTTCCTACTCCCACCAGTCCTCCGCCACCCCACTCCGCAGCCTGCACAAACCTGCCAGACCTTCCTTTAAATGTGCTGCTTGCAGAAGCAAGCCCAGGGGTGTTAGGAAGGAGGACTGGGTGTGTGTAGTGTTGCTGATGGCAGGTGCTGGGGCGTCCTGCTGGCTGCAAGACCTGGGCAGGGGACCTTCCCTCTGGAAGCCTCCACTTCTTCTTCTTGGCTTGGGGCAGCTGTGAAAATCAAAGGCGATGGCCTTTGATTGGTGGGTGGAGAAGCAGGCTGTTCTGCAGGGAAAACTGTGAGGACTCAGGCCGTAGTGTTCTCAGCCACGGCCTCCCCTCTCCAGGCCCTCTGCCCCTACCCTTGCCTCCTTCCCGCAGGGGCATGCCTCTGAGCATCAGAGCCTCTACAGCTTGGGCCCTGCTCTTCTTTCCACAGGAGATGCCTTCCTCCTACATGCCCCTCCTAGCCAATGACCCTTCTGCAAGGTCCACTAGGAATCCCATCTCTTCTGAGCAGCAGGGACCAGAACAACCCGCCCATCAGGAGTCCCAGGGGCCTGGGGCCTGAAGCCCTCTGGTGCTTCTAGCCCAATGCTGTATCAGGGCCCTGGGGGGCAGAGCAGGAAGTGTGTCGGAACACCCCATCAGAGTCTCTCAGAGACCCCAGGCCCCAGGAGAGGGTGTGACCCAGGGACAAGCAACCAGCTTGAGGCACTCGTGTGGGAGGGTGGTTCACACGCGTCTTCCAGAGGATGCTTTCTCCCTGGTGTCACTCTAGGTTGTCATTCTAGAGGGCCAGGTCCCACAGGGAGTACAATCAGACCCCGAAGACCAGCCCCAGCCCCCGCATGGCGCCGCCCCTGACTCTAGGACATCTTCAGGTCAGGCAGGGAATATGGAGGCAGACACAGGTAGGACATGGACATCCTCACAGGGGAATGTGGGAGAAAGAAGTTTCCCAGAAGTCTGGGCTGGGAGTGGCCAGGACTGGGAGGGGAAGAGGCCATAGCTGGATGGCCCTTGTCCCACCGGGTGGCCCAGCAGATCTGGGCATCGCACTGTGCAATCCAGCTGCCACCAACCCCACGTGGCTATTTAGAGAAAAATTAAGTGACATTAAAATTAAGTACCCCAGTTGCATGAGTCATACAGCATGTGCTCGAAGACCACCCAGGATTGGCGGCTACCATGTGGGACAGCACAGATACAGAACATTTCCATGGGCTCAGAGAGTTCTAACTCAAAACTCAGCACTGCTCTGCTACTGCGAAGCCTTGCGGGGGCCGGGGTGGTCACTGGATCTCTCCGTGCCTCAGTTTCCTCTCTAAATGGAGATAATGATAGTCACTGAGAAAGCTAAAGGAATGAAATGCGTGTAAAGTATTTGCAGGAGCACCTGTACATGGGAAGGGCCTGCCAGGCTGCACACAGGTAGAGATAAGCATGGACTACACCACAGCCTTAACCCAAAGATATGTTCCCATGGTTGAAGGGTATGCAAAATTCAAACATAGGGGAAAGCCTCCAGCAACACTGTCTCCCAGCCACCTGCTGGCAGCCTGCGCCAGTCTTGTTTGCTGGGATGGTGTGGGTGCCTCCCTTCCGCAAAACAGGGAAAGGACCTGCTCATAGCCAGTGTGGTGAGAGAGGAGAACCCTGCTCTCTGATCCCAGGCTCAGAGCTCCCTGTCACCTCGCCAGGTGGGGGCCGCGACCCCCATCCCCATCCTTAAACCCACCCCATGCCACCCCGCCTTTGATGATGCATGCCACTGCCTGACCTAGCCCATGCTGTAAGTCCTTCCTTAGGGCTGACCTTGGTCCCAGCAGCTGCAGCGTCCGGGAGAGGCTTCCCCCATGGAGATACCACAGGGGCTGAGGGGTGGGGGTGGCTGGAGGGGGCAGGGGATTTTGTATGATCTATTCCCAGACACCACCCTCCCTTGGGAAGTCAGTTCATCCTGATGTCTAACCCTACTCCCACCTACCCTGGATAAAGGCTGGTCCTTCTTGCTGTCCTTGGGAGACATGGGCTTCCACAGCTACCCTTACCATTCCTGACTTGTCCCTCGGTTACACAAAATGGGCTCACTGCCGGCCCATGCAAGAAGGTACATCTTAACCCTGGCTATCCGTGGAGGCAAGACCTCTGGCAAACCCTATAAGGACTACGCCTCCCATTTACAGATGGGGAACTGAGTCCCAGGGCAAAAAAGGATTTTCCCCGGAGCACAAGGCCAGGACTGCGTCTCTTGATGTTCATTGCAATCCTCTCTCCAGGCTCTCCAGGTCTCTAGGAAGGCCTTGGGGGGTTTGTAGCATCTCAGATGTGGAGGAAAGCAGGCTGAGTAATTGACCTTAATGACTCCAAAGTGAAAGGTTTCAACCTTCTTGTCTCCTGCAGGTCCAACGAGGAGTTTAGGAGAGAAGGCAGAAGGAACCTGCTGCCACTAGGAAGTGAGAAGCACTATGGAATTCACTTTTCTGAGGGTATTTAAAAAATACATGGATAAGCAGGGCTGCCTGGTACAGTGGCGCAGGTGCCTACTGCACAAAGGGCAAGGGGGAAGATGAAATCTCTCTGAGTCAAACTAATGTGCTCAGAAGGCTTATGGGAAGTGGGTACTATGGATTAGCCATCCTCACACCCTGCTTTGCCTAGGTCTAGCCTGAGAGAGAAGCAGTGGTGTCCTGGGGGCATGCTTACTCTTGCCCCTGGCCTTGTCTGTTGGGTGTCTCTCCCTCCTGCCCACCCTGACTACCTCTGAGTCTCTTGTGATTGAAATCTCCCTGCTGGTCTCAGAGCTGAACTTCCCGCCTTTAATTCAATCAGGAATCACAAGCCCTTTTAATTTAGGAAATGAAAGGCTGGCTGCTGAGAGAGCTGCACCTGATTGACAGGGCTGCCAGCATGGCCAGGCCAGCCAGGGGAGGGGGCACAGACCCATGACCTCAGCCAGCCTCTCTGGGGTTAGGACGCTCCCCAGAGGCCTGGGGGAACAAAGGAGAACCAGCCCTCTCCTGACCTTCAGCAGAGGAGGGGCTGAAGTCGCACGGTAGGGGGTGGCTGCCACCTGGCCCAGAGAAACTGTGGAATGTCAAACTCTCCCTGCAGCCTGGGGGACTTAGGGTAGACAGAAGGGAGGACTTCCCGACCAACTCATTCTTCCCTTTGTCCTTATGTGACTCTGTGTTGAGGTTCCAAAGAGCCCAACAATATATCTTTCCTTTCTAAGAGAAAAGAAGAGGTGCCAAAGGAATTAACCCTAGCTTTTGGGGGCTTTGGTTTCTCAACTGTGTACAAGGTTAATCATGAGACTCAGTCGCAGGGCTGTTTTGAAGATTAAATGAGTTAATGAAAGCTCACTGGCACATAACAGCTCCTCATTAAATTAGAGCTAATAATATTATTCTGCTAGAGGCACACAGAGGTCCCCACCTCTCTTCAAAAGTGGCAGAGACTTGGGGCTGTGGGCCCTGTTGCTCTCTTCCTCTCCCAGGAGATAGCCAAGGGCAGCTCCCCCCAGGCCCAGCCCCCTAACCCAGGGAGATAGAACAGGGCAGAAGAAAGTTGTTGGTGTAGGATTAGAATTCTAGTTGAGTACATTTTGAGTTTTGTGACCTAGGGCAAATCACCTCTCTGCTCTGAGAGAAAGTGGGCTAGCAGCACATCCCAGCAAGATTGTTTTGATGCTTTGTGAAGTCCTGTGTAGAAGGGGCTCAGAATATGGTACCTTCCTCCCCTAAACTCTAATCCAATGCTTAGCACGGCCTACCCAAGCGGGAAACCCTATTTCCCTGCGGTCTGAGGCCAAGCTCCGAGCATCCACTGTACATTTCCTATCCACATTGCATGAACATCCTGACAGCCCCAAGCTCCTGCCTGCCTGTGGCCAGGTCTTGCCCAGAGGCTCCCACTGTGGTCGGCCTCACCTGCTTCCTGAGCTGCTCCCGTGGAAGGAACCGCCTAGGGCCAACCCAGATGGCAGTGGCTCCCTGCATGTGTGGTGCCTGGCACAGAAAAGTGCTCCAGGAGGCCTCTCCCCCAAACTCCCACCTGTCCTCCCGGGCCAAGTGTACCAGAAAAACATGGACTTCTAATATCATTCTTCGGTTTCTCCATGAGCAATTCCACCCAGCTTCTGTATGAAATGGGTTTAGAACAAAGATGCTAGTCCCAGTGACCACCCACTGAGCCCCAGGCTTACTTCCTCCCAAACTTGGGGCTGACCAATCAACCCTCCCACGGCATGGGCAAGTGGGGATTGAGGCGCACCGCAGAGGGGACAGAAACTCCGGGAGATTGAGCGCCTGCTCCCCCCTGGCCAGCCCTCCAGCCGCAGTGCTGGACTCTAAACCCCAGTGCTCTCTTGACTTGGCTGGCCTGTTCAGAGAAGTCTCTCACGTCCACTGGAACATCTGATCGCACAGCCACCTTGGCGGTATGCCAAGCACCTGACTGTCATTATTATCCCTTCTTACAGAAGAGGAAGCGGGGGCTCCCAGATCACACGCAGTGACTCAAAGATGGGACAGACTCTTGCCCTCAGGCTTCAAGGGGAGCCCCACTGCCACTGGATTTCAAAACTGTCCCTTACTCCCCAAAGTCAGGGTTCCAACGGGATCATTCATTCTTTCATTCATCCATTTGGCAAATATTTACCAGGCCCCTAACTATGTTCGAGGTCCTGTGTTGCACGTTCGTCCTGAGCAAGTCAGACCCTAGCCTCTTCCTGAAGCTTCCCATCTCTGCGAGAAAGACTCAAAACAATCAATACACACAAAAAGGAAAAAAATGGTGATGAATGTTGTTCCCCAGGGGGGGGTGAAAGGACAGGGGGGGCCCCCCCCCCCCCCCCCGCCGCCCCGCCCAGCCCGCACCACTGAGATCTGAAGGCAGGTTAGGAGTTTGGCCTGGGAAGTGGGCATGAAGGCTGGAAGAGCACCTCGGTGGAGGAAACAGGTGCCTGGAGGCAGGAACAAGTATTGCAAATAAGTCTCGAAGGTGCTCGAAGCACAGGGGGAAAGGGGCCAGAGCCCGCAGAGCCAGATGGGCTGCCTTCCTCCTAACAGGGGGCTGAGGGGTTGTCGCATGCCAGGTTAGTGGAGGGGAGACTGAAGGGGGCTGAGTAGGAGCAAGCACCACTGTCAGGAGGCAACCTTAGTGGTCTAGGCATAGGGCTTCCATGGGGCTGGAGGGGAGGAAGAAGGAGGGAAGTCAGGCTAGCTCTGCCCACAGCTCTTGCGGGGCTCCTCTGGCTCTTTCCCAGGGGCTCACTATAGTATCCAGGGCTCAGGATTCCCTGACCCCGGGGGTGGTGGGGAAGTGGTATGCTGGTAGCTGCTTAACCACTGGCTTTCTGGGGAAAGTCTTTATTTGTAGCATTTGTCAGTATCCTTGGTGTTATTACTCTCACCATGGTTGATTTCAGTCTACCAACATGAAGTCAATGGAGGAGAAGTTGGGAAGAGATGTGTGTACATGCCCACGGCCAGAGTAAGTTGCGTCCAATCCAGCACTGGCATCAGGTCTCAGAATGGCAGTGGTTCTACTGAAATGTTATTTATCTGTGTCTTACCTCTCTGTGCAGTTCCTGTGTAGTCCTGGGAGGAAGAGGATGAAGAATGAATGGGGAGGGCATGTGGGGGAAGGGAGTCGTAGTGATGCCCCTCCCCAACCCAGGTCTTCCCAGTGAGCATAAGAAATGGACACTATTACTATCCTCACTTCTTAGATGGAGGGACAGAGGCACAGGAAGTCAAACAGCTTGTCCAAGATACGATACTAAAGGGCAGAACTGGGAGGAGAGCAGGCTAGTGCTAGAGTGATCCCTGCGTCTTCCTGAATCCCTCCGTCCTGTCCTGCCTGTGAGCTGACCAGAAGAGAGGGAGATGAGGGAAAGTTAGATGGGGACAATAAACAGAGGATGGGCGAGCTGGAAGGAAGGAGGAAGCTCTCCAGGGAGGTTGGGGTGGGGGACCTCCTGAATTTTCTGGCTGGAACCCTAATTTTCAGGGGAGTGGCTGCTAGAAGTCAAGTTGGGGTAGAAGCGATTTTTAGAGGGTGATCCCGAGTTTACTCTGAGAATGCTCGCTGGAGAGGGTGCTGCAAATTAGAATGGACAGAGGTCAGGTGTTGGAACCCCACCCTGCACTCCCACCACTCCCTGGTTCTGTGCAGAGTCTGTGTGGCAGACCAGAGTCCATGCAGTTGCAACTCTCTCCAGGCTTATAAGGTAGGGGACTCTGCTCCCCCCAATCCCCCCCACCCCCCACGGCTCATCTAGGACCCGAGATGGGGGCAGTCAGGTCGGCCCAAATGGCCCAGGAACAGCTCCCATCTGTGGTCAATGAACTTGGAATTGAACAGTCTCTCCGGGCCAGCAGGGATTTGAGGAGGTCAGTGGAAGTATAGGAGATGGAGCTCAGGCCCAGGGTGTGCCCTGGGGTGAGTGGGAGAGCGCACCGACAGGACCAGAGTTCCAGGGAGCCCACCCTTCACCTGTGTTCTCTGCCCTGCTGGAGCTGTGGGTCACTGGTGTCTGTGGGCAATGCAACAGGCGGCTGCTCCCCATCTCCACATCCACACCCTGCTCTGTGTACCACCCACTCCCATCGTCTCGGTCCCTCTCTCTTCTCTGCGCTGCTCAGGACTGCCGTTGCACCTTTGACATTCCCTTTTTGAAGTTCTTTCCAGCACACAGCAAGTGCTTTATGGGGTGGTTTGGTGAGCCTGCCTTTGCCTGGGAGGTGGGAATGAGGAAGACTCCTAAGGGGCAATGGACCTGTGAACGACGACATCACCCGCAGGGATAGGTTGGGAGTGGCCCCTCCCAATGGCCCCCTCCCAAGATCCCCTGGACATCCTGCTTAGTTATTATTCTCATCATCCCGCTTTTACAAACAAAGAGAGGGAGCACCAGAGAGCTTACATTGTTTCTCCAAGGTTATTCAGCTAGGAGGTGGCGGAGCTGAGATTTAAACCCAGGCAGCCGGCTCTAGGACCCACGTCCCTAATCCTTGGACCACTGGCTTCTGCTTGTAACTGAGTGTAGTGGTCTCCGAAGTTGGAAGGCTTCAGGCGGAAATTACTAGAAATTAAGTTCTATTTATTTTATCTCTTCCTTTAAAATTTCCAGTTTTCTTTTTTGGTGAACGTGTATTTTACTCGCAGTACATGTATATATAATTTTAAAAGGGCTCTATTGAGTATCATTTACATACCATAAATTCACTATTTTTCATGTATAATTCAGTGACTTTCAGTAAACATATGTAGTTGTGCAATCATCACCGTAATCCAATTTCAGAACATTTCCATCACCTTCCTGCTCGTTTGTAGTCCATCTCCAGGCTGCCGTTCATCTACTTTCTCTCTTTGCAGAATTATGTTTCCTGGACATTTCATAACACAGGGCTCAATGCAAAGCGTGGTAGTTTGTGTCTAGTTTACCCGACTTGGCATGACATTGCTGCGATTCACGTTTTAATACGTATCAGTATTTCATTCCTTCAGAACAGTATTCTGTAGTATGAAGACACCACATTTTGTCCATCCATTCACCACCCTCTGATCCTTTGAATGGTTTCTGCTTTTTGGCTGCTATGAATAAAACCACTAAACACATTCATGGGTCTTGTGAGGACAGAAGGTTTCACTTCTCTTGGGTATACACCTAGGAGTAGAACTGCTGCATCATCTGGCAGGTTTGCAGTTGACTTTTTAAGAAACTGCCAAAATGTTGTCCAAAGTTGTTGCATCATTTTACATGTCCATCAGCAATGTATGGGGTTCTAATTTCTTCACATCTTGGTTGGCACTTGTTATTGTTTTTAAACATTTTTTAAAATTTTTTATAAACATATAATATATTTTTATCCCCAGGGATACAGGTCTGTGAATCGCCAGGTTTACACACTTCACAGCACTCACCAAAGCACATACCCTCCCCAATGTCCACAACCCCACCCCCCTTCTCCCAACTTTTTTTTTTTTTTAAGATTTTATTTATTTGAGAGAGAGAGCAGAAGCAAGGGGAAGATGGAGAAGCAAACTTACCACTGAGCAGAGAGCTTGATGTGAGGCTCGATCCCAGGACCCTGCGATCATGACGTGCGCTGAAGGCAGAAGCTTAACTAACTGAGCCACCCAGGAATCCCTGTTACTGTCTTTTTGATTGTAGCCATCCAATGGGTCTGAGGTGGTATCTCCTTGTGGTTGAAATTTACATTTCTCTAATAACCAATGATGTTAAACATCTAAGTGCTCTAATATGTTGACATAAAGTTGTTCATAATATTCCCTTATCATCCTTTTAATTTCTGGGAGGTTGGCAGTGATATTCCCTTTTTCATTTTGATTTTAGTAATTCACGTTTTTTTCCTTTTTTTTTTTTCTTTTTCCTTGGTGTGTCTATCTAAAGTCTTGTCAGTTTTTAAAATCTTTACATTTTAATTTCATTTTTTTTCCTTATTGTTCTTCTGGTTCCTGTTTCATTGATTTCTACTCTAATCTTTATTATTTCCTTATTTTTTTATTGCTTTGGGTTTAGTTTGCTCTTTTTTTTCTTTTTCTTTTTCTTTTTTTTTTTTAAGATTTATTTATTTATTTGACAGACAGAGATCACAAGTAGGCAGAGAGGCAAGGAGAGAGAGAGGAGGAAGCAGGCTCCCTGCTGAGCAGGCAGCCCAATGTGGGACTCGATCCCAGGACGCTGGGATCATGACCTGAACCCAAGGCAGAGGCTTTAACCCACTAAGCCACCCCAGCGCCCCTGCTCTTCTTTTTCTAATTTCTCATTTGGACATAAGGTTTTTGATTTGGCATTTTCTTTTTCTAATGTAATTTTTAAAGCTATAAATTTATTCCTAATACTGTTTTAATGGCATTCTATAAATTTTACTGTGTTGTGTGTGGTCATTCAATTCAAATACTTTTACATTTGCCTTGTGATTTCTTTTTGACCTACAGATTATTTAGAAATGTATTGCTTAATTCTTAAATATTTGGTGATTTCCCAGATTTTCTTCTGTTATTGATTTCAAATTTAATTCTGTTGTGTTTGGAGAACATTATTTGTATCATTTTTATTCTTTTCAACTTATTGAAACTTGTTTTATAATCTAGTATATGGTCTATCCTGGCGAATATTTCCAGTGCACTTGAAAAGAATGTGTATTCCTGCTATTGTTGGGTGGGTTGTTCTATACATGGTAGATTAAATTGTTTGATTGTGTTGCTCAAGTCTCGTATATCCTTGCTGATTTCCTGTCTGGTTGTTCTATATGTTATTGATATTGGAGTGTTCAAATGTTCTTGGTGAATTTTCTCTTTCTCCTTTCCATTCTGCCAGTTTTTGTTTTGTATATTTTGGGGCTCTGTTGTTAGGTGCATATAGTGTTCATTACTCTATCATTCTGATAAATTGAACATTTTATCATCATAAACTGTCTGTCTCTACTATAATTTTATGTCTTAAAGTCTGTTTTACCAGACATTCTATTTCTCTTATGGTCATTGTTTGCATGGCATGTATTTTTCCATTCTTTCGCTTTCAACCTAGATCTTTCAACCTAGGTCTTTAGATCAAGAATGTTTCTTGTAGGCAGCATATAATTGGCTCTTGTTTTATTAATCCAGTCTGATAATGTTTAAGTCATCATATAAGCCTGACTGTTTTACTTACATTTAATGTAGTTATTGATATGGTTTGATTTATCACTGCAATTTTGCTACTTTTTCTATATGTCTCATGTTATTTTTTTTTTGTTCTCCTGTTTTTCCTTTACTGCCTTCTTTTGTGTTAAATACAGATTTTTCTCATGTACCTTTTAATTCCTTTGTTGTCATTCCTTTGTTATATTTTTGAGTTATTATCGTCATTGTTCTAGGGATTACAGTATGTAATTTATCACAGTCTACTTCAGCTTAATACTAATTCAGTTCTATAAATTATCAAGACTTTGTTCCATGTAACTTCGTGTTCTTCCCCACCCTTTGTGCTAATATTGTCGTGTATATCATATCCTTGTATTTATAAATCCAATAATAGTATTATAATCATTGCTTTATACTATCTTATGTCTTTTTAAAATTTTAAGAGAAGAAAGGAGAAAAACATATTTAGAGAATCTTTTATATTAATCCACATATTTATCATTTCTGGAGTTCTTCATTTTTTGCTGTGGATTCAAGTTACCACCTGGTGACCTTTCCTTGCTCCAGTAACTCTGTTCCCTCCCTCTCTTTGTGCTATTATGTATTGGTTATCTATAATGTTTTTTGTGTTATAAGCCCAATAATACAGCTTTATAATTAATATTTTATGCAACTATCTTTTAAATCAGTTAAAAGAAGAAAAGAAAATATATTTGTAATGTCATTTATATTTATCTACATAATTACATTTTTTGGTGCTCTTTATTTCTTCATATGGATCCGAGTAACTGTCTAGTATCATTTCCTTTCATCCTGAAGGACTTCCTTTAATATTTTTTATGAGGCATGCTTGTTAGCAACAAGTTCTCATTCTTTATCTGGGAGTGTCTGCAGTTCACCTTCATTTTTGAAGGACATTTTTATTGGATATAGATTTCTAGTTTGACTTTTTTGTTTTCTTTCAGCACCTTGATTATGCCACCCCACTCCTTCTGGCCTCCATTGTTTCTGATGTGAAATCAGCTGTTAATTTTATTGTGGTTCCCTTGTATGATGCATCATATTTCTCCTGCTACCTTCAAGATTTTCTCTGTCTCTGTCTTTCAACAGTTTTACTCTAATGTCTATGGGTGTTTTTCTGTTTCTCCTATCTGACTTTATTTGTATGTGTACATCTTTTTCATCAAATTTGGAAACTTTTGGACCCTTGTATCTTCAAATATATTTTTCTGGCTCTTTCTTTTTTTGGAAATCCCATTAAGTGTATATTGATATGTTTGATGATGTTCTACAGGTATTTGAAACTCTATTCACTTTTTTATCACTCTTTCTTTTCTTTAGATTGGATAATCTCAATTGATCTATCTTCAAGTTTGCTGTTGTTGAAGCCTCTTAGTGAATTACTCATTTCAGTTATTGTACTTTTCAACTCCAGAATTTCCACTTGGTTCTTTAAAAATATTCTACATATATATATATATATATATATATATATATATATATATATATATGTATACACACACACATACACATATATATCATACATATGATATAAATCATAGATATATTTATATATATATATATATATCATATGACATACACACACACACACACACACATATATATAGTTTCTATTTCCATGATATTCCCTGATGATTCTTTCATTAATTCTTTATACACGGTTTTCTTCAGTTCTTTGAAGACATTTATAATAGCTTCTTCAAAGTCTTTGTTTGCTAAATACAACATGTGGACCATTTCTGAGGCAGTTTCTACCGACTGCTTTTCTTCCCCCTCTGAATGGATCACACCTTCCTGTTTCTTTGCACGTCTTGTAATTTTTTGTTGAGAACTGGACATTTTCGATAACTCATTGTGGCAACTCTGAATTCTGATTCCTCATGACCAATTCCAGGGCTGTTGTTCCTGAGTTTGCTGTTTGTTTGTTTAGTGACTTGCCTAGACTACTTCTGTGGAGTCTGTCTTCCTCACAGTGTGAGGCTGCTGGTGTCTCTGCTCCATTTATTTCTTAAATTCCTCGTTTTGTTTTTAAGCTTGGTGTCCTAGAAATTGCCCTGGATCAGCATAGCTTAGCGTTATGCCAGTGACAGAAAGTGGCTTAAATACCTTGATCCAGTTTAGGCTTCTAGCCCCTGCCAATGCATCTGGGTGTGGGTTGGGAAACACATTCAAGATTTAGGCAGTTTACAAATCTGTCCCAACTTCTACTCTCTGTGCGCTTAGCCAGGGATCAGTAACTAGCTAAGGGCCTTCTCAGCGGCTGATTAGTGTGCACACAGCCTTCCCCCCAACACCCCTAGGGACATGTGGGAGCTTATCAAGGCTCACTATGACTTTCTTGTTACTGGATATCCCTTTTAAAAGTTTTGCCATTCTCTTGATTTGTTACTTGCTCCAAATCATATTCTACCTTAGGCTAATGCCACGATGTTGGCCTCAGTGTATATAATTTTAAAGAAATATATCTATACTGAGTCATGTGCACAACATATTTTCTGATGAGGGTGCATGACAAAACATGTGTGGCACCTACCTATCTAGTTTTGGGCATCTCTGACTGGTTTGCCCCGGCTGGGAGCTGCGTTTGGATGCTAAGCTCTGGACTAGCATCCCTTGGGTTTGGGGGTCTGGGGGGCACTTGAGAAGAGTTGTTGCAAAAACACAACTCTCCAGGAGGCTCCTCAGGGGCAAGTGGTGGTCATCCAAAGTGGTTGAACTTGCCTCCCTAGGACAGCTGGCCCTGGCCATCCTGGCTGGACCTTTGCTCCCACAGGGTTGCAGGCCTGGCTGCTCTGTCAGCAGGCTTGGGGTGGGGAGCCAGGTGCCCTCTACCCTAGCTTCCAGGCACCGGTAGCCTGCCAGGCATTCAGCAGGAAGATCTAACAGAGCCAAGAGAACGATCAATTCCCTCAGGGCAGGGCTGCCAGTAGGGGGGGTCACCCAGGAAGCAGCTGGCTCTTGTCCCAAGGAGCCCAGACTGGAGAGGGCTGGGGCCTATGGCCTCCTCAGTTCCCTGGGTAGTCACTGGAAGACAAGGAGTCAGGGCGTAGCCCCTTCCTACTGGTACTGCCCCTGTCCTTGGGGTGGGCACGCAGAGAGGCCTGTGTCCATGAGCTGAAGGTCAGTGTGCTCAGCAGGCACTGTGGGTAGGAGGGGTGGAGGGTGGAGGGGAAAACTGGGATGACAGTCACGTACACTGATGTCACTGGTCCCTCCGCCTCCCCAAGGTATCGCTTTCCTCATGGCCGAGCCTGCAGCTGAGTTCAGGGGGGCAGTCACGTCCCATCCCTGGCACGGCCCTTCGGCAGCTCACTGCACCACCTCTGGGGCTGCTGAGGTCAGGGTGGTACTTGCCAGCGCTGCCTAGTGTCAGCTCAGATCTGACAGTGGGGAACGGGAGCCCAGGGAATGGGGAGAGTGGCAGGGACAGGTGTCTGGGGGCTGGGTGCGGCCAGGCTGCTGAGAAGCTGTTCCAGGGTACATGGGGGGCTAAACTGGGCTTCTATCCAGGTGAGCAGCTGCCCTTGCCCACAGGCAGCTCCCCATCTGAGGGAGAGGACAGAGTTCCATCAGCAGATATAGCCTCTGTGTCCAAGCTGAGCGTGGTCGTAGCAGTAGTTGGAAACTCCCTCCCCACCCCCCATTCTCTCCTCCTGTGCAAGGCTCCCAGGTCACCCAGAACAGATCTTGTGGTGAATCCCTTCCCCAGACCCCAGGAGGACCCAGCAGGTGCCCTGCTTGTGACTACCCACGTGTAGTAGGGAGGGGCTCCCAGAGCCCAAGTGTGGACAGACAGCGGCGTCCCTGTGTCTGAGCTCGTCCTCAGGGCTGGGTCCAGCAGAGGGAGCTGGCAGCCAGCAGGAGCTGAGACAAGCCGTCCCTGACCCCTGAGATGGCCTTGAGGAGCTCTGGCTGCCGACCCAGGGTGGGGGATTCACCTGTGGCTGGCGGTGGAGTGTTGGCGGCATACATGGGGGTCCGGGATGCTTCAGCCCACCCCAACACCCAGTGCTGTCTCACAGAGACCCCACTGCAGAATCACAAATTCTACACCCCTCCAGCTCAGCCTGTGGAGTCCTTCCCCTTGTCCCCAGGCTAGGGAGTAATGCGAGGGATCTGACCCTTGGGTGTGAATTCTGTTCCCTTACCTACGAGTTTTGTGACTCTAGGCAGGTTATATAATCTCTCTGGGACTCAGTTTCTTCACCTGTAAAATGGGGCCGCTGTGAGGGGAACGTGCATGACACAGGCCTGGCACACAGTAGGTGCCCAGATAGGACGACGTCCTTTCTCCTCACTCCATTCCTCTTTGTTTCACTTGGAGTCATGACAAAATGGCTGGGGGATGGGAGAAGTGTGCTAGGGTGAGAGCCAGCCAAGGGGCAGGTGGCATTAACACGCACAGCACGCGTCCTTTGGAGACGATGTTTGAATTAGGTTTGCAGAAATGCTTCTAGTTAACCCCAAGGCAGACACATCAAACTATAGCCAGAATGAGGTGGCCCTTAGGGGACAAGGGGCATGGCCCCATTGGTGCTTCTCTGAGCACCTTGCCTAGCAACATTTCCATTCACATGCTCCTGGCTGCAGATCAGCCCCCAATAGCACTTACTGGCCTCTTGCCCCCGCCATCCATGCTGAGGTCTCCTTGGGGCATGTAGCTCTCTGGGTGTTCCCTCCCTTTCCCTGTGTGCCAGGCCCTGTTGAAGGCACAAGGGAAACAACAATGAGTTAAAGTGACCATGGTCGCTGACCACATGGACTTGGCATTCTAGTGGACAGTGAAAACAGTCAGCAAAATGAATGAATATATTAGAGGGTGATGATAAGTGCTCTGGGAAAAAATAAGGAAAGGTTGGGGGATGGGAGTGTAGGTGTTAACGGGGTGATGCAATGTGAATGGAAAGATCAGGAAGGCCACGAGGAGAAGATGATGTCTAAGCAAAGATTGGAAAGGCGAAGCCACGTTTACGACGGGAAAACATTCCACGGGAGGGCGGGAATAGGCAGTGCAAAGGCCCTGGGCTGTCACGGAATTGGCTCGTTTGAGGAACAGCAAAGGGGCCAGCATGAAATCAGTGAGAGGGAAAGTCGTGGCAAATGAGGTCAGAGGGGTAGGAGGGACCAGATTTTGTAGAGGCTAGCAGGCCACTGTCAAGCCCTTAGCCACACAGTAAACATGGATGCCGCAAAGGAACAAGGGAACAAGAGAGAAGGAATGAATGATGGACACAGGTCCTGTCCCTTCATTCCCCATAGCAGCAGGGACCCAGCTGGAGTGTTTCAAATGCTGAAGGCAATACACTCAGAGAGAACCAGGCCTCACTTTCCCCTTTCCCCTCGGGGTCTCCTGCAGGGGTGTCTCTGCTGACTCCTGGGTGATGTTGCTGTGGCTGAGCCAACTTACCCCCACTTTTCCCAGCGCTGGCCACCCCAGTACACTCACATCTCAGACACTCAGCCTCTCTGGAGTTAATGCCAGAATCTGGTCTGAGGTCCTTCTCTTTCCTCTCTGAGCCCAATCAGAGGGGCCACCACTTATGGGGAGCTGCTGTACACCCATGGACCTCAACCAAATGACCCCAAGCTCAGGCAGTGGTGGGAAGTGGCCAAGAGCCCAGTAATTACACTAAAGGTAACCAAGTAGCCGCTCACCTTCATCAGGCACTGACTGCGGGCCCAACTCTGCCCTCAACACACCACCTGCATTGTCTCCGTTAGCTCCAGAGGCCTCCACGTGCCAGTCAAAAGGACTGGGAGTCTAAGAGGTCAAGGAACTTGGGGCGCCTGGGTGGCTCAGTCGATTAAAGCCTCTGCCTTCGGCTCAGGTCGTGACTCAGGGATCAAGCCCCGCATAGGGCTCTCTGCTCAGCAGGGAGCCTGCTTCCCTCTCTCTCTGCCTGCCTCTCTGCCTACTTGTGATCTCTGTCTGTCAAATAGATAAATAAAATCTTAAAAAAAAAAAAAAGTTCAAGGGACTTGTCTGGGGGCTCTTCCAGGTGCCCTTCCTGGATGGTGGGGGGTCACAGGAAACTGAGAGAAATGTCCCTTCCTGCCCCTACCCTGGAGTGGGCCAAGCAGAGGGGTTCAGCTCAAGGCACCCCCAACTCCTGTGAGTCCCAAGCTGAGCATGACAAACTTCAGCCCTGCCTCTCAGAGGAAAGGCAGGTGCTGGGGTTGAGGTTCACAGGAGCTAGGAGAGCCGGGGCTGGTGGGCCCAAGGGGCCCCTCCTGTCCCTGGCAGGGCTTGTATCCCCCAGCATGTTGCTGCTTCTTTGGTCTGCTGGGCACTTGCTGCTCGCCCTTCCCCTCTGGGCTGGCTGGGTCCACTGGGAAGAGGAGCTGTAAGCAGGGCCAGGCCCGCCCCCCTACCTGATTGTCTGCGAATGGGTTTCCTGCAGGCAGAGAACAGATCTGGGGGACCCATAGATACAGAGGAAGGCCCCACTGGGCCTGTCAGAGCTCAGGTCTCCTGCCCTGGCTGAGGAGGCTGAAAGCCACCCTCTCTGAGCGGGGGACGCTG
Organism: Mustela nigripes; assembly: GCF_022355385.1. Taxonomy (NCBI): domain Eukaryota; kingdom Metazoa; phylum Chordata; class Mammalia; order Carnivora; family Mustelidae; genus Mustela; species Mustela nigripes. The sequence goes on from NC_081561.1 coordinate 59,683,145, forward strand.
CCTTCCTGCCTGTCCTGCCCCCGGGAGATGAGGGGACAAGGTGCAGGAAAGCTGCCAGGTAGCAAAGTGCTTTGCAAATGGAGGTCATGCACAAGTGCACATCTCTCACAGCTGGGGGGGGCTACTCTCCTCCGAACTTGAATGTCCAGGAACCGTACCTTCCACCTGGCCACAGCTCACCTTTCCCTTGACTGATAGGCCTTAACGCACATTTCTAACCCCCTATGAATCGAGACAAGCCTAGGGGAAGCAAGACTTGGGTCTGAGTCTGTTTGGCACAGGGCCAGATAGACAGGTAGCTCTTCCTCCCTGTCTCCCTTCCAGAGAACAGCAGGACAGAAGTGGGCAACGGGGTGGGGAGTAGAGTGGGGTTCGAGTTGCTCATAGAATCACAGAACCTGGGCCTAAGGACCCAGGTTTGTGTCCTGGCTCTGCCTAACAGCTCCTACCTCTCTTGAAGATGTTTGAGAATAGAAGTGATGCTCACATCACCCTATCAGACAAAGGCTCTGCAGGTCTATGAACCCAGAGCTGGTGGGATAGGAGGATGATTTCCGGGAGGAGAGAAAAACCTATGGAAGCGGCCAGTCTCTTGGCCTGGCTGGTGCCGCAGCCTGATCCCCAAGCCAGGGGTGACCCACTCTCTACATGGCTCCTCCTGGGCCAGGGCTGGAGCGTGATCCTCTGTGTTCCCAGTGCCTAGGGCAGGGGCCGTCCCACAATGGCCCCAACACTTGATCATTCAATCAATCTGGCAGAGTCGAATGGAGTTCTTGCTTGAGGGAGCATCGGCTGGAAATGACGGTGGCCTTATCACTGTGAATCCTTCCTCAGCAGTGAGCCCAAAGAGGTGGGCCCCTGGCTGGGCATCCTGAACTCCGGGAAAGGGAGGAACCCGTGGCTTTACACTCGGGAGTGCATCTAGAGCTGGGACAGGTACAAGGCTGGGAAGTGGAGTCCCTCCCAGACCATCACAGCTGGGCCCCAGCGGGGAGGTCAGAGGGGCACCAGCTGGTGGGCACCACGGTGGAAACAGTGTTAAAAGGAACTGCATTTTGAAAATTCATGTTCAAACTCTGGTCAGATGAGCTCTTGTCCAAATATCAGGGCATGGCTCACCATGCAGAGAGGGAAGCCACCCTGGGCAGAAGGAGCTGGGATCTCAGGGATAAAGGGCTAGGATGGCATTCTTTCTTTTAGCTCTGTTGCAGCTGGAAAAAGGTCCAGCTCTCCCTGCTAGGGGGACCCACCGGAATCAGATTAGAGTGGGTCTGGGTCAGTCCAAGCAAAGGGAAGGGTTAGGATGGAACTGACCCTATTTGTGGTGCTGAAGTCTGGGGCCAGAGGTTGTTTTGTGTACAGAGCTGAAAGACCCACTCCGGAGTACAGAGCCTCAGCTCTGTAGGGAGGGCAGAACCCCAGAGGTAGGCTTATTTTGAAAAGCAGGAAGGGGCCATCTGGGAAGTGACAGGCTTCTGAGCTTGAAGCCAACCCCCACCAAATACCTGGGAGTTGATTATTTGGCCTGCGGATTCATAGATAAAGAAGACAGAGATTGACGGGACAGACAGAACAGATAGCAGTTGAAGCCCTGGTAGGGACAAATGATTTCCTACATCCTCACAACATGGAGAGGTGGGATTTGTTATCACCAGTTGGCAGGTGAAAAAACAGGCTTCTGGAGGTTAAGCAATTTGCCCAAAGCCACATTGCTAGAAACAGGCCGCTCAGGGTCCCAGCTCTGCTGACCACGAAGGTCAGGTGTCTCCTTTCCAGACCTTCCAGTCGGCTCTCATGGGAACAAACGAAACCACGCTGAGCAGCCCCAGCTTTCTTTCCCACAAAGATGCAGGGCTGCCAGAGCGGGGGTGGTGCTGGGTTTTCACCCTCGGGGTGGCAGAGCCTGTTGGGATACTTGAGCGAGGCTGGCTGTCATGACAACCATGACACACCCATGGTGACAGCTGATGAACGGACCCCTGGAATTCTCTAGGGCTTATCCCAGGGCCCTCCTCCTTGGTTCCATCACCCTGAACATTCTTATTCATGAGCCAAGGAGTTATAAGTTACTAATAAGAAAACTTTCCCAACACACCTGCTTAAGTAAAAAAAAAAAAAAAAAAAAGCAAGGTACATGACAGTGTATAGACAGTGGAGACCATGCTTCTCTTTGTATAATCAAAAACGTACGTATTTGATTGTATGTCCACAGATCATCTCCAAGGATACATGAGAAACCAAAGAGGCAGCCAGGGTCTTGCTTTACGCTGTATGTCTTTTGTGCTTTTATTTTGTGCCATATAGGTGTGTGTGGGCGGAGGGGTGGGGGCTTGGGTAGGAGGATATGGATAAAGAAATTCTATCGAAAGAAACCTGGAAGATTGGCTGACCATAAATTCACTAAAAATCGCAGGGAAAACAAAACAAAACAAAACAAAACACACCCTATAATCTGAGGTTATATTAACAGGAGACTAAGACCCTGCCTGAAGGAGGTGTATGTTCTGCTATATTCTGTGCTGATTAGGCTGTACCCAGAATATGGGGCCTCTCAGAGGGAGCCATGTTTGAAGAGAAGCCCTAGGAGCTAGACTGGACCTGAGAGGACAACTCGGCTACAAGAGAGGTAGGTGGAGGGAGGGAAACTTGACCAATATGGAGATGCCAAAGAGATCGAGGGGCACTGAAGGACTGGCATGTGGAAGCAGGATGGGTTCGATTTTTTTTTTTTTTACATGCACCCCTATGTTTGTTTGTTTGTTCATTTTGGTTTCAGGAGTAGAATTTAGTGATTCATCACTGACATATAACCCCCAGTGCTCATCATAACAAGTACCCAGAAGGGCCTGATTTTTAAAATTTGCTTCTAAGAATTGAACTTGGATCAATGGTTTGGAAGGTATAGGGAGACAAATTTTGGCCTCAGGAAGACCTTTCTAATCATTAGAATTGGATTATATAATAAGATAATATAATAATAAGAATAATATATAATGCATTAGATAATTTATCAATATAATGTAATAAAACTACTTTCTAATAATTAGTACCGGGATGCGTTCTGCATTACTAGATGTATTCAAGCCTCCACTGATGACATCTCACTAGGATGTTGTGGAGGGCATCAACAGAAATCACCGGGACTGGGATTTGGAAGCCTACCCCCAGCCTATGGAAGCTGTATGTCTGGAGTTAAAATTTAGAAATCTGCTCTCCTGATTTGTTTTTGCCATGCACGCAGATAACCGGACTCCATACACTCCTCCATTCACAGTGTACTATCATCATTGGTCTGGTCACCTCTGGTCTCCACTCCCATTTTCCACCATCCCCAACCCCCTGCTTCCAGACTCTCATTTTATGTGATTGATATAGGTCTGGAAACACGCATCTTCTTTGCATGCTGCATTTTGTCCTTTCCTGCATGTTTTCTCATTTTTGGAAATGCTGTGATGCTGTCATTCCCCTCTGATTTTTACTTTTTTCTTTGCACACTGCTGTTGGTACGCGTTCTCATAGGTGTGTCGGGCTTGATTCTAACTGCCGCTTTGCATCTGACTGATCCACTCCCCAGCAGTGGGAACTTAGGCTGCCTCCAACTCCCCACTTACTCCAAGTTTTGCCATCATGAGCGCCCCATGCCTGTCCTCTCTCCCCTGTGTATAATCATTTTTCCAGGCTATATACCCTCTCGTGGGATTCTGGGATATGGGGTGATGCATGCTTCCCTGCACTAAACACAGTCAGAGTGCTGCTCTTAGAACAGATGGACCCATTGAGCCTCTCACCTGTAGGACATGAGGGTCTTGTCTCCCCACATCGAGTAGAATTCACCTTTCTCATTTGTGCCATTCAGCTGGGTGTGCAGAGGGGAGCCTTTTGAAGTACACATCTTTCAGATGGCTAGTGAATTTGCACAACCTTCATATACCTGACCTTTGCATTTCCTCTTCCATGGCTTGCCTCTTCCTCTAATAATAATTCTTCTTCTTCTTCTTCTTCTTCTTCTTCTTCTTCTTCTTCTTCTTCTCCTTCTCCTTCTCCTTCTCCTTCTCCTTCTCCTTCTTCTTCTCCTTCCTCTTCTTCCTCCCCCTCCTCCTCCCTCTCCTCCTCCCCCCTCCCCATTCCCCTCTTCTCCTCCCCCTCCTCCTCTTCCTCCTCCTCCTCCCTCTTCTTCTCCTTCTCCTTCCTCTTCTTCTTCCTCCCCCTCCTCCACCTCTTCCCCCTCCTCCTCCTCCTCCTCTTCTTCTCCTCCTCCTCCTTCTTCTTGCTTACTTTTTTCTATTCGATTTCTTGTCTTTTTTCTTATTGGTTAGCAGGAGTTCCCTGACTATTTTAGATTTTAACCCCAGGCAAGTTCTGAAGTTGTGAACATCCTCTCCCTGTCTGGGAATCTTCCATCTTCGAAGATATCTTCAGGGTCAGGGAGGTTCCAGAAGCCTCAGGATAGATATACATCACTTAAGATCATTTCTAATTTTGTCATGGCATGTTTTTAAGATTCTTGGCCTTCATGAGGAGTTTCCTTGCCACCTCTGTGGGGGAAACAGAGGCGTCAGGAGAGCCGAGGATAAGGCAAGTCATTGTGAATGTGGACGTGGAGCTGGGACGCCCCCAAAGCTGCCTCTAGCAGTGTGTGGCATTGTGAAGATGTTCATGTGTTGTGGCCCAGACTTTTGAGATCCTCCTGGGAGATGAGTTCATTCAGTAAAGTCTAGAATAGTTCATTTGGGTAAAGTCTAGAATAGCTCATTGTTTGGAAGAGGTCGTCGATCTATGGGAACTTTCTCAACCACAGAAGCTAACCCTTTCATCTGGGGAAGTCTTAAAATTTGACTGCAAATGTTTAACATGCCTCTCATTGAGAGGTAGTGGAGGGAGGTCTGTGTTTCCTCCCCTTGAATCTGGGCTAGTGCTGGTCCCTTCTTTGTGCTCAGTAGAATTTTGCAGGAGTGATGTTGAATGGCATCTGAAGTTAGGTCAGAGAAGACCCTGCATCTTTTGCCTCTTTTAGGATTCTCACTCTGGAGGAAGCCATCTGCTGTGTAAGACATCCAGCTACCCTGAGGCTGCCATGCTAGAGAGGCCATGAATAGGGTCTTGGGTCAACAACACGGTCCCAGTCGGTGTCCAGCACCAACTGCCAGCCATGTGAGCAAGTTGCCTTGAATGTCCAGCCCTAACTGACGTCTAACAGCAATTGTGTGAGAGACCCCACATGAGAACTGTCCAGCTGAGCCCTTTCTAAATTCCTGACCCACAAAATCACAAGACAACAAAACTGTTTATACCATTAAGTTCTGGGGTACTTTGTAATGGAGCAGAAGTAACCACATCAATCTTCTAGAACATAGCAAGTGTTTACTTCAGATCTTCAACGACGACTCTAATACGTATAACCTTTATGGGTCTCTTTCTATTGTCTGCTGTTCTGATGTTTTGAAATTATGTTTTCTGACTCCTCCTGTGTGGGTATTTTCAATTATGTGTTGGACATTGTATTTATGGACTTCTTTGTAGAAAAAAACCCAGGCCCTAGAATGATGTTAGATTCTTTCAGAAAGGATTTACATTTGTGTCTGCCTGCTACCTAGGGCACTGATAATAGTTACCTGCTTCAGTTTTAAGGCCTCTGTGATTAGAACCTGAGCTGTGACCCTTAACTCCAAGGTATAGCCCTTTTGGGGTGCCTGCCCAAAGACAAAGGGCTCACTAAGTCCAACTTTTTGGTAAGCCTCAGACTCCACCACATGTTCTCTGAGTTCCACAAGGCCATCAGAATTGTTGTTCAGCTTCCTGGACTCTGAGCTGACCCCTCTTCCATGGGCAAACACCCTTAGTGGAGAAAATAGCCTTCAATGGCACTCTTTCATCTCTGGGTCTCAGTCATGGCCCAAAAGTTCTTCCTATCTTGTGAGCTCCTCAGTGTTTCGAGCAGATTTTTAAACTATTTTGTCCAGTTGTTCTAGTTGTCCTCAGTAGGATATTGGTCTAAATCACTTAGGCTGCTATTATTAAATCTTACTTAATTCTTTAAATGTCAAAAAAATAAATACGAAATCATGTTCTTTGAAAGTCCTTGTAAAAAATGTATCACACGGTCTGAAACCTTCTTAAACAGAGATGGACCATAATCCAATTTTCCACTGAAGCCTCAGGGTCCTCGTTAAGAATATCCCCTACTGTAGTCAAAACATAGTGATACCCCTCGGAACTAGGATATGTCGTTTTTTTTGCTCCTACTCTGAATAACTCAAGATTGCTTTAGTTTTCATTCTCAGATCTACTTTTTATTGTTTATGTTTTTGCACCTTTTGCTATCAGTGAGAATATCCTTACTGGCCTTCCCCCCCCCACCTCCTGATTTTTTTCTTTTACTACATACATAAATTGGACAACCAAGCATACTAGAATAGGGTGTAAGGTAAGAGCAGACAGGCTCTGACTCAGGTAGGGGGAAAAAAAATGAGTGAAGCTCTGAAGTTTAATTGCCAGACTCGAGTCCAAGAATTGTCAGGAACATCTTTAGTCTGTTCAGAAGCCTTATGACCTCAGCCCTCAGTCTAAATGGTAGAGGTCATCAAGCATGTGGGCTGTGGACAAGTAGAATGTTGTTGCGGTTGCCCTGACTTTGGTGTCCCCACCGGAGGCAGGGAGTTTGGGGGCACAAGCTGTGCCCTAAAGCAATTCAGGGGCTTTGGCCAGCTATAAGCCACCTTCTCTTTGTTTCCGAGGCCCCACCCTGTCTCCTGGCCAAGGAGACTGAAGAAATCTTGGCAGAGAACGCTATTCCCTGCTGCCCTGCGGAGATGACCACTTCATGGAGAGCACAGGGAGGAAGGAGGAGAAAAGCGAAGAGAAAGGTTCTCTTTCAGGCTTAAGATGATGTGGAGTAGCTGCTCTGTGGCCTGCCAAGAGCTGACTCACCGGGCTGGGACAAGGCACTACAGGTGCACTCAGGCCAGCAGACAATAGGCGCCTGTTGCAAACAGCCCCACACCCGAAACGGACCACCGGGGTCAGGTGGAGACAGTCCCTGAGGGAGCATGGAGGCTGGAAGGGCAGGCAAGAGGCTTGGCCTGGGAAGCTGCTCTTGTCCCTCCTTCGCCTGGCTCTGAGCACTCACAGCCATGGGTACCCTATGATTTCCAAGGCACAGGAGCACTGGACCAGGAGTCCAGAGACCAGGGGCACTAGGGAGTGGCCTCTATTGTGGGCTCCATCTCTCATCTGCTGGCTCAAACGCTCTGGTTCTCACTGCCACTAGCATGCTCCATAATGTGGGGAAAGGCACACACACTTTCCAAGCTTTGTTTTGTCCCTCTCTGGGTGAATCCTTACCTGCATTATCTCTTTAAATCCTTACTGTCTTCTGAAGTAAGGTGACATTGTTTGTCCCTTTTTACAAATGAGGAAACTGAGACCCAGGTGGCCTGCTGATGCACAGAATGGTTTCTAGGCCAGAGCTGTGTGAGCCTGGAGCCCATGCTCAGCCCTGCGTTGCCACCCAAGTAGACGAGAACCCAACATCCAGCATCTTGGCAAATATGAGGACTGCTCTGGGGATCTAGCAAGGCAATGGGGGGGGGGTGATCAGGAAGCTTCCTGGAGGAGGAGAGATGGAGCAGCTCCTGGCATGGGGACAGGCAACATGAGGGGTGAGGGCTGGTGGGGACAGGGAGCCGAGACTCGGACCCTTAGCTGACTCCTGCATTCAGCAGCAGACTAGAGGGAGGGGAAAAGGATGAGGAGGGAGACTCACTTCTGTCTCTCTTAAGCCTTGGGGGAGGGACCTGGGACTCTCTTCCTGGGACCTGGTGACCCAAACCATCACTACCCACGGGTTAATTTCCTGAGAGACTGGCGTCTTCCTACTTTGTCCCCTTCTCCCCTCCTGTCCCCAAGCTCCCGAGCCTGTGCTCCCTGACTGCTCTGCCAAAGGGACCCTGGTCCAGGACCTCATGGAGCTCTTTCTCTGCTGTTGCCCGGCAGCAAGAGATGAGGGGTAAATGCCCCAGAGCTGCATGCCTAGAGACCGTGTTCAAGGCGGGCTCCTCCTCACTGAATGGCTAGGTCAGCCACCAGCCCTCACTGAGGTTTCCTGTCTGAAAAGGGAGGTTGTTTGGGGGGCCTCCTCCCACAGGGACTCAGAGTGAGTGAGCTGAGATTGCTCCCTGGGGAGGGAGGGGCTGAGGAGGCCTGGCAGGCGAGAAGGAAGGGAGAGCTGCCCTCCCTTCTTCCTCCCTCCCCTTGTCTACAAGCCTCCCAGGGTCCTTTGCCTGAAAAAGAAACCATCTGCCTTGCCTTGTCAGAGGACAGGGTCTCGATAAGGAGTTCGGGGAGCAAAGCCAGCCTGCGTGTTAATCCTTGCAGGCTTCAAGTTAGCCGGAGAGACTGGCAGAGTGCGGGGCTGGCCCAGCGGTAGTCCTGTCCAGACCTCCTGCTATCAAGGCAGCAGACAGTTAGCCAATTAGCCTGGAGGAAACCGGTCTGGCTCCCTGGGGGCTCCGCTGCATCTCCCAAGGGAGTAGTGGCTTCTGAGAGTGCTGGTTTAGGCAAAGGGGGGGCATGCTGTGGGGCCTTGCCCAGGACCCATGGGGTACCCAGAGGAGGGGGCCTTCTTGGCTGCCATTTACAAGGGAGGAGACGACAGGGCTGGGGCTCTGTGAGCCAGACAGGCCTCCTGGGTGTGACCTGGGCCTGGGTTATGGTCAGCCCGTGTCGTTATGATCATTGTTCTTATTGTTCCCACTACGCAGGGAGCACCTGTGATGTGACATTGTCTCTGTGAAGTCATATTATTAACTCCAGAGAGGCCGGGGAGAAACTGAGAGGAAATTCCAGCTCAGTTCTTCAAAACCCGATGTCCCAGCTATGATGTTCTGCCATATCGTAGCAGTCGGGATCAGCCGGGGCACTCGTTGTAACCGCAGATCTCCTCACCCACGAGGCCTGCTCCGTCAGGATTTCTTAGGGGTGGAGACGATTGCAGGCCCAGAGAGGGTCCTGGGCTGATCAGAGGCCTCCCTGGGTCCCAGGAACCCCAGGGCCTCAGGGTTTGCCCTCTTCCTGAGTTTTGGTCACTGACACCCACGGACATCTCTGGCGAGTCTGTTTCTCATCAGCCTCTCTGGGCCTTGAAACCAAGGCTTGAGGCTGGCCCGTGGCCTTGTGGTTTAGAAGGAAGGGGAGGCCCAGCCCTGGAGTTCCCAGGGCCTCTTCACTCAGAAGCCTGCCCCGGCCTCACACACGCACATGCGTGAACTGGCAGGACCCTGGGCAACAAAATTCTGCCTGCACGTGCACTTGGGGCTCAGGGCTGCAGGCCCAGGGAAGCCTGGTTCAGGGGTGGCCTGCTACAGACCAGGGGAGCCGGGGAGACAAGAAGGCCTGGTCTAAGAAGGCCTCACCCTGGCCAGTCCTGGCTTTGTGCAGCTCCATCTCTTTCTCCTCAGGTGGCTGGGTTCCGTCTCTGAAAAGGTTCTCCCTTTGCTACCTGGCCTGGAGGGGCTCACAGGCTTACCAGGGAGTTTAGGAGGTCAGGAGTCTCCACAGTGAAGCCCCCTCTGCCCTCCGTCTCCACACAATGAGGCACAAGGCTGGTGCCCGAGGAGCACTCGCTTTGCTGGGTGGGGGCTGGGCCGGCACAGGTCAGACCCTAACCTCAGACCTGAATGACCCCGAGTGGTGGCCCCTCCATGTTCAGGCCAGAGACAGGAGCTGACCTCCACAGCCGAGCCGGAGCTGAGGGCCTGAGGTCCCAGGCCAGAAGGTGGGGGCATCGGGGGCCTCTGGCCTCAGACACAAACCTGATCCTGCGGCCCTGCTTCTGTTGGGGGAGAGCTGGCCTGACTCAGGGGTGGGTCATCCCACCACAGCCTCCCCTCCCCCTTGGATTTGGGGGCCTGTGGGCTACCACCAGCTACAACCAGCTCTGAGAGCTCCTTTAAGGCGGGGCCTTCCATGATGTACAGTGGGGCCGGGGTGGGGTGGGCAGTAAGTGCGCCAGACACCCCAAGTGTGCAAACACACCCCTTCTGTTCCCCCCTCCTTTCTCTCTAGGTGCTTAATTCCTTCCTTCCTTCCCTCCCTCCCTCCCTTCCTTTTCCTTCCTGTGTCTCAGCCCTAGGACATGCCCCCACACTGCAGGACCTGCTTACAGGACCCCCAGAGAGGAACATAGGTTGATGGTCCAGAGGCTTCCTATCAGGGGCCAAATCTCCAAATAATCCCTGAACTGAGGGCTGCTTCTCACCAGCCTCTCTGGACCTTGAGGAAATCAAGCTCGAGTCAGGCCAGCAGGATCTTTTCTGGAGACACACTTCCTCAGAGGGGGCTTAGGAGACCAATTAGGGATTGGCACATCCCTCATGGTCATTATGGGCCAAGCCCCTGCGCCGGCCACCCTCAGCGCTGGCACTCTGCTAACCCTCATCCCTACCCTCCTCCCGGCCTGAGGGCCGCCTTCCTCAGCCAACTCATCGAGTCCTGCATGGGGCCCATCCTGGGCTCGGTGCTGAGAAGATTACAGGTCCTGTCTGCCAAGGGCTGACAGTCTGGCTCAGAGATGCCTACTTTATCCAGAGAGAGATGCTCGAGAGAGCAGAAGTAGGCAGGGCTGAACACAAGTCCCTTCTCTCAGAGATGGCTGACTCAGCCCTGGGCAAGGAACTGGGACAGGTAGGACTGCCACAGCGCCCTTCCGCCTTGTGAGGGGCAGGGAATGGGACCCAAGATATAAAAGAAACATCTCTAGGCTGTGAGGTAAGCAGCCTCTGGCCTAGACTGCCTGGGTTTGCATTCAGGTCTGACCCTCATGAGCAAACAGGACTTCCGTGAAACAGCCCTACCTGGGAGGGCTGTTTCCACAATTAAAAGAGTTTCTCGATGTGAGACACTGGAATAGTGCTTGGCACATAGTAAGCCCTCAACTGATGTTAGATGTTATCATTATAGACTGGACAGCAAACCAAAACCCACCATGAAGAGCTTTAATTGACTGTTGACATTTGGTTTCCTCTACTGGGCTCTGAGCTCCCCAGGCGCATTATCTCCTATGCCTGGCACATCTCAGAGACTCAAAAATGTGTGTTGAAAGGATGAACACAGGAGTAAACGAATCAGGGAGAGTATGGCATCAAGAGATACTTCCTGGAAGAGGCAGAGCCAGCAGCAAGGGTCCCACAGAGGTGGGGAGGTAAGCCTGAGGGAAGTCCTCGAGGCCTCTGGCTGGGCTGGTGGCAAGGGAGGCTCTCAAGGAGAGGAGCCCAGCCAAGCCGGAGGGGGGCAGCGGGGAGGGCTGGAGGGGGCAGCTGGAGAGAGGCTGGAGGGTGACTGAGCCGGCTGAAGCCGCCCCCTAGAGACCGGACCGCCCATCCCCTGCCCTGGGTCACAGGGGCCTGGGGCTGGGTGAGGATGGGAAAAGGGCAGGGAGAGGCAGTGGGGGGCCCTCACCTCAAACCTGCCTTCCTCCTCTGCCCAGGCACCAGCGGGCCGTTTATGGAGCCTGCAATTCTGTTGTCACTGAGAGAAAAACCAGCCTCGCTCCACAGACCCCTCCACCAGTGGAGAAACGAGCGTTGAAGATAAGAGGCGTTTAAACAAATACATTCGCATACAGGAGACTTAAAAAGGGAAAAGACTGAGAATTTTCTCTCCCCTCTTTCCTTCCTTCCCTCTTCTTCATCGTCCTTTCCTTCATGTTTTTCTTCTATCAACAACCTACCCAGCAGATCGACAGAACAAAACAAAAGCCACGCCCCATCTCGGTGGCATCCTGTACTAAACTCTGAGGATCTATAAAAGGTTTTATTGACCCAGAGCCAATAAAAGGGTCATCCTGTTCATTCCTCTGCCTCCAGATGCAACCGCAGATAGATCCCTACAGAGGACGCCCTGTTCCCCTCAGAGGTGCCCTGGGGCCTCCACTCTAGCCCCTTCTTCTGTCCAGCCTAGGAATGGCTCTTGGGCAGCAGAAGGTCCAGTCTAGATCCAGCACTCACCACTACCCAGGGAGCAGGTGGGCTGTGGATGGTGCAGCTCAGGTCAGACGGTGGGGAAAGTGTTTCTGTGTGGGGAGACACAGCCCTGCCCTCAGGGAGCCCCAGAGTCTGAGGGGAGACAGAGCCTGTGTTCTAGGAAACCCCTGATGCAGAGGAGTAAAGAACTGCACCACAGATAATAACCTGTTTTTCACTTTTGAAGCAGGATGACAAGACATTAGGCAGGATGGGCCCACCAAATCTGTATCACAGAGAGGGGTGAGTGAGAATGTGTGGGAAGCTGTGACAGGTTAAGGGACAGCAGGGACAAGTATCCTTAGTTCCCTCTATTCCTTTTCTGTCTCTAGCCTGACTGACCAAGGGGGAGGGTCACTGGAATCCAGTGTCCCCTTGAGGCAGGAGAGAGTCGGGGCTGGAGAAGCAAGAGGTTGGGAGAGGCCTGCTGAGTGGCTCTCTGGAGTCTGGCAGGCGAGTGACCACAGGAGATAAGGCCCCATGATAAGGGGCAATCAAGCCACCTCGTTTAGTGGAGAGCCTGTCGGTGACAAGCTGAGCCCTGCACGGCCCAGGGTGTGTGTGTCCGGGGGGAAGTCGGGGAGTAGGCGTGATTTGGGAGCTCTCAGCTGGCGGTCAGCACTGGCAGGCGGGAGGGTTCCCAAGGCAGAGCCCCCAGAGCCTCCTGTCTGTCTCTGCCCAGGTGGAAACATTCCCAGTCCCTGACATGGGAGCATCTGTAGTGGGACCTCATTAAGATGGAGACGGTGGGGATGGAATGTGGCGGAGGGGGGGGTCCTGGATTCCCAGCGGCTTCTTGGCTCCGCCCTTGGTCACATTATATCGAGTGCGAACTGACTGGCAGCCGGCACGTCCACTGGCGTGCCTATGACCCAGAGGCTGGAGGGAGGGTTCCGGGGAGGGAGAGTGTGAGCCTCAGGGCGGTGGCATTGGCTTTGGCCTTTTCATGACCATGAAGAACCCCCTCTGGGGCTCAGGTGGTGAGCTGGGGCTGCCTGCTCGTGCTTGCAGCGGCCGACACTGGGAAGACTTTTAGGTTCAGAAGGAGAAACTGAGGCCCACGGAGGGAAAAGCTCTTTCCCAGCACCACCCAGCCCGCACCAGGACCGCAGTCAGACTTTGCTCCTCTCCACGTATGGGTGTGGATGCTGTGGGCTGTGTTCTGCAGGCCGGGCGCCTGCAGTGGGGCCCTGGAAGGGGTCCCAAGCCCAGATCTGGCCCCCCCGACTGTGGACAGCCAAGACGACCCACATGGGATGGCCCCCAGACTTCCAGGCGACACTCACTCATCACTCCATTAGTTGCTCTCCAGCGGACAGGCCACAGACGGTTCTCATTCTGGCCTGGCGCTCCCCGAGGCCCAGCGAGAGCATGAGGACATGCTCAGCTTACGAGTCCCCAGGGCCTTCCGAGTTCACATTGGTTTCAGGCAGAGCACGGGAGAGTCGGGCACGCAAATTAGCTCCCAAGAAAACTGCTCTCGGCCTTCACCCGGGTACTGCCACAGAGAAACACTGAGATTGTCTGCAGCTGGGCACCGTCCCTGCCCTGTCTTCCCTTCCAGAAGGGGGAGCAAAAGACATGGGGACAGCCAGCTGTGGGGAGGGGGAGAATCGCATAAATCAAAATGCCTGAAATGAATATGGATAGGAGCAAGCTTTATGCAAACACATGCAAATAGGCATGCAAATCTACCCCAGAGGATGGGGAGGTGGGGAGGACATGTGCAAATCAGGGTTCCAGAAAGTCGTGACAGCGAGAGTCTCTGTTCTAGTGAACAAAAACCAGGGATCCCCAAATATATCCTTGCGCAGAGCTTGGGTCTGCCTTCTCTACCAGAGTCCCAACTCTGTCACTCCATCCCCTCCGACTGCTTGTGGTCTGACCCCAGGTCACTCAGGGGCTGGGGCAGAGCATGGTATGGCCCAGATGGAGCCTCCCATAGGGCCCAGCTTCCTTCTACTTTTCCCAGGCTGCACTGCTAAGTGCCCTCCAGCTCCTAACCACTGTGTCTGCCTGTGGATGGCCAGGAAGGGTCTGTGGCTGCCCATCTCCCGTGACTGCAGTGTCCACCCCAAGCTTGGCCTGTCCCCCAGCAAGAGGCCCAGAGAGTGGTCTGCCCAAGAAAGATGGCCTCCTCCGTGGGCCCTCCTTTTGTTGCCAGCAATGCCCAGCACACAAAAGATTCTCGATAACAAATGAGGCCCAGAGTAAATGAATGCACAAACGCAAATTCAAATGCATGGTCACTTCCCTCTGGGAACCCTTGTGCTCCCCTCCGGCTTCTTAGTATTTCTCACAGTTGCTTGAGTATTGGAGCTGAAATGTTTGTGCTGTTTCCTCATGGCCTCAGCCAGCCTGTGCCCACCAAGGGCAGGAGGGCGTCCTGGCCAGCATTCTGATCCTGATTTCTTCCATGGAGGGCTCTCAAATGTTGATTAACTCAATGAACACGCAAACATATGGTTTGTAAGTGTCTGCCTGCTTCCCTCTCCCCGCATTGTGGGACCCTCAGCATTTGGAGGGTGAGGACAGGCTCACTTTTCCATAGAACTCAGGGCTGGGCACGTAATAGGCACTCATGACTTGTGGGACACATAGATGGGTGCATGGGGACCTGCTGACAGGTCTCCTTCCTGTTAGAAGGGTCTTGACTCTTAGGCAAATAAAGGAGGAAGTGAAGGGATGAGAAGTGAATGAATAAGTGAGTTAATAAATGATGGAGTCCTCTTGGACATCTGAAGATGCTGTTGCCTGCTGCACAGTGTCTCTGTCCCCAGCCCAGGTGACCACACACACACCTGTGTCCTGTTCTTGGATTTGAGGTCCTCTCTGACTTCTCCCCTGGAACCTACTCCAGCCTGCTTCTGTGTCACCGTCCCCCAGCTTGGATCTTCCATGGTTCTTCCTGTGGCCTTGACCCCCCATCACCCTATTATCCCATCCATCTGTTTGGCCCAGAACCCCACAGTCTCAGGGTGGCTTTCTCCTTCTTTCCTTGAGGTTGCCAGGTCAAGTGCAGTTCTGAAGCCAGCTAAACTTTCTGGATTTGAATCTCTTGCCACCTGCCATCTGCCAAGGGGCAAAACACTGAAATTTCCGCAGCCTCAGTTTTCACATCTGTAAAATGGAGATAATATTGGCCATTAAGAGGCTTAACTGAGGCTCCAAACTGACTCCTGATATGGTGCCAACTGCTTGCTTATGCATTCCTTCCTTGGGTCTTCCCTTCCCTCCCTGCACCTGCCACTCCCCCTTTAACCTCCCGTGGGGCTTGCTCTCTGCCCAGGGGAACCCCCCCTTGCTTTTGAGGAGCAGGAGTAAAGGACTAGCTTCTGTAGGAAGGGGAGTCCCGGAGCTGGTTTGGGTGGAGCGGCCCCCCACCAGGAGCAGGGAAGGAACTGGGACCCTTAAGCCAGAAAAGGGGAGGTGCCCTAAGAGAGAAGGGGAACTGGAACCTCTGTGTGAGGCATTCCAAAGCAACAGCTAAAACCGAAACAAGAGAGAGCTTAAGGTGAGGTACAAGAAAGGACTTCCCATAAGGGAAGTGGAGGGAGAAGCACGTTGTCAGAGGCAGAAGCTGGGGCGCTCCTGCCTGAAGTTTAGGGGGCCTTGAGAAAAAAAACATTTGAATTTATCTTCTGCTTCCAAGTTATCAAAGCATTTGCCTAATCCTTATCTTATTTCATCACCATCATAAGCCCCGAATTCATGGTAACCGTGTACAGCCGTCCCCCTCATTCGCGGTTTCGCTTCCCACGGTTTCAGTTACGCGCGGTCAACATCGGTCTGGAAGCAGATGCCCCCCTTCTGACTTCTTCAGAATGTCGAAAGCAGCCTAATGCCGTGTGACAGTGTCTGTGTCGTTTCCCTCGCCTCATCTCTTGTCGTCTTACCTTGACCCAGGAAGAAGGGGGGTACAGCCCAGTAAGGTCTTTGGAGAGAGTGACCACATATACATAACTTTTATTACAATAGTTGTTATCGTTGTTCTGTCTTGTTAGTGGTTATTGTTGTTAATCTCTTATTGTGCCTAATTTGTAAATTAAACTTTATCTCATGTATGTATGCAGAGGAAAAAACATCATATATATATATATATATAGAGAGAGAGAGAGAGAGAGAGAGAGAGCACTTGGTATTCTCCACTGGGGATCTTGGAACATATCCTCTGTGGTTGAGTGGGGCTATGGTAGTTTGTAAAATAGGTGGAACAACCATCATGATTCCCATCACATAAGGAGAGAAGAAGGTTCTGGGAGCTCACAGGACTGGCTCAAGGTTGGCCAGTGGATGGTCAGGGAACTGGACTGAGATCTCTCTTATGAGTAAGCCCAGATTATTGGCTTTCCCTCCCCCTTTCCAGGGTGTTTTTTTTTTTTTTTTACAACTGAGGTTTAATGCTGATTTTTGTTTGTTTGTTTAAGGAAATAATGGAAAGTGGAGGGTGGAGGAGGTTTTCCCAACCCCTGGAGTACCGTGGGGCCCTGGTGTGTGTCCCTTTGCCTCTAGAGCTGGGCTGGGACCTGTGCAGAGGTCAGTGAGGAGGACTCTCTCTGAGGCAGAAAAGGGAACATCGGGGCAAGGAGGAGGGGTTGGGCCTCCGAGCTTCCATCAAAGGCAGACGCCTCTTTGACCCCATCTGGGCGGCCAGGCTTTCACCCTCCTGTGTGGCCAGACACCCCCATTCCCACCCCAGCCCGGCCCATCTCCGCCTTGCCCCAAACCTGCAAACAATGCGTTGTTGACAATCCACGGGGGCTAAACACTCGATAACACAGTCCCCACCACGCCAGACATCCTAACAGCGGGCCGGGGGGCTCTGGGCTGTGACGGGAAGATGCTTTGAATACATCATCCTGTCAACTGAGTTTATTATTCTTTCGGTCAAGATAAACGGCTGCCGCCATCGAGGGGCTGTATAAATTCCAGGCTCAGAAGTCAGGCAGGCCCCACTCCTTGTTAAACACTCACTCACACACACACTCACTCACACACACACGCACACACGCACACACACATAAATCCTGCTGAGAAAATACTACCCTCCCCTTTGGCCCCACAGCGCTCTCAGGGGCCCAGTAGCCCCTGTCTCATGGGGTGGTCCTAGGAGCCACGTGGGCCTACCCTTGGGCCCTTCCCTTGCCAGGCCTGAGTGGACCCACCCTGGGGGCTCAGGTAGGTCTCCCCACAGGAGCCAGCAGTCCTCCCATCGAGCCCAGCCTCTTGACTCCAGGACTTCTGTCTGTCCAAGGCCACAGCCCCATGTGGGTGGCCAGAGCAACCGTATGGCTGTGTTGGGAAGGGAAGAGGGTTTCAGACTCGAGCTGACAGCCAGGTCCTCAACGTGGACCCCGATGAGGCCCTCAGAAACAGCCAGCATCTAGCCTTGGAGGCAGGGGGTGGGGGGTGGACCCCATGGACTATCTCTTCTCCCCACTCCCACCACACAGAGGAGATGCAGAGGAATCTGTGTCATTTCCATGTGCCGGTCAGAGAGAGGGGTCCTTGCACCTAGAGTTACAAATCCTGGCCTTTCCTCCTGGGGCCCTTGGCTGCTTGCCACTGGAGGGGAGGGGCTCGGCTTGGCGGGCTTTGCTTCAGTCTTGCTCTGTCTCACTTGGGGACTTCAAATCAAATCAAAACAAAGCCGAACCGCACACTGGGGGCCGGGACCGTAAGAGGGAAGCAGCCAGAAGCAGTGGGAAGAACATGAGCTCTGGTGAGAGATCCAGGTTTGGTTCTCCAGTCTTCAGGATCCTTCTCCATAAAATGGGGAGAGTTGTTTCTGTCATGCAGCATTATCATCAGGACTGGAGGCTGAGCACAGCGTGTGGCAGGTGCCTGCATGAATTCTCTCCAACGCCTGCTTCCTATTCTCAACCAGGCCAGGGATGTAATCGTGTTTATTATCCTATCCTATGGACAAGGAGGGTAAACTCCAAAGAGTGTCCAAGGCATCTCCGACAGGAAACCCATTTCACTTCCAACTGCAAAGCAAGCATATCACAGACAATTATTTGGCACCTGCTGGGTGCAGGGGACTGTGCTGGATATTGAAGGAACTAATAGAAGGACTTCAACCTGAGATCGTCCTCCTGTAGGGTGCAGACTCTGTCAGGTCAGGGATCTGTCTGTCTTCTGCAAGGCATGTCTCCTCCCATCCAAAAGGATTCTGGCCCTAGCAGGTGAAGCTCTTGTTTTGAGGTCCAAGGGTTGGTCTCACCACCTTTGTAAAGCACATGATTCCACATGGATCTCTCCGAGCCTCATTTGTCTCATCTGAGAAATGGGTGCCCCAAGATGCAGTCTCAGGAAGGACTCTCGTGGAAAAACTCAGCCAATGCCAGGGGCCTGCCCTGGTGGAGGAGTTCTTGTTATCCCAAAGCAAGCAAGGAGAGCAAATCCCAGATGCCAAAGGCCCAGCTCAAGTAGAAGCAAACCCCCACCCCCATCAGATGGATGGCTGCCACCTGCTGTACTATCTCCGACAACAGGTCCAAGGATCCCCCCAAGCATTTAGGACATGTCACTTCCCCCGCCCCAGCAAGGACGGCAAGCAGGCAGAGGAAACTGACAAGCTGGAAGGAGCTGTGTGTCCAGCCCCAGGTCCCTCTCCACCCACCCCATACCATGTTACCTGCACTCAGGCCTCTCCAGGACTTGGAACTGGGGTCCGGAGCAAGTCCCTGGAGTGTTCCTGAAGTAGGATTTACAGAACCTACACCAGGGCCTGGGGCGCATTCCAGGGGACACTGCCTTGGGAAGAGGATCCAGCATAACAGAACTCAAAGCTATCTGACCATGTGCCTATGCTCTCCAGCTCTGACTGGAGCTCAGAGAATCAGTAAATTGTGCCTTAGGGGCTGCCAAGGAGCAGATAGCCTGAACCCCACCCCCCCCAAAAAAGCCCTTTAAAAAAAATTATTTATTTGACAGAGAGAGAAATCACAAGTAGACAGAGAGGCAGGCAGGGGGGGTGGGAAGCCCAATTCGGAGCTCGATTCCAGGACCCGGAGATCATGACCGGAGCTGAAGGCAGAGGCCCAACCCACTGAGCCACCCAGGCGCCCCCCAATAAAGCTCTTCTGACCTATTTTGTATCTCAGACTGTACCTAAGACCTGACCGAAGGAAAAATTCTACCACTAAAAAGTGTGGGGAATTTGACGATGGAGTTCAGCCCTCTTGTTTCACAGAGGACTTCAGCCACTCAGATTAGAGATGCACTAAGGTCAGGATCCAGGCCCAGTGCTCACTCTTCTGCTCCAGCCTGCCCAAAGCCAGTGTCCAGAGGTTCACCAAAGCTGAGCTAGTGAAGGTTCTGTGAGAATCTCCCAGGCAGCTTTGCAGAAATTAGGAACCTGAAGATCTGGATGCTTCCCGAGCTCCCCGGATGATTTTCTTTCATTTCTGGGACTGGGAACCAGTGCTCTGGGCCGTGAGGGATGCTCCTAAAATCATCAGTATGGAGCTACATGCCTGCTGTGTGACTTTGGACAGATTGCTTTCCTTCTCTGTACCTCAGGCTCCTCATCAGCTAAAGGGAACAACAATAGTACCGGTGCTCAGCGTTGCTGTGATATTAAATGAGTTAACACACAACCAACACAACACCTCACTTCCTCCACCCCGTATGTCTCTCACTCTGCTCCAATTTCAGTAGCCTCCTGGCTATTGAACACGCCATGTCTGTTCCTGCCCCAGGGTCTTGGTACTTACTGTCCCCTTTGCCCAGCACTTTTGTCCCTCAGGTAGTCCTGTGTTCCCTCTCTCAGTGTCTTCGGGGGTTTGCTCAAAAGTCACCAGATCTAAGGCCTCTGCTAATCAGCTCTTCTCCCAATTTACTTTTTACCATGTAGGTTATTTTCTGTTTACTCATTTCTTGGCTTATTCTGCTTTTCTCACTGGAATATGAGCTTCCTCAGAGTTTTGTGTGCTTTGCTTAATGCCAGATCTCCAGCATCTAGAACAGTGTCTGTCGCTCCATAGATATGATTAATTGAAAGCATGTAAATGAAATACTTGAAACTGTGCTGGGGACATCGTAGGTGTCTAACAGATGGAGGTATTACCGTCATTCACACCTGCACCAACATTAGGCCTGGAAAAGACCAAATGTGAGGCACAGCGCAGGTCCCCAAGGGCAGGGAAAGAAGGAAAGGATGCACTTTACAGGCTGAAGTAAGCTCCTATGAGCTGTGTGACCTCAGGTAGGTACGTTCATGTCTCTGAATCCCGGGTTCCTATCTGATCAAATGCCACACTTGTTCTGTGTTTGGCATTTCTGGGAAGAGTATCCAGGTGCCGTGTCACTGCTGATATTTTGGCTCTCAGCTCAGAAACAGACGGGACCCAAGGACAGATGCCTGAGTGAGGTCACGACTTAGGGATCTAATGTCACACTGACCTGGGAGCAGAGTTGTCACCTGCCTAGGAGGTGCAGACACAAGGACGGTTGCCTCACCAACGGGAGGACGTGCAGAGAGCTCCTAACAGGTGGGAAGAGGCCTCCAGATGGCCCCCTCTCTGTCACCACCTCCTCACACCCAGCTTCTGTTGACTGAGGGAGCCAGGAGATCGCCGCCGATAAGGCACAGGCCCTGCTGGGCTAAGCTGACCGGGCGGCCTCCCGCTGCCACCGTCCCCCTGGCGGTCCGCCTACTCTGGGGGACAGCTTCAGGAATATTTTTCTCCTTGAGCGGGGTTAGGGGGGAAGCCTGTAAATGCCTTCAGGGAATTGTTTGAAACTGGTCTGGTACTTCCCCCATTCCTGGCTCGTAACATGTACTCAGATTGAGTGAATGAATGAGCCAGGGTTTCAGACTTCACCCCACAGGCCTGGGGCTCAAGCTGCATCTGCTTCTTCTCTCTTGTGGGAAAAGGCAGCAGTTCAACAAAGAAGATACTTCTGAGCCCTGACTATACGCAGGCAGGGCCCTGAGTGTGGGGCACCCACCACCTACCCATGGGAGCTCACGGCCTAGAGAGGACACAGCACAGAGTGCTTTCAATCCAACTCGCACTTGTGAAGATAGGGCTTTGCTCAGGTGGGAAGCACAGATGGGGCACGGGGCAGAGGGCTCCTGGGAGGGGGTGACACAGAGTCCCTAAAGGCTGAATCTAAAATGCTCAGCAGAACAAGGGGAAGGGTATCCTGCATGGGGGAACAGCTGGTGCCAGGACATGGAGGTGGGAATTAGCCTGGGGTGTTCTGGGAAGGGCCCCGCAGCTCAGAGGAACTTGGGTTACACGTAGAAGAAAGGAGCTGGAGAGGGAGGGAGGGGCCAGGCCTGGGACCCTGGGGAAGGGTGACTTCGGTGGGCTTTAAGCGGGGCCAGAGCGTGCTCAGAGTCACAGGTTTTCGCCAGGTCCTGTGGTTGCATGGCGGCAAAAGGATCTGGGGGCCGAGGCTGGTGGCCTGGGCAACAGTCCAAGGGAGCGGCACCGGGATCTGAGGAAAGGCAGTGGTCACTGGGATTCCATCCCAGTCTCTACCACTTACCAAGAGTACCTCTTGCTTGGGCACCAGGGTGGCTTAGTCGTTAAGCACCTGCCTTCGGCTCAGGACATGATCCCAGGGTCCTGTGATGGAGTCCTGCATCCTGCTCCCTGCTGGGTGAGGAGATGGTTCCCCATCTCCCACTCCTCCTGCTTGTGTTCCCTCTCTTGATGTGTCTCTCTCTGTCAAATAAATAAAATCTTAAAAAAAAAAAAAAGATACCTGTTGCTCTGTGTCGGTTCAGACTTGAGGAAACTGAGGCCTGGAGAGGAGACATGGAGGCCGGAGTGGCTGAGGGCCACCATTCAGGATGCGGCTGGGTTCTCTCTTCCACCCTGAGAATAAAACTCTGCTGGGGGCAGGCCTTGTTTAGAGCAAATTTCCCATCAAGCGAGTTGCCCCAACTCTGTGGTTTTCCTTTCAAGAGAGAAGGCGGTCCTTGAACTTAAGGGCAAACCTGTACCCTTGTCCTTCCTCGAAGAGATAATAAAGTTAATGGGATTATTTCCTCTGCCCAAGAATAGGGCTGCTAAGAAAATACGAGGCGTGAAGGCTATTTGCAAAGGCCAGAGCGAAAGGCCAACTCTTCGCCACCAGGAGGAAGTTAAGGGTGTGCCTCCATGGGCTCCAGGGTTAACCACACCGCCAGGGCCTTGCTCTGCCCGAGCCTGCTGTGTGCCTGGGCTCCGACTTCCTTCTGCCTCCCTCCCTAGGCTCTGGTTCGCACAGGTGCCCAGATCACCCAGGCACCTGGCCCCTTCTGCCTGGTCTCCTAGGTGTGGGTTCATTGGCTAATTCTTTAGCTTTTAGATAAAAAGTTTATCCTAGACCCAGAGAGTCTTTCCAGCTGGTCTTCAAGATGGACTAGGGTCACCACTCTTTTGTAAATGGGGAAACCAAGGTCCCCATTTACATGGAGGTGAGCTTTACATGCTACAAATGACATGGCCAGTTCTGGCAAAGCCCGGTAGGGAAACTGAGGCACAGAGATGGGAAATGACTCACTCTGGTCCGATGGCCAGCTGATGGGATTGTAGTGAGGTGGAGGGACAGGCTCAGAGAGGAGAAATGGCTTGTCTGGGCCCCCGAAGCCTGCTGGCCTAAAGCCTGGGGTGGATCTGGTTCCCTGACCCCTGGAACAGAGCCGGCTCTGTCATCAAACCTGAGTTCCATTCCCCCCCCCCACCCACCACTCATCTGCACAGGGAAGCCTCAGCAGATCACGGCAGCCCCTCTCTGTTTGCTGAGTCTCAGTCATCCCTGACAGTGTCTCCAAACCCCCAGCTCAGCCCCTTTAGATCTTATCGATCCAGCCCCTCCGAGGGCTCCTCACCTGGAGCATCCTCAAACAGCATCCGTGTGCACAGGTGCACAGGCCCGCGGCATGCTGGGCGTTCCGGCAGGGGATAGACAATGGCCGGGTTAAGAGGGTCGTCTTCTTTTCGCACCTCCTGATTCCTGAAGTTTGTAAATCATTATCCCGGGCTACACAAAGCCGGCATTGAGCAGGGCTCGTCGCTGCCCTGTGACAGGGTAGGCAGAGGCTCCTGGGGTCCCTGAGTGGCTGGGTGGTAGCTCCCAGCCCCCCCCCCCCCCCCCCGGGCACCAGGATTGGGTTACCCCTATAATCCCCGCTCCTCCATCCTCCCTCTTTGTGCCCGTTGTAATTTATAATCGAGGGCATGACGCAACCTGCTAATTACATTGCTCGATTTTGAACACATCCCGGGCTTCTGTGACTCAGGCAGCAGAGGGAGGAGGGAGCAGCCGGCTCTGCTTTGTGGCTTATCAGGGCTGGGTTATTCTGCTCACACCCGCTCACGCCTCCCGGCCCTCGGCCTTTGTTAACCAAGGCTTGCATCACCTCCTGCTTTCCATTTCTCCAGAATTTTTTTAAGGGCCTTTTTTATGAGCCACTCCATCTTGTTAGCTAATGAATGATTGTGGGGCAGCGATGGGGATCACTTTGTGTCTCTATTAAATGTTACATGATTGCAATTATGAGTTAACAAGGGACAGCTAATAAAAAAAAACAAAAAACAAAAAACAAAAACAACAACAAAAAAAAACCCCAACTCATCTATTCTGCAGCCTGGGGCAGACCTGGGACTCTGGACAACTGCCTGATTCCCAGGCTGAACAATTCCATGCCCTGGTGACCATAGGCTGGACCAGGAATCCACTGAGGGGAGGAGGGATTCTCCCAGCTGTGGAGGTGCAGCTGACAGGAGGGCAAAGGTTCCAGCTCCAAACCTCTTTGGGGGGCTCCCCACCCATCCGGAGACTTCCGGCTCCCATAGGCAGGTGTCTGGATTACTGTGGTTCCTTCCCGTCAGCCATTGTCCTGAGACCCCTCTCTGCTCTCCAGCTGAGTGAGCTGCTAACCATGAGTCCCCCTGGGCCACGTCCCTGCCTGGACTCCCTTCAGGGCCCTCCAGGTTCTCCCTTTATCACTGGGCCCTCATTTCAACTCTCTGCTTTCAATTAGGCATTCGCATGGCAGGCCTGTCCTCACCAAACCCCCTGTTCAGGGCCCGCCGGGCCCCTGGAAGACGGGTGACCTCAAGAGATGGGCAGGAGGAGGGTCTGAGTGCAGGAAGGGGTGGTAAGCACAGGGGCCCCACAGACAGCTATGCCTTTCCTGTGCAGGAGCCTCAGACTCCCCCCCGGGGTGCCCAGGATGCTGCGGCATGGAAATAAATGGAGCGGCTCCAAGGAGGCAAAAGGCAGGCTGTTAGCTTGGGATCGAACCCTGGGGACTGCTGTGATATGTCCCAAGAATGGCCACTGAGCCTCTGCAGGGGTGGGGATGCAGGAGGTTCTCAGTAATGGTCGGAAGGGAGGGCCAGAGGCACAGACGATGGCCACAACCCACCAAGAAGACCATGACTCGTACCCCAAAGATGGAGGCGGGATGCAGCCCATTCACATGGCACACGGCTGCAGAGTAGCAGGACCGTGTCCCTTCTGAGCAACCAGAAATGCGGCAGAGCCAGCCAGGCACCCACTTGTCCAGTGGACAGAGACACAGGCTCCTGAGTCCTCATCTAGGCAAGGGATAGCCTCTCCCTGGGCCTGGGTTTGCCACCCCCTGCCCCTGCCACGTTCCGGCTGGCACCACAGTGTTCTGTCTGCACTCGCGCTCCGCTTTCACAGGCTCTGCCTGCTGCTGCCTGCCCCCGCTGCACTGAGCCCCCGAGCCCCGCAGCAGCGGCCTGTCCTCTGCTGGCTCGGCTTTTCACAGGCACTCAGTAAATGCTGAGCTACTAAGCAGCTGAAATTAAATGCTCTCCTCACACCCACTCTGTGCCAGGCTTCCTACCCGTGCTCCCCCGGCATCCCCAGGGATCCTCCCAACAATGCTACTGGGAAAACATGTTGGCCCCACTTTCCAGCTAAGGCAGCCGAGGGTAAGATAGCGGATGGCTGGTGGCTGTCGGGTGGGGCTCGGGCTGAGCCGTCTCTGCAGGACCTTGGAACCAGAAGCTGAGTGTGACACGGACGGGGCCCCCCTTCCCAGCTCCTCACGGCCTGGGCGGCAGCGGCAAGCAAGCACGGGGCAGGAGCTGGCAAGGGTGGCCGTAGGCTGGGCGACAGAAGGAACACAGTCTGAGGACACCGCTGAAGTGCGTCTTCAAACACTGTGGCCACGCTGTGGGCGCCGGGAAACCACAGCCGCCCACATCCCTGCGGCTGGGGCCAGCCCAGGGCAGGAGGCCGAGCTGGCAGTGGTGGAGGGTGTCCGAGGGGCACACAAGCAGCAGGAAGGCGGGGAGTGGGCTGCGCCTTGCCAGGCTCACCCACAGAGGGCTTCAGTCAGTGGCGGGGTGGGCTACACAGTTTGCCAGGCCCTTGTTCAAAGCTATTAGGAGTTTCAAGATGGCAGCCGCAGAGCTCTAAGCCAGCCTCGGGGCCCTCTTGCGTGTGGGCTCTTTGGTCACGTATTCATGAGGCCAGTCCTGGCCAGTAGGCTGTTTTCCGGGCTCCCAGCTCCTAGTTCTTCTTGGCAAGGCACTGGGGTACTGGATACTGTGCGAAAGTTCTGGCCCCTCATGGTCTAGTGGGGCCAGTGCAAAGTGCAGTATAGGGCAGGGCACGGCAGGGCTGACAGAAGGGCCAGGCCTCGGGAAGGCTCATGTTGTGGACTTTTCTGGAAGCTGTGTGGGCAAGGCCAGACCAGCACACTGCTGGGATGCCAGGCAGGCAGGCAGGCAGTGTTGGTCCTGCTTGCTGACTCATACCCACTTGACTGTTCAGAGATTCTGTGCTGCTGCTTCCACTCTGAGGATGTGGGGGACAGGCCCTGGGCCCACCCAGTGTATCCAGAGTCTCTAGCTGGGCTATCCACAGACCTCAAGCCTGCAGGAAAGCTCAAGGTCCTGGGGCTGCCCAGAAGCAGGCAGGTAGCTTGGCCTCTGGAGGCAGGTATGCCGTCACCAGAGAGGAGCCTACTTTGAGCCTGCATCCCCCCAGGCTGACCCTTGGTAATAGAGATGACTGGCCACAGGCTCACAGCCCGCCTCTGCCCTGCCTAAGGTGTCCCTAAGAGGCTGGACTGGGCCCTGGTTGGCTTCTGCCACCGCAGTCCCCAGCATAAGGTTCCATACACCATAGCTCCTCAGGAAGTAGTGGTTGAGCGAACACGTGAGGTAAGAAGACATCGACTCCTGCCTCATTTGTCTTAGGGCTGACACTTAGCTCGAAGGTCAAAGGAAGGAGGTGCGCTCTCAGTGCACACACGTGTTATGTGCACATCTGCCCATGTGTGTGTCCTTTGGGGAACACGTGTGTGAGGAATACACATGTGTGAGGAACATACATGTGCAAGGTGAACTCATGTATAGAGGGTGAAGATCTAGATCTAGACCTAGGGGAAGTACACAGTGCTGTTTGTGGGTGCGGGTATGCACACATATGTTCATATCATATCCACATGTGCCATGTGCAAATGTGGGCATGGACACCATGCAGGAGATGCCTGCACACGTGTGTGTTCTGGACGGGAGACCCCCTGCCCACTCATGACTACCAGCATGCGCAGGGGCCATCCTCTGTGGCCTGGACTTCACTTCTGAGCCAGTCACCCCACCCCATCCCAGAGCTGGGCTTGCTCACGGACTGGGAAAGGAGGAGAAGCATGGAGGCTGAGAATTCAGGCTGCCTGGTTATGTCCAGACTCTGTCTGTCACTCACTGTGTGTCTTTGGCCATGTTACATAAACTCTCCCAGCCTCAGTTTTATTGTCTGTAAAAGGGGCTCACAACAGAGCCTCCTTCATAAGCTATGAGGCATGGGAGCTGGGGCTTGGTACCCCAGTAAGGGTTCGACAAAGGTGAGTCGTTATTAGCAACGAGCACCGGAGCTCCTGAGGAGAGCAGGGTTGGGGCCTGCATCCCTTCGTCCCCATGAACACAATGCGGAAGTCCCGAACACCGGCTGCTCTAGCCTGAGAGGCGAGAAGAAGGGAAGGTGTGGCCCCTGACAGTTTCTTTTAGACTCCACAGAAGCCCCTGCCGAGGCTGCTGAGGAATCCCCAGATTGGGAACACACACATGGTGGGGCATGGCAAGGTAGGGGCAGTCTTTTTAGAAAACAGCTCTCCTGGGATGGCAGAGCGGGGCCCCAGAGGCCACCCACCTACCACGGGGACTGGCGGCCGCTAGGGACGAGGTAAATCACCCGCGATTGCCTTCTGGAATGCTGTGAAAGGTAACACGCGTATTACTGCTGCATAAACACAGTTAAACTATTTACCATGGCCTCTGCCTGGCGGCCCCGCGAAGACCCTGCCATGAGGGGGTGGGTGGGCCTGCCTCAGCCCTGCAGGCCATGATGGTCAGGAGAGGGATTTATTTTGGCAAGAACCAGATCCTTGGCGCTTTCCCGCTGCTACCCAACCAAGGGCCTGGCGTGGTCCAAGGGAGGCATCTTCTCCCAGGGCCAGGAAAAACGTGTTTTGAAATTATGGAAAGTAGCAGAACAACAAAATCTCCTCTTTGTTTTCTTTTAGCCCTGGTCCTTTGACCTGATTTGTGGAGGGCACAATTTCAAGAAAGCAGGAGCTTTTGTCCCCGCAACCCCAGAATGCCCCGGGGCAGATCTCCATGTAGGATACTGAGGAAGACTACACAGCAGTGCTCCTGAGGAGCCCCCAGCGTGGGGGAAAAAACTAGCCCCTGCCCGCAGCAGCCTCCAGTTTGAAGGTGGAGACCCAGCTCTTGTCCTCAGCTCCCTCCTTCCCTCTTGCCCACTCTCAGAGGGGAGGCACAGGTCTGTTCCTCAGAATGGGGAGCGCCTCCCTGTTGAAAGCGGGGGACTGGACAACCTGTCTCCAGGCCTCTGACAGACTCAGGGAGCACACGGTCCTTTCAGGCCTTCCCAGCAGAAATACCCCCTGAATTGTTCCTTAGATCCATTCAGAGCAGGGGCCCTTTTCTGGCTCTGGTGCAGGTTCTAGCCTTGGTCCATTTTCTTTCTCCAGATGAACCCCCCTTCCCTTTTTTTTTTCTTTTCTTTTTTTTTTTTTTGATTTAAAACTTACCAGGGTCACTCAAGAGGTCACTGAGGCTGACAAACGTTAGAGGGATTTACCACCAGGGCGTGGAGACCTGGCCCACCTCAGAACCTCCTCCCTGGCCCCTCCAGGCCTCCCCCTCCTCCCCTCTGAGGGGGCTGCCCCTCCATCCGCTTCCCATGCTCCTGCGGCTCCTATACCTGGAATGTACCCCTCAAGCCTTCCCGCCCAGTCAACAAGGCCTTCTTTTCTCCCATCGTCTACACAATCCAGGCCAGTCCACCTGGATTAATCCACGTGTCCTCCAGCTCTTTAGCTGCCAGCATTCGCGGAAAACCTTGTTAGCTCACATACCTCTCTCCAATTTCCCACCACCACCAGGTAGGTGGGGATTTCTGGCCCCATGTCAGGGAGGAGGAATCGGAGGCTGAGAGGCTGGTTATTCTCCCAGGTCACACAGCTGGTGAGTAGGAGGGAAGTCTGCTGGCCGTGCTCTGTCCCCTCCACCACCTTGCCCGCCCACCTGCATGCCCCAGGGAACAAGGAGCAGCCAGATCCCTGTTAGGTGGGGTCAGAAATGGTTCTGGTGGGGTTTTGTTTCAGTAAACGAGTGAGGTTATACTTCAAAAAGTTTACCTCAGAAGAGAACAGTTACTCTGATCAGGCTGCTCGTTGGGTACATTTTTGTTCTTGGTTTTGATTTACATTTTATTTATTTCTATCAACAGGTACAACATGGAAAAGGCCAAAGAGCAAGTCTTTGTCTCTGCCCTATCCCAGCGCGTGGGTCCCTTCCTTCCAGGGGCGAACCCACCCTGAAGCTTCCCCTCCCTCTAGAGCTTTCTTGCCCGGCTTCCTGCGGTTTGATTCACTCACAAGCACTTTTAAAGTCAATTAAACTCATCACATCAGAATCAAACTTTTTTTTTCTTTACCCAGTTTAATCCAATTATTCTTTGAACTTTCAAATAGCATTTTTTAAAGAAACTCTTTGCTTTAGAATACTTTAAGACTTACGGAAAAATTGCCAAGACAATACAGAGTTCCCATGTACTCTACACCCATGTTCCTCTATAGTAGACATCTCAATTAGCATGGTGTATTTGTTCTCATTAATGAACTCATTGATATGTTATTGGTAATTAAAGTCCTTACTTTTTTCAGATTTACTAATACCCTTTTTCTTATCCAGGATCGCACCCAGGATACGGCATTACAGCTCGTTATCATGTCTCCTTAGGCTCCTCTTGGCTGTGACAGTTCCTCATTTCCTTGTTTTGGATGACCTTGACCATTTTTGAGGCGTACCAGGCAGGTATTTCTGTAGAATGTCCTCAGTTAGGATTTGTCTGATGTTTTTCTCCCAACTAGGTTCGAGTTAAGAATTTATGAAGGAAGAATACAGAGATAAAGTGCCATTTTCCTCCCATTTTATCAAGGGTACAAATTACCAACATAGCTTAGCACTGTGGATACTGACCTTGATCATCTGGCTGAGGTGGTCTTGTTCAATTTTCTCCACTTTAAAGATACTCTCCCCACTTCCTCCACCTGCAACCACCCTGCCCCCTGCCCCAGCTCTTGCCACACTGTTCTCTTTGGAAGGAAGTCGCTATGCCCAGCTTACACTGAAGGGTTGAGGCACTATGTTCTCCCTCCTTGAGACTGAAACATCTACATAATTATATGGCATTTAGTTCTGCATAGGAGATTTGTCTCCTTGTTCCAATTTATTTATTCAATTATTTATTTCTATCAATATGAACTCATCAAAATTTATTTTATACTTCAGGTTATAATCCAAACTATTTCATTTCTCGAATTGTTCCATCTTTGGCCACTGGGAGTCCTTTCAGTTGGCTCCTTTGGGGTTTTTTGAGAACTTCCTTACTTTCTGACACTACAGGCCACTCTGGGCTCATCTTGTATATTTCCTGTCCCAGTCCCGAAATCAGCCTTTACTCCAAGGAGCCCTGGGGTATAGAAACCAATGAGTACTAGGTGTGCTTATCGGTATTGGGGTAGAGTTGTTTATAGTCCTTTCTAGTTGACAGAGAAAGGAGATATATATGTACTAGCCCATGTATGTATACGTTTCTATAAGTATTACTTATGTAACCATCTGTATCTGTATTAAGCTAAACATGGCCCCAACTCTATTACCACATGGGTCATTCTAACCTTCTCCCCTTAACTTGTATGTAAACTTTCATTCCAACAGCCAGAAACCTGGCTCTCATCATCTGCTATCCATTTCCTTAATTGGTCGACTCCAGTGTACATGTATATTATTTCATATGGTTGACCCATATTTCTTTGGGAAACAACTTAATCAACTAGAGTACAGTGCTTACGTGCTCTTCCTCTGTCTTGGCTCTTGGAGACTCCACTGATTTCCAGAGTGACATAGCATTTTTCTTCTTGTTCCTTTCAGTGAAGTGGTTTTAAATTTTTGTAAGATGGTTAGATCCTTTGGTCATGTTCTACCTTCTGTCCCGTGACCTCCCAATCTTCTAAGGTTTTTTTGTTTGTTTGTTTTTGGTTTTGTTTGTTTGTTTTTGTTTTTAATGTACGTAGATTGAGGTGCACTCTTTGCACTGTTAAGTTCTGGGGGTTGTGACAATGATTGTCATGTATGAAAATGGTCCCTACTACCCTGTATTATTACTTGTGCTTCATCAGTTCAACTCTTTCCCCACCCCTGATCAGTTTACCATCTCTGTAGTTTTGCTTTTTCCAAAATGTCATATAATGGAGTCATACGGTGTGTAACTTTTTCAGACTGGCTTCTTTCATTCAGCAATACTCCTTTAAGATTTACGCATGTTTTCGTGTGGCTTGACAGCTCATTTCTTTTTATGGCTAAATACTGTTAAACACAGTAGATATACCCCCGTTTATCTAGTCGCCCATGAAATGACATCTTGGTTACTTTGGCAAGGATGTTTTTGTTAATTCTGAATAATGTGCTTCTATAAATACTTATGTGATGGTATTTGTGTGGATCTAAGTTGTAAAATTAATTGAGGAAACACCTAGAAGTGCAATGGTTGGATCATACGGTAAGAGTCTTTTAGTTTTATAAGATACTGGCAAACTCTCTTCCAAAGTGGCTGTACGTTTTGCATTTTTATCAGTGGTGAATGAGAAGTCTTGTTGTTCCACATCCTTGCCAGCAACTGATAATGTCAATTTTTTTTTTTTAATTTTAGCCATTTTGATTAGATATGCTGTGGTTTCTTGATATTGTTTTAATTTGCATTTCCTTAATAACAAATGACATGGAGCTTCTTTTCATATGTCTATTTCCCATATATATGTCTATTTCATATAGATATATCTTCTTTTTTTTTAAGATTTTATTTTTTTGACAGACAGAGATCACAAGTAGGCAGAGAGACAGACAGAGAGAGAGGAGGAAGCAGGCTCCCCGCTGAGCAGAGAGCCTGATGCAGGTCTCGATCCCAGGACCCTGGGATCATGACCTGAGCCGAAGGCAGAGGTTTAACCCACTGAGCCACCCAGGTGCCCCTAGATATATCTTCTTTGATGTGATATCTATTCACATCTTTTGCCCATTTTTAAATTGGGTCATCAAATAACTTTTTATTGTTTTAAACAAATCAAATCCACCTCTGAGAGTGGAAGGTCAAACTCAGCTGAGCGCTGCCCACATTTTGGTGGGAAACAACTAAGGAATGTTTGTGGAATAGCATTCCATGGAGACCTGGAACCCCAGAGTTAAAAGACACCTTGGAGTTCTTTTACAGGAGAGGAAAATGAGATTTTGAGAGGAGAAGTGGTGAAGTGGCAGAGATGTCTACTACTTGCCCTATGCCCACATACTCCCCCCCCACTCCCCGGCCCCCTCACCATCAGCTGGGACTACAAGAGCAGTCCTGGCCAGTGGGCTTGAATGGAGATGCTGCCTGTCACTTCTAGGCCAAAGCATTAGAGAGCTAGTACAGAGCTCTTCTGCTCTTTTCTGTCCCTGTAGGCACAACCATGGAAGCCATGTGTTGAAATTCGATGTATCCAACATCTGGGGTCCCCAACCGACTATGTGGAGCAGAGCCCGAGCCAATCTGCCTGGGTTAAATTGTGTGAGCAAGAAAGAAACCTTGGGGTTGGGGGGAACCTGGGTGGCTCAGTTGATTGGTGGCTGCCTTAGGCTCAAGTCATAATCCCAGGATCCTGGGATCAAGTCCCACATCGGACTCCCTATTTAGTGCTTGCTTTTCCCTCTGCCTGCCACTCACTCTTCTTGTGTTCTCTCTCTCCAAATAAATAAATAAAACATATCTTTTAAAAGTGAGCAAGCAAGCAAGAAACCTTGGTGGTGTGAATCCACTGAGATTTCTGGGCTCATCTGTTACTGTAGCACAAACTGTCCTATCCTGACTCCCACAGCCGGTCACTGGATCATGCTTTTGACATAAGGCTGATGTAATCAGGGTCTCCCAAACCTGGTGGTGTGCTGGCCTGGTGGAAAGTTGTTTAAAGGAAAGAAATCATTTGAATGAACTAGCATCTCCCGAGACCTTCCACACACCTGCCCAATGTGGGCAGTGAGACTTCATTATCTCAGCTCTGTCTAGAAGGTCCAGCTCTCTAAACCATCTGCTCTTGTCATTCCCCGGGCCTTATCTCCCCAGAGAACACGTGGGAGCTGACATATCAGTGGAATTTCCCAACAATAGAACAATCCTTATGGGATACTAAGGTAGATCTCCCCACCCTCAGGCTCTCCAAAGTTCCTATACACTGCCTAGCCCCCAAAGTGTTGCCTTAGGGGAAGCAAGTCTCAGAAGCTCTATTTTATCTTCTGCTACATCTCCCCCCACCCCACATTCAGAACTTGCTTTCTACTAACCCCATCCTTTCTAGAAGTGGAAGACATTCCCATCCCATTTATTGCCAGCATTTAGCACACTTCTTCTCCAGCCTTGCCCTGCCTGAAGCAAATTGTCCTGGGCTGGGCCTCTGCTGAAACAGTCACACTCTCCCAGCCTTCTCATCACAATATCTGGGGCAGGATGCGGCTGTGAGGGCAGAGAATGAGCCTCTCTCTGTGTGAAGTGAAGTGATGTTCACAGGGCTCAAAATCAAGACCTTGACCTCATTAGCTCGATGTTCTGGTCAGTGGGCTTGCGGAAATGTGTTGTTGTTAATTAAGTGCCCATTTATTTAATCCCTGTTCTTGTGAAATGCATGCATCTGCCTTCCCCTTCTCTCCCCAGGGACTATAAATTCCTGGGGGCACAGCAGGGGGTAGAGCAGGACGGGGAAGGGACCAGCCTGGGGTCACCCAGACCTGGATTCCATTCACTTCCTGACTACTCTGACCCTGGGTAACCTTACTGAGCCTGGGATTGGGTAAAGATTACGAGCTTGGCACTGCGCCTGGCACGTAGGAAGCTCTCAGTAAATTATAGCCATTATTATCATACTGTTAATTATTGTTTTATTCTATCAACTGAAGAATGATTTTCCATTGCTCCTTCTTGATTCTTCAGAGGCAGCAATTTGTAGACGGGCGTTGTCCAAAAGAACTTTCTGCCACAATGGGAAAGTTTAGCAT
The DNA here is from genome assembly GCF_022355385.1 of Mustela nigripes. Lineage (NCBI taxonomy): Eukaryota > Metazoa > Chordata > Mammalia > Carnivora > Mustelidae > Mustela > Mustela nigripes. The sequence goes on from NC_081561.1 coordinate 59,716,758, forward strand.
CTGCACCGTTCAGTGTGGTAGCCCCTAGCCATGTGTGACTACTGAGCCCTTGAAAGGAGGCTGGTGTAACTGAGGAACCGAATTTCTGCTGTATTGAATTTTAGTGCAAAGTTAAATACAAAAGCCCCTGATTGATTTTTTTTTTTTAACTTTATGATGGTGCAAAAGTGACACGCATTCAGGAGAAACCGTATTTCGAATTTCGAACTTGGCTCTTTGCACAAGCTAACAAGAGGCAGTAGAATGTTCTCTCATGATGCTGGGCAGGGGCAACCACAGCTCCCAGTCAGCCACGCGATCACAAGGGCAAACAGCCCATATGCTTACAATGATTCTGTCCCCGTATGGCCAATCTGTTTCTCACTTTCAATACAGTATTCAGTAGGTTTCATGAGATATTCAACACTTTATTATAAGATGGGCTTTGCGTTAAATGATTTCGCCAAACTGTAGGCTAATGTAAGTATTCTGAGCACGTTGAAGGTAGGCGAGGCTAAGGTTGTAACTCCTTAAGTCAAGGAAGATCTCTAGTCTCATGAGTTTAGTGGCTCCTGTATTGCTCTTTTCAGGTGCAGAGGCTAAGAGCTCAGGCTCCAGGGTAGAAGGCCTGGCTTCCCATCCTGCTTCCTAGCTGTAAGACTTCAAACCAGTTCCTCAGCCTTTCCGGGCCTCTGCTTCCTCATCTGTAAATTGTGGGTATTATAGTAGAGGACTCTCCCCTTATCCATGGTTTCAGTCATCCATGGTCAACCACGGTCCAGAAGCAGGGTGTCCTCCCCCAGGCATGAGATCAGAAGGTCCATGGCAGCCTACCGGTATGTCACAGCGCCTATGCCATTCCCTTCACTTTAACTCATCACACAGGCATTTACCGTCTCACTCATCACAAGAAGGAGGGTGAGTACATTACAATAGGATATCTGGAGAGAGAGCGAGAGAGAGCACATTCATGTAACTCTTTATAACCGTATGTGGTTACATTGTTCTGTGTTGTTAATTATTGTTGTTAATTTCTTTTTTTTTTTTTTAAGATTTTATTTATTTGACAGAGATCACAAGTAGGCAGAGAGGCAGGCAGAGAGAGAGGGAGAAGGAGGCTCCTTGCTTAGCAGAGAGCCGGATGCAGGGCTCAATCCCAGAACCCTAAGATCATGACCTGAGCTGAAGGCAGAGGCTTTAACCCATTGAGCCACCCAGGCGCCCCTGCTGTTAATCTCTTACTGTGCCTAATTTATGAATTAAGCTTTATTATAGGTATGTATGTGTAGGAAAAAAACACAGTGTGTGGAGGTTTCAGTGCTACCCATGGTTTCGGACATCCACTGGGAGTCTTAGTGGGTATCCCCCCACTTATAAGTGGGGACCACCATCCTGACGTCCTAGGGTGGTTGTGAGGATTAAATGGGTTAATCTGTATAAAGTGCTCCATTTTGGAGGTGCTTAAGGAATGTTAGCTCTTACTATTGTTCTCTCGAGCACTAATGCGGGGTCTATAACCCCTGCACAAGATGGCATGGCCTCTGTGTGGACATCTTGAGGACCTCTGTCTGCTCCTGCTCAAGGAGCCCAAGGCAGAGAAAACCAGCATGTACTGACCAGTGAGGAAAAGGAACCCTGGAATGTGTAGAAGAGGAGGTAAATGGGCAATGCTCCTCTCCCCACAGCAGTGCTGGGCTCCTCGCCCTTCTCCAGAGGGTGTGGCCAGCAGGAGGCAGGCTCATCCTCCGGTCCTGGGGCTCTGAGGGCAAGGTAGCCAGAGAAAGGCAGTTCAGGTGGGCTCAGGGGCAAGGGGCTTTCTCCATCTCAATTTCCCGGGTGGGGGAGCCATAGAAACTAGCTATGTCCCTTCTACACCATCTCCAAACATGGACACGATCTGGACCACCTGCCAAACCCAGTCAGAAGAGACCAGAAGTCAGGACGGCTCTCCTGGAAAGCTTCTAAGAAAGCATGAAGATCTGGGTCTGGTGCCAGAGCCCTGGAGCGGGGTCTTTGGAATTCCCCCTTCCTTCTCACCCCGATGAGGAACTGAATGCTTCCATTTCAGGGAATGGGTGCAAGCCTGTGTCCTTTTCCCCTCAATTTCTTCCTCCCCAGGGGTGGAAGGGCCATGTGGGGATTTCCGGATCCTGGGACTTCTTGGTGCCCCCAGAGGCATAGCCTCAAACTCCCCCCCAAAATTCATCAGCATCAGAAGCTGAGGACCCTCCGAAAGGCTGGCAGTTCCTGCCTTCATCCTGACTCACTCCTCACCTGTCCCACACTCGGTAGGAAATGAAAGGATCTGAAGGCGCTGTCCAAGTCTCCTCTGGGAGGTGGCCTGAGAGAAGACCTCCTCCTTCTTCCCCAATGTCTGGGACTCCTGCTTCTGCAGCCAGGAACAATCCACACTTTGGAGCCCCAGAGGAATGCCACAGTCCTGTGGGACAATCTTCAAAGACAGGGGATGGGGCAGGGACCATCTTTGTTCCACTTCCCTGATTTCATGGTAAGAGATAGGAGGAGGCAGCCAGTTAGACTCCAGGAAGGACTTCCTAGGGTGGGAAATAAGAGATTGTGGGGGGTAGGAGCCAGTTATATTCAATCCCTGAGGAAGAGTGAGCTGATAAGAAATCTGGGATTTAAAATACACAGACTACGTGGTTGTTATGATCTCTCAGTTAGCTGGATCTGGAGTCAGACAGACTGAGGTTTAAATCCTAGCTATGCCACCGACTGGCTGCCTGTGTGACCTTGGGCTAATTGTTTTAATGATGCTTCTCTTCAGTTTCCTCATCTGTAAAATGGAGATAGATTCATCACCCAGGCTCTCCTGAGGGAGGCCTGTGGGTGAATGGCCCTAGCCCAGTGCCTGGTGTAAGCCAGTTTACGGAGAAGTAGCCAAGTCTGAGCTGGCTGGGGATTTAGGGTACAGTGGATGGGGAAGACCTATAGGAAGCTTGGCTAGGGGTGGAAAGAGTGATCATCATGACTGGAGACAGCCTTGACTGCTGCCCACCAACACATGGCCCTCCTCCCTGTGCGGGGCTGAGACTCTCTGGTACCCAGCCCTGCTCCTACACCCCATCTCAAAACAATCATGGGGGAACAATGAAAGAACTGGGATCCCTCCCTGGATATCTCTGTTCTTCCAGCAGGCCCCCTAACCCATCTTGATCTGGGGGCCTTCATTTGCTCGTTGAGGAAGACCTTCGTGGGGCCAGCCGGAGGGAAGCAGTTTCCAGAAGCCTTACCCCTTCCCCTGCAAGCCCCTCAGGGAGTCCTGAGACAACAGCTGGGGCTGGACACCAGCCTGCCTGGCCTGCTTCAGACCCGAGCTGCTGAGTTGCAAGGCAGGGAGGCCTTTGGTGAGCTGGGGAGACGGCTGTGGGTGGGTCTGCAGGGGACCCATTTCCCACCAGACTCAAGAAGAAACTGAAAGCCCATCTGGAGCTCTCAGCAGGGACAGGAAAGAAGCTGGCTGTGCACAGCACGCTCTGTGGCATCAGCTGGCTCTAACTGATGCACCTTTGAGGGACTCCCTCCCCCGCACCTCCCGACAGGGGTGAGAAGGACTCTGGCCACTGGACTTTAAACAGCCTCCCCAAACCAGCTCGGGTCAGACGCCCCACTGCCAAGGAGGGAGACCAAAAGATGGTGAGGGCTTGGGAAGCTCGGTGCTGTGTGATCCAGTGGGTGTCTTTAATTCAGGTTTAGGTTCCTGAATATAAAGGAACAGCTCTCTGTCCTAAGACGCAGGCTCCACCCCTTACTCTAGGGGTTCCTTGGGCGCAGGGCTGTGTTCCCCATCTTATAGTCCTGGGAGATGGGACCCATCAGCTTTGCCTTACTCTCACTGTATGAATAAGACCAATGTGATTCCAGAAGGGCAAAATCTCTAATTTGTGGTTGTCCGGGATCTGAGAGTGATCCATTACCAAGGAGGGTAACTCTTTCCTGAAAAGCTGCAGACTCCTGGAAGCAAACTTGGTCTTCCCTAGATCTCTTTCTTCCCCTTGCCTCTGCCTGCCCTTCCGGGGGAGGAGCTGGGTGCTCGGCCGGGCACTACAGGACCAGGTATGTGGCTGGGGCGGCCCCTCCTGTTCTCCCCCACTCCCATACCTGTCCCTCACCCCCAAGCCGGCCCCTCCGGCCTCTCTGCAGCTCTGTCTTGCCCAGGGCCGCCCCACCCTGGACCCCTCCTCCCTCCCTCCTTTGCTCATAGAGGAGGGTGCCCAGATGCCCACTGCCAGGCACAGAGGATAAAAATACCCAGTGGAAAAACACGTGGCCCCAAGTTAAACATTAACCTGTTAGACCTGGCATTCTGGCCATGGTGTCCCTTCCCAGGCTACCTGGCCACTAATGTGCAGCTGCTGACGGTGTCCTTTCTCCCTGACCATCACCGTGACTCTCAGACATTCACCCACATACTCTCAGCAGGAAGCACCTCCCTGAGGACCCCAAGCACGAGTCTGGACAGCACCTGTCTGGACTGGGAACTGTAGGGCGAGGGAAGATGACCCTCCCTCTATTCAGCCTGGAGTCTTCCTTGAAACTCTCTGAGCTTCCAGGTCAGCCCAGCTCCCGGATGAAAGCGGTGCCACGGACCCTCCTCGACGGCAAGAGCCCGGCTCAGAGAGCCTGGGTTCCTCGGGTTGTCCATCCTTCTGCTGCAAAGCCAAGTTAATTTCAAGTCTCGAAGGAATGATGACCGGTGAAGGGAAGGAGTCGGTGGAGGATAGAGTCTAGCCAATGGGGGTACTCAGGGCTCAGCAAGCTGGGAAGCCACCTGGAGGAGGCGTTGGGAGAGGCAGGCAGGACATGTCCCTAACTTATCCTGTGTGTCCAGCTTTGATGTTTGCTGGGGCTGGGGAGACCAGAGGGACAACTGTGCCCACCCAGCTCCATCGACACATCTCAGAACCTTCTAGATCCTACTCGTGGGCATCCCCACAGCTGCCTGAAGCCCCTATTCTCACACCTCTGGGGTCCAACACCCCGGGCTTCTAGGAAATGCCTGTGCAGCAACCTTGGGCGTGAGCCAAGTGCCCCATTTTCTGTCAGGGAAGCTCAACTATGCACAATTTAAAAAGAGTAAAGTCCATCTGGTGCAGCACGACTGCCCCATCATTCTGGCTGGCTGGAGGCCAGTGGGCCCACTTGGAGCCCAAAAAGGATTTGGGGGGCCCGGGACCAGGGAAGCACTCCTGGCCTCTTCGATGTCCATGGCAGCCTCGCAGCACCACTGTGGAAGGTGTATGAATGTTAATTTTGAAGGGGAAGCAGAGGGTTTGAGTGGAGATCAGCAGCCCTTGCTCTCTTCTCCTGGGGCAGTGGAAAGCTGTCCCTCTGGGGATTGGCCTCTGCTGGCCCTTTCTCCGGGGTGAGAGTCCAGCACTGGACAGAGACTTGGGAGGCCTGGCACCTGGCCTCAGGAGCAGTCAGGCTCCCCCAGGCATAGGAGTTCCCACCTAGGACCGTCCCCCAGGCTCCTGGAGATTTTTTTCACCAGGCTGGCAGTTGCTGCACCCAGACAGGGCTCTGTCGACCCAGCAGGGCCACACAGGAGGCCCCATGGGCTTTAGAAGCCTGGTTTAAAGCCCGGTTCTGCCACTTAAGCAGCCATACTGTCTTGTGTGTGTTACTAAGCCTCTCTGAGCCTCAGTTACCTATGCGATGGGGACATTTATGTCCAGCTCTCAAAGTTTCCCAAAGATTAGGTTTGCCTATCCCTCTGTTAGTGCCTGGCAAATGAAATTATTTCATAGGTGGTTGTTCTGGTTAGTTTTTCTCCCCATCCTGGGCCTCAGTTTCTGGATCTGTAAAATGAAAACAATCACACCACACCCACAGGACTAGGCGAGCTGCTCTCTGTATTGTTGCCCGCAGACATCGGTCCATAACTGTCGGCACATCTGTTACCTGTTCCCCTCTCTGCGCCTCAGTGTCCTCACTGCATTCTCTAAGCCCCCCACTGGAGGTCCAGGGCACTCACCACCAGCTGCCTGAACACAGTCACACACCCTGCTCGTCCCCCCTCTGGCCGGGGCCACCACTGCCTCATATCGCCGCCATTATCGTGCTGACATTTGCTTTGGCTCACAGAGCAATTACCTGTTAAATTGAACAAAGGCCGAGAGAGACGCAGATAACAGGTCAGCCAGAGGCCCTGGCTTTGGAGAGAGAAGCGGGGAGAGGTGTTAGCCTGAGCCTTGACCTCAGGCCCGAGAAACCAAGCCAGTGATGTCGGGAGGGGGGTGTGAAGTGGGCTCAGGATTAATTTCCCCCAGCTGAGGAGCCAGAGCTGAGTGGAAAGGAGGGATGTTTGCATCTGGATGCCATCTGGATGGGGGCGAACGCCGAGGGGCCACTCGAGGAAATGCCTGAGCGGCAAATCCAATCCTGCAAAGAAATTGCCGGGCCCTTGAAATGAATGTCTGAGGGAGAGGAATGTGTCTGGGAGTGCTGGTGCTGGTGGGGAGACCTGGTTAGGGAAGGAAGCCAAGGGGGAGAGGAAGGCACCAAGCCTAAGGGCCTCTGGGTGAACAGGTTTCCCTGGCTGGTGGTCCCCAGAGGGCACTGAGCCTGGATCTCTGGGCTCGGGGTCATGTGGGCAGGGTCTCCAAACACACAGGGGGTCCACATCACTCAGAATTCTGGGGCTTGTTCTTTGTAGCCCTCTACCCATTTGCCAGACCCAGGCCCTGGAATGCTGCGGGGGTGCTGCTACCCTTAGGGTCAACAGCCTTGTCCGCTCCCGGCACACCTTTACGGCAGGCGGCTGCTGTATGCAGAGCCACAGGTGCAGAAAGCCTAGACTCTCAGGTGTGGATCAGCATAGGGTGGTAGCTTTAGGTACTGACAGACTCAAGTTCAAATCCGTTCTCTCCTTCGACAGGCTTTCACAAAATTTCATCCTCCATTTTCTCATTTGTAAGAGTATAATCTCGCCGCTTCTTGGAACTTCCTGGGAGTGGACCAGTGCTAAACCTAAGTGGGGCTCCAGAGCAAGGCAGGACGTCTGGGAGATCCTCAACCCTCCATGGGCTGGAGCCTGTGTATCTCCCCCACAACCTCCCGCCACTGATGCAATAAGGTAGGCACCACCCCAAGCCCTGCCCAAGGGAGGTGCGCTCTGATGCAACCCCAAGGGGGTCGGGAGACACACTCCCCCAAAGTCAGCTGACAGCTGCTGACACGTGGGCCTTCTCCCACGGCTCCACGGCATGCCAGGCCGGGCAGGCACACACCAGTATGCGTGCTTGCCTGCCTGTGTGTGTGTATTTGCATGCGCGTGCAAGTGTGGGTGTGTTTGTGCATGTTTTCACATCTGTGGCTGCGCGCATGTGCTCCTATATTTGCCTGTGTATATTGTGTGCTTATTTGTATGTGTTTTGGGCAGAGGCCTGTGTGTTTTATGTATGAAAAGTGTGTGCGCATGTCTGTGTGATGACGTGTGAGTGAGAATGTGATGCAAATGTGGGTTGTATGTTTATGGGTGTAGATACGTATATCGACACATTTGTGTGTTTCTATGTGCCATATGTATACACGCTATGTGAGTCCACGTATGTGTGCATATGTAATGTGCTGGGTTTGTGTCTGTAAATAAAGCATGTGTTTGTATCATGTGTTTCCGTGTTAACATATGTTTGTGGCTAGAATGCATCTGTGTGTAATTGGCATGCCTATGTGTTACGTGTGGACGTGTGTGTGCCTGTGTGCTCAGATGTAAGCATGAAAGGCAAGCGTGTTTGTCTGTATGGGTATATTACATGCTTGTGTGGAAATGTGTGTGCATGATTAGCATATGTGAGTAATGTATCTATATGTTTGCATATTTGTACGCATAACGTGTGTGTCTGTAGGAGGCAGCCTAGCCTGTTAGGAACAGCCCTGGGCTTGCAGCCAGAGGAAGGGGTTCAGACCCGAGAACTTGGACAGTGACGCCTCGAGGCACTTCTTTGGCCTTTCGAGCTTCTGGAGGCCCAGCTGTAACCATACCAGCTCTGCTCCCTGCCCTGCCTCCCACCTGTCAGGCCTGCAGTCGGAGCAACACGTGGACTAGCAGGCAGCTGAGGGCAGGACCATCCCGCTAAGTGCTGGGAGATCTGCTGGGTCGGGCCCGCCTCTAGCATTGCAGGGCAGAGGACCTGGGGCCTGTCCTCACCCTGCGTACAGTCTGGCTGCAGAGACAGAAGTCAGCAAGAGCACAAGGAAGGGCCTGGCGGAGTTCGGCATGAAGATGGGCTCCTAGGGGCCCGGAGGGGCCAGGTGGGCACAGACCCTGCAGTGGAAAGAGCCAGGGTTTAAATACCGGCTCTGCCACTTCCTTGACCTGGGATCGTGGGAGAGTCACTTAACCTCCCTGTACCATAATTTCTTCATCTGTAAAAGAAGATCTGCTCTGAGGGTTGTTGTAGGGACGAAGTGAGTTCATACACGGAAAGTACTTAAAGAGGGCCTGGCACATAGGAAGGGCTCAACAGATGGTAGGTATAATAAAGCGAGGAGCCACTGAATTCCTCCTAAGTACGTAGAAAATTAAGTGAACGACCGAAAGAACCATTATCAATTGCAGAGAAAATAAAACGTTATGGCCCTCCCCCCAAAAAATCAGTTTACTAAGTGGCTCACCGCTGGATGTCAATGCTTTCACGAGGTCACATCCATTCTCATCTAACCAGAATGACATGGGGATTATGGAGGGGGAGGGAGGGAAGGCTGCGCCTAGGAGTGTGGCCGCAGGCACCAGAAGAATCTGTCATGGCAAGTGAACGTGGTCACCTCTGCCGAGGGAGTCTGTTGTTTTTACCTTACAGAACCTTACAGAGCCGAGTGACTCTCAGGTGACTCATAGGCGACTTTGATACAGATTTTTAAAAAATCCATTGAAATTCATCAAGTAGAGACCTGTGCCTGTGGTCAGGTGTGCCTGAGCTCTAAGTACTGGACGGGGTGCTGTGGGCTGTCCGTCTCAGCAGAGCGCAAGACAACGCCAGCATGAAGTCTCAGGACCAGGGTTACGGTGAAGAGGGTGTGGCTCTCCCTCCCCCACCGCACCTGGGGATGACTTTCTGTAAGAGCAGGGGTGGATGTCCTGGCAGCTCCTCTCTGGTTTTCCAGTGATGCTGACGGCGGACCATTAGGACTCCGGCTGCCTTCCCCTGCCTCTCTGCTGCCTATTTAGTTATCGGTCTAAATGCATGGGTGAGAAGAAATGTAAGGAAGAGTCACGAGACCTTCTGCTGGTCCTGGAGTGCCACTGTTCTAAGCCTTTAACATATCTTAACTCATTTAATCTTCACACCCATCCTTACAAGGATCTGTTTTAATTTCCATATCAGAGATGAAGAAGTGAGGCCCAGAGAGTTGTTAGGTGACATGCCTAAGGCCATGTAACAGAGCAAGGACCTAAACTCAGGTGGTCTGACCCTGGAGTCTGTGCTCTTCACCACTGAAGCTTCTAGAACGTGTGAAGGAGCAGGGCGGAGAAAGAGATGCTACACCTGGCCCAGGGCTTTGGGAGCCATTGGCAGCCAGGCCACACCGCATGACCCTGTTGGACAAGACAGGGAGAGGCCAGGTCCTCACGGGGGTAGGGCCCGCGTCGCCACAAGCACCCTAGCTACTGTTGGATCATCTGTACGGGCCCAGGTGAGTGCTAGGGGAAGGAGAAGCAGGGCCAAGAGGGCTTCGGATTCCAAGCTGCTGAAGTCAGTCCTGAACCAGTCCAGAAACCAAGGCCTGCCCCCCCCCTTGGCCCTTCGTCCCCATGTGCCTGCCCAGCGTCCTACCGTTCCCACAAGGACCCCACAAACACCCACCAAGTGCTCCCGCTGTACTGGAAAGTGGGCTCAGGCCTTTGAATCCTGGCACCTCCTAGTTTTGTGACCTTGGGAGACAAGTCAATCTACGTTCTGTGCCTCAGTTTCCTCTGCATACACGAAGACTGCACGGCCTCGATCTCATAAGTTTGTGAGGATTAACGAGTTAACACCTGCGAAGAGCTCAGCACGTGCCTGAGCCACGTGCTCAATTCATCTAGCTACTGCTCTGTCCTTGACCTTTGGGGGGTTAAAAATAAGTTGCGATGGAGCTTCAGCCACTTAATCCATAGGAAGGGTGATGAGTAAGAGCTCACCTGTCGACCCCCATGGGATTTTCAGTCTATTGAGGGGAGCTTGGGCTGATGAGGAAGTACTAGACTAAGGCAAAAACGGGGTAACTGTGTCTGAAGGGGAGCACCTAACAGTCTCTGCTCATGGACAGCCAGCCCATGGACAGCAGGCTCAGGGAGGCTTAGAGCAGTCCCTCCTCCTGCCTCCATCAGGAGAGCGGAGCAGACCGGCGAATCCCCAGAGGGGTTGGAGCGCCTGAAGGGGCAGGATGGGCCTTGGACGGAGGTACCCCAGAGGAAAGGGGGGGCGCTCTTCCCAGGCCAGTGAGCAGGGCTCGGGGGAGCCCGGCCCCCTGGATACAAGCATGCAGCCTAGACTTTGCTTGTTCTATTCCACTCTCGGCCAAGTCCCGGCATTCCAGAGCCCCAGAGCCCTCACCCACCTGGCCTCTGTGACAGCCTCTTGTCTTGGATGTGAATAATGCGGCTTAGGACTGCGATCTGCCTCCCGAGGTCTGGCTTCTCAGGAGGAGGGGTGCATGGGTGGTGCTGACCAGGGCAGCAGCCGGCCCATCTCCCTCCCCTAATGAATGTCCAGGTGGTCTAGGGTCTTCCTCAGGCTATGAGTCCCCTGGGCGCACTGGAGAAGGAAGGCCAGGAGCAGCCAGAACCCCAATGTCCGTAACGCCTCACTAGGGGTGGAGGCAGGGTGGAGGCAGGTGGTGGGAGGCGGGACACCTGTGCCCACCGGCCTGCCTCTGGCCCCACTTCTGTTCTGTTGTCCCTCCTGTAAATGTTTGTCACATGTGGGCTTGGTGCCACACCCCATCATGCCCCTTCCTGTGAGCCAGGAGTCATCCCCGCCTCACAGATGAGGAAGCAGAGACTCTGAGAAGTTAGTAAGAGGGCTAGAAAGAAGCAGAGTGGGGACTGGAGGCTTTGCTTACTAGCCCCCCCTTCGCCTTCCCTCTGAGGCTCGAATGACAGGAGAAATCTTGAGAACACTCGCTATGTACTTGCTACGTGCCAGTCATTACCTCACAGTGCTACGTGTCCCCACGCCTCCCAACCTCACGTCACAGAGATAAAGAGCTTGCCCCAGGTCACACGGCTCAGAGCCGAAGCGCTGGCTTTGAACCCAGGAATTCTGGCTTCATCTCACTCCTGCTCCCACCACTCCCAGACAGATGCCAACACCTCAACCCAGGGCCACACTGGGCTACTCTCCTTCCATGTGCTGTGAAGAATGCTAACAGATCTCCCGGATAGACTGAAAGGGAAAAAGCCAAGTAACAGAAGAGTGTGGTCCGGAGGCCACTGTTTGTATGAGGGAACCCGAATAACATAGCCTTGGCTGACCACGGGAGCTGGGAGCCCTGAGGCAGGGGTGTGGCAGGCCCCAGATGTGTGGCCTCAAGGTGTGAGAGCTGGTGTGACCTCCGAGCTTTGGCAGACACAGGACACAGGGGCCGCAGCCCAGGGTGGCACTGGCTTATTGGCCGGTCTGGAGATTGTGACATCAGGCTGGAGAAGGTCCTGAGGGAGATACCGAGGGGAGGACCCTCAGGGGTCTCAGGGAGCCTTCGGTCACACACATAGCTGACAGTACCAAGCTTAGGATCGAGGGAAGTGGGGACATGCCAGGAGGCATGGTCAGGCCCTGTAAGAGGCTGGGATCAGAGGGCTCCAGCGCCTTCCTAGGGTGCTTTTTTAAAGCCTAATTCCCCAGGGCATCTGGGTAGCTAGCTCAGTTGGTTAAGCAACTGGCTCTTGATCTCAGCTCAGGTCTTGATCTCAGGATCTTGAGTTCAAGCCCTGTGTTGGGCTCCATGCTGCATGTGGACCCTACTTAAAATAAAAAAGAGAATAAAATACAGCTTCCAAAGACCCAACGCTTTGAGACCTTAATTTATAAGAAATCCAAAAGAGGCCCCAGAATCCATAGTTTTATTTGATTTAAAAATTATTTTCATATATTTTTGAAAAGGTTGAAAGAACAGAGGAAGGAAAGAGGAAGAGGGGAGGGAGGGAGGCAGGGAGGAAGAACCAAGCAGTACTGAAAAGAATACAGTGGCAAGCAAGTCCCTCTCCTGTATTCCTTCCCGGGGACTGTCCTCCAGGGCCAGCAATAGCTACCTATTTGCCTTCTCTCTGGAGAGATTCTAGAAACACATAGCACCATACTGATGTGTAGAGAGCTGCCTCTTTCTTTTTCATGACGTTGTTGTAAAGAAGATGTATAAAGCTTCTCTGCGAATGTCGATAAACGGCTAGCTTGGGAAAAGGCTGGTTTAGAGAACTTCTTTGGAGCCGACAGCTCTGGATTTGAATCTTGATTCTGACATTGACACGTTTATATGACCTCTCCAAGTTCCAAATCTTAGCTTTCCTGTGCATGACAATGGTAGAGTTTTCATGGAGATTAGAAATAATTTATGGCGAGCTCCTGGTGCCTACTGGGAGTGAATAATGGGGGGATGAGTTTACAAACACAGGCAGAAACGAGAGACCGATCACGACGTTTGAGCTAATACAAAGAGTTCAGACACAGACAGCTTGTGGGGTGAGTCCCTTCAGCTCTGCCCCAGGAAGATTCCCAGGAAGAACAAGGTGGGAGAGAGGGAGCTCCCCTTCCTGACTCCATCAGCAGTGTGGGGAGGGGGCTGGGAGGGCGGGGTTACTTCCTGGAGGAACTGGAGAAGGCTGGCCTGGGCTCCACTTTGGAGGATAATCCTGTGTTGGTCCTCATGGCAGGTGTCCCTAAGTCGGGCCTGGCAGGACTCACGGGGAGACTGGGTCAAATGTCACAGGAGCTTCCGCTAGGCTCAATGCTCCGCTGTCCCTTGGCTTGGTGGCTCCAGGGACTGGGACTTCTAATGGGCGCCCTATCCAGGATAGGGCAACACACAGGAGCTAAACAAAGCTTTGTAGAATCACCTCTGGGATCACAAAACTCACTGGAAAAAAAGAATTCCACAGGATTCAGAAGAAAAGCTGGGGGATGGCCTGAGCCAGGAGTGGTTTCAAATTCCAGCTCTACAATTCCCTGGAGGTGTAAATTCAGGTTCGCTCTGTAATCTTCCAAAGCCCCATTCTCCTTTGGAAACCAGGGCCTTCTTTCAAGGATTAAGTGATAGAATGTCTCTAAAGCAACTGGTTTAGGGCAATTATTATTACACAGCAATAATGGTAGCCTAAATTCATGGTTTTCCCCTTTCAAAATGGACAGTTGTTGAAATTCAATTAGTTATATTTGCAAGGGAGTTTGAGCGTTTGTCACTCAAGTTGGGGAAGTTTTATCATGGAGATTTGTCGATAGGAGAGGAGTCTAAGTTACTGTTGAAAAGGCAAATGGATTCTAATTAATTCAATGATTTTTTATTGAGCACCTACCACATGCCAGTCTGGGTCTTAGGCCCTGGGGGTAAAACAGTGTACAAGGTAGGTCCAAATCCCTGCCCTGGAGAGTTTCTTTTCTAGCCTAGGACTAAAGCTCCCGGTCTGGCAAGGAGACTTTTCCAGACTCAAATAAACCCCTTTCGTGGTCTTTCGCCCTTAACAGGGTCAGTAAAGCTCCTTTTGGGTGGGTGCGGGGGGTGGATATGGCCTGGCAAGTAAACTTTGCTGAGCCTGTAAGCACCCACTCTGGGCATGTCTGGCAAGATTCCCACAAAGTAAGGGGCTGGCATTGCCAACAAGAGGCTCCAGGCAATGGTGGAACACCTACCCCATCCTGGTCTCTGTCCAGACTCAGAATGACTCCTTCCAGATGATTATCTGAGGAGCCCTTGGCCTTCTCTGGACAAGTAATGAAGTGGATGGGTAGGGATGAACCCTGTTTCCCAACGGCCAAACTTATTTGGTGCTTCTCTCTCTTGAGTCCCTGGGCTATGTCTCCTCCTTCTTCAGACTGGGGCTCCCCAAGGAGAGAGCTGCACCTCCTCCTCAGACTGGGGTTCCTTGAAGCAAGGCTGTGTTTCCCCCTCAGAATGGAGCTCCCTGAGAGCAGGGCTGTGTCTTCCCCCTCAGAATGAAGCTCCCTGAGGGCAGGGCCATGTCTCCAGTCAGAGTGGAGAATTTCTCCTTTTCCTCCTCTTCCAGGCTCTGGCCTCTAGGGAGAAAGGATGCCCCTCTCAACTCCTGGGGTGATATCCTACAAATTAAGGGTCGAGCTGACTCAAACCCAGCTCTCCTGATGCCAAGCAGAACTCTGCCCCCTACATATGACTTCCTCAAACTCCCAGTCTGGGAGTTTCTAACTAGCTCCAGTGTCGTCTCTGCCCCAGCTGTTCACAAAGCCATTGGGGGCCTGGCTGCCAGGCTAGGCAGCCTGGGGAAAAGGGGCAGTCTAAGGACTGGTACTTTATATCTCTCTCCTCTGTGGGAGCCATTAGGCAAGTGATGCATTTACTTTTCTGAGGCCCTCACTATTTAGCTACAGGATTAGTTCTAGTCCATTTACTCACCAAGCCCACTGGCCAAACGCTGTGACCAGAAAAGCACATCTCCCTTGTATAATAAATGTTTAATAATGACAATTGGGATTGACCAGAAAATGCCCCGGTTGGCAGTCCCAAAGCCACACAGGCTCCAGGGAACGATTAAAGTTCAGTTCCACCACCTCCTCCCCCCCAATCTGCTTGCCTCCAGGCTCTTTGGGCCCTTTGGGCACCAGCCCACCCATGACAACAGAGCTGGCGGGAGTGAATCCCACAGCCACTCCAAGGGCCTCTGTTGTGTTTTTCTATAGTCCTGCCTCCTTCGGCCTGGGAGCTTCCCCTCTGACTGGGGCTCCCTGAGGGCAGGGCTTTGCCTCCCCCTCAGACTGGAGCTCCCTGAGGGCAGGGCTGTGTCCTTCCTGGGGGTTCGTGAGGGCAGGGCTGTGCCTCCCCCTTAGACTGGGGCCCCCCAAGTGCAGACCCTTCAGACTGGGGCTCCCTAATGACTGGACTGTGTCCCCCCCTCAGACTGGGGCTCCCTGAGGGCAGGGCTGTGTCTCTCTCTCAACCCCCAACCACAACCGAGCCTGGGATCTAACTTCTGTGCGTCTTCCCACGCAGCCCAACACAGAGCTAGTGCCACCTGAGGCTGCCCTGTGCCCAGGCCCCAGGCTCAATTGCAAACAAAGACCAGATCTGTGTGACTGCTGGCAGGTGTTAAAGAGAACCCCACTCGGCCCTTTAGGAATTAGTCTAAAATATACGATTGTATTTCAGGAGCCTTAAGGGTGTTTCTGAAACCTTGGGGCCCAAGACAGTTATAACATATGTCCATTTTAGACTTTGGAAAATAGGGCGCTATAATTGGAAAAGTTAGCAAAGCGCTAAGTACAGGGAGCCGGTCTCTTTACATCTCAAATACCAGGTATTTAGGTGGCTTTCTTGGAACCTGGCATTAGGGACACGTGTGAACGGGCCAGGCTCATTTCTGGGGAGTGAGTGGGAGCAGCGGGTGAAGGTTGGCCGGGTGGCGCTGTCTCTGGGCCCAATGCTAGCTAGCATCCCTGCTGCCTGGCACGTGGACCCTAGAACCACCTACCCTTTTTCCTTCCTCTTCTCTTCTAACCTGGGCTTTCTGAGGTTCCCAGGAACACTTCCTAGACTCGGTTCTGGGGCTTGCACCCTAAAGCGTTCCAGGTTCTGGCCTTTTCTCCAAGGGTGGAATATGGGACTCCTGTTGTCTGTCAGCACCCAAGGGCTGGTGCCAGAATGTCTGAGTTCAAGTCTTCCCATCCCCACTTAGGCAAGTTGCCTAACCTCTCTGGGCCATGATTTCCTCATCTATAAAATGGGATGAAAGTTCTAAGACTTACCTCCCAGGATTGTTGAGATGATTAATGCAGTCACTTCCCTAAAGCACTTTGCACAGTGCTTGGCACATAGCAAGAACTCAAGAATGTCAGCCACTGTAATTATATTTTAAAAGGGTTAACGTATGTCTAAAGCAATCTTTCATGAGACCTAGACTCTCTGCTGATCCTGCCCTTGATGGAGACCCTTCTGTACCTCTCCCACCATGACCTCGTGTTGGGATCCAGGTAAGTTCCTTTTTGTCATTGTCATTCATTCGCTCTCCCATTCCTTTATTCCTCCAACATTTACTTAAGTGGGCACAGAGGAGGCTATTGTAGACACAATTAGCCTTTGGCTGCCAAACGCTGCCCAATCCTGATCTAACTGATAGGGCACGTCAACAGCTTTATGGAAAAGCATGGGTGGTCCTTGGAGCCCGCCCCCATTGAAGAAGCAACAAATCCAAGCGGGAAGGGAAAGGAGGAACACCTGGCAGGGGTCGAGGGGAGGGCTTGGGGTTCTGGAGGGAAGAGTAGCCACTCCTACATATTTCCAGAGCATTAGCACCTTCCCAGGTGTAAGGAAGAGACATTTGGTGTTTTCATGTAAAAGGAAGCACAGTGGATTTCGTTTTTCCGACAGTACAAAGGGCCTGGGGCCATCCGCCTGTGTTTCAGTTACCTCGTGCTGCATAACAAGCTACACCAAAAGCTAATGACTTAAGACAACAATTATTTATTTGATCCCAATTCTGCAGTTGCAACAGGGCAGGGCAGGGACAGCTGGTCTCTGGTCCACCCCTCAGACTGTAGGATTTACTTCCTGAATGGCTTCACTCACATGCTGGCAAATGGGCGCAGGATCCCCTGGGGCCGAGGGCAGCGCCTCAGTTCTCCTCCATGTGGCCTTGCCTTATGGCTATGTCAGGCTTCTCAAGATTGGCAGCTGGGTTTGGAGAAGAGGCATCCTAAGAGTTAGGGTTCCAAGAGGACAAGACCCGCTGTGCAAATGCTTGCCAAGTCTCTGCTTATAGCCATCACACTTGCTAAGGCCCCAGGGGCCAAAGCAAGTCACATGGTCAAGTCCAGAGTCATTGTGAGCAGAGGTCACTCAAGGGTGTGAATACTGGGAAGGATGATCTATTAGAGACCACCAAAGTAAGAGTCGACTAAAACCTGGCGTTTCCAGTCTCACCAGTGACCAGATACATCTAGATGTGGCGATTCCACCACACTCATACAGTGAGCACATAAATTCAGCTGCCAGGACAAAGAAATTCCCAAATACAGAGGCTTCAACAGAATAAAAGTCGATCGGTTCTACATATAACATCCAACTAGGTAGTTCAAGGATGATCAGTGGCTTAATCATGTCAGGTACACACCACACCTGCCTTCAAACTTGTCGTTCTGCCTTCCTCAAGGTTGTGCAGGTTTCTTCGCGTGGTCCAAAATGACTGCTCCAGTTCCTGTCATCACATCTGCATTCCAACAAGTGGTAAACGGAAAGGTGAAAGGGAGTGCTCCTTCCTTGCAATCTCCTTGACCAGGACCTAGTCATGGGCCACATCTAAACTGCAAGAGAAGCAGGAAAATGTAGTCTTTGGTGGAGACCAAAACTTCTATCACCATAGAAGAGGAGAAGAGATATAAAGGAGTAATTGGTTGTCTCAGTCATAGGATACAAATGACCAGCCCCAGCACATTCGGTCTGCCAATCTTGTGAGTTAGAAGGGACCATATTCCTGACAACAGGAGCAGAGATTTTAAAAATGACCTTGAACTATGGCTCATGATATAAAGAGAAGGGTGACCCATGGGTGGCAGGCAGCCTGGGCTTTGCACCATCAGAAGCCAGCTGACCTCCTAGGAGCACCATTTCCTATTGGTTCTATCAACTTCACTGCCATGGACAGCCCTTGAGCATCTCCAGCGCATGGCAGGGGAGGGTCCCCGGAGAGACTACTCACAGTTCCAAAGAGGATGCCATAAACTCTCCACCAGATCCCAAAGCACTGGGTGTGTGTGGGCTCCAAAGGGCTGGACAGAGTTCCAGGATGTGGGGGCCACAGTGGATTCCCCTAGTGAATCTGAATCCCTGGCCTCAGAGAGCAACTCTGGTGCCAACCCCCATCCTGCCCCCTCCACCAACCACCCCTCCCTGCCCCCGTCCTCCAGCTAACTGGCAGCTGTGAACAGCTGGCCAGAGAAGGCAGCTCAGGTGGCTGCTGATGAGAGGCTGACCCGAGATTTGCCGGCTATCCCTGCCCACACACGGGGGCTTCTCCTGCCTCAGCTCTGCCAGCAACCTAGCCATGTGTCTCCCACCAGACCTGGGGCCCTGACTGTCTGTGTCAGCTGCGTAGCTTTCTTTGCTGCATGTCATCTCTCCCCAGCCTTCTGCTCCTTGATGGAAGGCTCTTCGCTTCAGAGCCACAGCAGTGGGCACTTGGTCAACCGTGGGAGAGGACTCATAGCCTCTGAGCAGTCCAGTGGCACAGCTTCCAAGAACAGGGCTGCAGATACAAGAGTTCTAACCCCGGGGCTTGGAGACCAAGGTGGGCCCATAGCCCAGTATCAGTATGAGGCAAAAGCGCAATGAGGGCAGACGTGGGAGGCAGCTCGAGGACAAGTCCCACAGCCTGAGCAGCAAACTGGTTCAGCCCTGGAAACTTAACAGAAGTCAATTCATTCAGGAGAAGGAGCCAGAAAGGAGAGGGCAGGCGCAGAGACCCTCCTGGTGGGGGATGTCCCCATTAGAGATTGTCTAGTTCAAATAACACGCCAGGTGGGGAGGGAGAAGTCAGTTTCTCAGAAACACAGATTAGGAAGCCGGTCAAGCCCCACCTCCTCACCAGGCCTTTAGGACAAAAGAGAAGTCATGTAGTGAGAAACCATCCTCGCTCTGCACGCAGCCCCTCCCAGCACATCGCGGTTCTGTGCGGCATTCACATCTGTGAGATAGAAAGCGTGACCAGGATAGGTGGGTGTGGACAGCACACCCAGAAGGAGAGGGACAAATGGAAATGTGTTCAGGCTTACAAACAACCAATGAGAGGCCGGGGCAAACAAGTTAGCGTTTGCGCCAATTACCTGCCTTCTTCCTATTTTTGAAAAAAGGTTTTATTCATTTATTTGACAGACCGAGATCACAAGTAGGCAGAGAGGCAGGCAGAGAGAGAGAGGGGGAAGCAGGCTCCCTGCTGAGCAGAGAGCCCGATGCGGGGCTCCATCACAAGACCCTGGGATCATGACCTGAGCCAAAAGCAGAGGCTTTAACCCACTGAGCCACCCAGGCGCCCCCCTTTTTCATATTTTTTTAACAGAGTCTAACACAGGGGACATCAGAATTGTCTATCTGCCTGCCCGTGGGCCCCAGCCCATTCTTCAGCATCCCCTGTCTGGCCCTTCCTCCATCGCAGGGGGCAGGACCTTGACTTACAGGGTTCCAACCCATAGATTGGGCTAAGTCAGTCAGATTCTCCCTTTTCTGAATTCTAACTCAGAGACACAGAAATGCTAGGCTGTTGCTGGCAGATTTGGGGGTCTCTGTGTTCCCAGGGATACTGGCATAGTGGTCCGGAGTACATTTTTGAAATGAGGTAGGCCAGTGAGGTGGGACCTGGTCCCACCAGTTACCAACTACATCTTTGAACAAGTTACTCAGTTTTTTCCATGCCTCAGTTTCTTCATCTGTGCAATGGGGACTATTATAATCCCTACACCCAAGGAGTGGATTGTGAAAATTAAGATAATCCATAAAGATGATTGGTATGGGGCCTGGAACAAAGTAAGTCCTCAGGACATGTGCGTGGTGAGTTTCAAAATGATATGTGCTCAGAGATGACAGCTCTTCTAGGTCCAAAAAGAAAAGAAAAGAAAAGAAATACCTGGGCAGGGAGAGCAGAGAGAGGGAGAGGCTGGGACAGGCAGGCCCCCGGGAGCCGGAGGCGGCCAGTTGAGCTCTTGTTGGCTCTCAGCTCCAGTTTCCCTGAAGCCTGACTGTACTTGGCGTCCAGTGTGGGATCCTTACATGAAACCTCCTTCATTTACTTTTGGAAAGCAGTTTGGCAAGCCACATCAAACAGCACAAAAACAGCCTTGCCTGCTGACCTGGACACTTATCTTACAGAAATAATTAATAAGGAGGAAAAAAACCACAGGCACAAAGATGTCCAAGGCAGCTTTGTTTATACTAATGAAACACTGGAAGCCATCAAAGGCGTAATGATCAGGGAAGAGAGATGTCCCGGAGATGGAATATTATGCAGCCATTAAGAATGACAGGTAGCAACATGAAATGGTTATGAAGAGTAAGTGAGAAAAAGAACAGAATGTAAAACCATAGCAGATTCTGATGACGTTGGGTAAAAAAAATATATATATATATGGGGGAGGCTGGCTAGAATTGCCAAAAATGACCAAAAAAACAGGCTTATTCTTGGGCCTAGAAGGAAAGGCCCTCTGAAGGGAAGGGTCTCCCTCCCAGTTGTGCCCCCAACCCCCAACATCCCAGCCCTGGGAAGGGGAAGGATGGAAGCCCTTGGAACTCCCGTCCCCACAGCCTGCTTCTTGCCAGCCCCCATGCTGCCTCTCTAGGGGGAAGATGCTCCGGGCTTGGGCTGCTGGTATTTTTAGCCAGACCTCTTGCAGTCCAGTGTTCTAGGGTAAAAATAGCTGGGGTGGAGGGCACAGCACTAACTTTGCTGCTTTCTGCCTCCCCCTTCCCCTGGACCAGGCGCCTCCTGGTCTTGGAGTTGCGGCTTTCCGTTGCTTCACTCTGGCTTCATCCTATCTCTTGAGGCCTCAGAGGCCAGAGAGGAATGTTCTAGTCCGTTACATCTTGGAACCTTGGCGTTCATGGAGGCCATGCATTCCATTTTATGGATAAGGAAACTGAGACCCAGAGAGGATATGGGCCAAGTCAGGAAGGGACTGGCCAGAGTAGTCCCATCCTCACACCCCTCTCGTTGTTCTTACTTACAGGAGGGAGGAAGCTTCACATGGCAAACACAGGGGAGGCGTGTTTGACTCCCAGCTCTCCTGCTGGCGGGGGGATTGGGGGAAGGTAACTTTCTACCCCAGACTGCAGTTTCTGCATCTGTAAAATGAAAGAGTTAGACAAAACCGGCCCTTGAATTGAAGAGCTGCACTCCATCCCAGGGTGGAGGCTAGACCTGCCAGCATTATCTACCATCTTCCCAGCACCTGCCCTGGGCTGTGAATTCTGTTTGGCAGGAGGATGGCACAGTGCAAGGGTTACCTGAGGTGGCCACTGCCTCCCAGGTGACCTTCTCCCAGGTCCGGACCCATATATGAGGCCCCTCAACCTGTTTCGGTACCTTCTTAAGGATTGAACACTGATTCTAACACTAGCTGGAGCCAAACCTAATCAAGGAGGTAAACCTACTGGCAAAAACAAATCCTCTGAGTGTAGCTGGAGGCAACATACGTGAGGCTGGGGGACCATCAGCTGCTAGGAGCCTGGGACTCCTTGCCACTCCTGCAGAGCGAGAAAGGACTTGAATGTATCTACCACACCGGGAGACTATCCCAGTGTGATGAGCCTTCCACACAGCCCCTAGCTCTGCTCATTTCCTGGGACCTCCCCCTACCCAGGGCACCTGTCCGGCACTGCTTGGGCTGGGACTTCAGTCTATAGGGGGTTAGTCCCAGCACAGGACCCACCTCACAGCTCTGGGAAGGGCTTAAAGGGAACCAGCCCCAAGTGAGAAATCATAAGACTTGGAGCCAAGAGACAAGCCTAAGGGACTGGGGTGGCAAGCAAGTCACATCATCCCAGGCCCAATCTGCTGGTTCTTCTGGGGCACAGTGCGTGTGTGCGCACCTGCGCATGTGCATGTGTATGCGTGCCCCATGAGCCCCATGACTGCTCTAAGTGTCCTTGGCATGGGGGCCCAAGCCCCTGAGCTCTTTCCCGTATTGCAAACATTGACCCGAGAATCCTACCAGTTCCCTCATTCATTTGCAGCCTCTAACTCAAATGTCAAATGTCTGCCCTTCTCTGGCACTTCCTCAGTACAGTAACACTGGAAACTGCATATTTCAGACACAGGCTTCCTTCATTAATAAAATGGGGAAATGGATCAGGACATAACAAGCGGCAGATTCGGTAGACAAAACATGGAACGTAGGCAGCAGGGACATTAATCCTGAAGTTCTGAGGCTGAGGGAGGGAGGAGCCCCAGATCAAGGACTCCGGAAGATCCGGAGTTAGAATTTGGAGGTCCTGAGAGCCATGGTGGTTGGAGAGAGGTCTGCCCTGCCGTGGGTCCTCAGACCTCTCCCAGGCTCTCATACCACATGTGAGACACTCTGTGTTGTCTAAAGGGAAGGTGGGGTCGGGCTGGGGTGGCCTGTGGGAGGCTCCCATGGCACCAGCCCTCTGTCCCTGTCTCCTATGGCTCTCCCTTCCTGGCAGCCAAACGCAGAAGCTTGTGCTCAGCCTGGCATGCAGAGGGAAAGTAATGGATAGGGGTGATCCAGCCCATCTCTCAGCCCCACGTCACCCGTGAACAGGATCAGTGGCCTATTCTCACAAGGGCACATTTGGGATCATAGCATTGAACTCTATCCCAGTGAGTCACCTGGCAGGCCCCCTGGCATAGTCCTGGGCCTCCCAAGCCCTCTCCGAAAGCCTGGTGTCGCCTGATAAGTGTCTACCACATGGGGTCAGGAGGGTGGTCCAGAGATTATGGTTCGGATTTCCATTGTTCTCTGCCTCAGTTTCCCCTTCTGTGTGTCTTACTACAATCCCACTTGTTTACTGACCTTGGGCAAGTTACTTGACCCCTTTGAACCTGTTTCTTTGCCTTTAAAATGGGGACGCTGATCCTTGCCTTACCTTCCTCACTGGGCTGGTCAAGGATCAAGTCCCATAGCATCTGCAAAAGTACTTTGAACATCAGAGGCTCCTGGGGACCACAGGAGAGCATTCTTAGGACCAAGGACATCCCATGCATCCCACTTGGGTCAGGCTGTGAGGCCGCAGGGGAGAGGCACCGCCCGTTGCCACCCTTGGGTGTGTTAGGGAAATGGAAACAACCAGCATCCATTCTGACATGGAGGGTGTCCGAGGCACCTAGGCACTGGAGGGGTTCAGTGGCTGAGAAACCCTGGGGACCGGGGCTAACCTAGGAGCCTCCTGGAGGAGAACACTCACCTTGAGGACACAGAGCCTTCAAAGGTAAGATGTGGCTTTGCTCTTCACCACACCAAATCCCTCAAAGTCCCTTTACTGGGTTTTGTTGTTGTTTTTACACACATCATCTTATTTGGTCTTGAAAATTGCCCATTTATTTAGTTATTATATATGTGCATTGACAGGGAGGTCCCCCATTCAAGAAGGCACGAAGTTGGGTCCCAAATGTGGGGCTCGAGAGGCCTGGTGTGGCCCCTCTAAGCATCCCTCAGATGTCTGCTGCCCTCCCCACTTTCTCTCCCTAGCCCTCCCCATCTCTATTACCTGTAGGCAACACAGATGCAGATGGCTCCTTTTATGTCTCTAGGGATCAAAGGATTGGCTTTGGAAGAAAGACGTGCTGCTTGAAAGCCAAGTGGAGCCAGTCTGCACAAATGGCCTGGCCTTTCCCGCTTCTTTTTCAGGGCTCTTGAGCAGTGCCCCTCCAGGAGGGCGGAGGGGAGTGGGGTTGGCCCCCACACTCCACCGCCTCCTAGGCCTCCCCTCCCTCCACAACCCGCACAGCTGGGCCAAGGGACCAGGCCCCTGAGGAAGGTCGCCTCCACTCACGGTCTCACCACCTCTGTTGGGTAATGAGACTGTGGAACATGTTGTCCCCACCGAGCCAGGCATCAGTCCTGTGGGAGAGGGAGAGAGACAAAGAGTGACGTGGAATGACAGAGAGATGGCCGGTGCAGGAGGAGGAGAAGCTCTCGGAGATAGAGAGCGGAGGAGAAACAAGTGGACAGAGCGAGAGAGGAGAGCCGGGCAGCAGAAGCCTACCAGACAGGCAGCGATGTCCAGGGAGAAAATGCGGAGATGGCGAGGGTAGATAGGAACAGGGAGAGGGGAAAGGGATGAAGACAAGGATGTGAAGGAGAGATTAATAAGTTAAAAAAAAAAAAAAAGAGAGAGAGAGAGACATATTTTTAAAGCCAGGCCAGAGATGAAGAGGAAACAGCAGAGAAGAGGAAAGAGGCAGACAGCTCTAAGGGTATGGAGATGGGCCAGCCAGGCAAGAGAGGGTGTCCCAGCTCCAGGTGGAGGCTGCAGGCAGGCCCCTGAGCACCCCTGCTCCCTCAATGAGCAGGGTTCCATCAGCCCTGCCCCCCACGCTGAGCTCACTCCCCATGCCACCCTAGAAGTTAGCCCCTACCCTCTGGATCTACAGCTCCCAGCCCAGGTGACCCTCCCAGGCAGCTTCTGGAAGAAGGTGGCTTGAAGGGGAGGGACGAGAGTCTGAAATCTAGCAGACCTCCAGGGGGACCGACGTGGAGCACCTCATCAGGAATCCCCATACCCCTTCCCCACCATGGAATAAGTCTCTAGCCCCTAGCAAAAAAGCCCCCGAGGGGCTGGAAGCCAGAGAGGAGAGGGGGCAGGAAAGCAGATAGGTAATTCTAGGGTGAGGTATGTGCCACCTTCCTCCTGGCCCACCTGCAGACATCAGAACCGATCTCCGTGGCTGACTCCCACCTATACCTTGCCGCATCCTTCACCCTCTGTGCCATGGAAGGACCTAGACCTTCGGAAGCCAGGACCTCTGGGTCCTCCATTCCTACCCTGTCACTGACTGGCTGGGTGACCTTGAACCTGTCACTTTTTCCCCCTGAGCCTCATTTTCCTTATCTGGGAAATGGGAAAAAAAAAATCCTAGTGCCTGCCTCATAGGATGGCTGTGAGGACTAGATAAGATTAAGGGGACTGTGTGCTCAGTGCAGCGCCTGGCACAGAGCAGGGCGCCATTGACAGGGTCCCTGCCTTGGCTGTTGCCCCTAGCAGTGGCCATGACCCTGCCATGGGTGTGGGGCCTGCCTGGCTCATGGGGGTGTTGTGAGGCTGGTAAGAGCTGAAGGATGGGAAAGGCGTCCCAGCCAGGGATGACTGAGCTCCTGGTCCACAGAGGCTCCTCTGTCCAGAGCACAGCACAGTGCTAGCCCATGAGACATTTAGGGGTCCACAAAAATGTTCTAATTTTTTTTTAAGATTTTATTTATTTGAGAGAGAGAGAGAGCGAGAGCACACAAGAGTGAGAGCTGGGGAGGAGGCAGAGGGAAAGAGAGAACTTCAAGCAGACTCCATGCTGAGTAAAGAGCCAGATAACAGCTCGATCTCATGACCCTGAGATCATAACCTGAGCTACCCAGACCCCCGATGTTTTCACTTATTTTAAAGTGGAAAGGAAAACATGATTTCTTAAGTCAAATAATGTATTTTCCTACAATATAGATATATTTGTCTTTATTCCAACACAGTCATATAACAATCTTTGGTAATTGTGGAGGGAGGGGCTCACAAAGTCAAAAGTGCCTATGGCCCAGAAAACTCATAATGTGATCCCACTGGCCAGTGCTGCCACTCACTGAGGGTAGGGCAAAGGCACTCTTGGTGGTCCTAATGGACAGCCTTGACCAGAGGGAATACACCTGGGCCAAAGCTCTCCTGGAGCCATATACGCTAGGAATCGTAGGAAAGGAAAAAATAAAAGGGAACAGGCGCATGAAATAGGAGCCCTTCACCTTCTGCCCTTGGGGAGATCAGACCAGGGGACAAAAATAGCCCTGTACCTCAGAAGACCCCTATTCTGAGGGAAAAGCCAATTCTCTGCCCTCAGGGATCCCCAGTCTGAGGAGGGAACCACAGCCTTGTCCTCAGGGAGCCCCAATCTGAGGGAAGACACAGCCCTGTCCTCAGGGAGCCCCAGTGTGAGGGAGGGAGACACAGCACTGTCCTCAGGGAACCTCAGTCTGAGGGGGAGCCCACAACCTTACAGAAAAGACAAAATGCAAAAATTCAAAACACAACAAGCAGCTAGGGGGAAGAGACCTAACAGGCTGTGTCATAATTAGCTGTGTGGCCATCAGAGAAGCCTGGAGAGAGCTCCCAGATGGCTGGAGGAGGGCAGTCATCTCAGCGGACATGGAGGCCCTGACCCGAGGCAAGGAGAGACGTGGAGGCAGTAGGGAAGGGGGATGCTGCCACCATTGTCCAGGAACAAGCCAAATGGAGAGGGGAGAATTGTGGGTCTGAGTACAGAAGGGTCTCAATGTCCAGCCAAGCCCATCCTGCCATGCCCACACTGGGGGCCTCCACAGATCATGGCTATCCCAGGGGCTTCTGTGTCCAGAGCTGCACGGGGACATGGGAGTCACTCCTGGTGCGGTCAGGTAACCGCACGTCCCAGGTGCCCCCCTCCACCTCCCGGCCAGGCGCCCTGCAGAATTAAATTACCATATTGGAAATAGCAAAGTAAACACCAATAGGTAAAGTGCAAATTAAAGCCGTTCCTCCCAGATACCTTATTTATAGACCTGAGTTCAGTGGCCGCGCCCTCCTGGGCAGGAGCCCCAGGAGAGGAGCAGGGCACCTGCCTCGTGCCAACTCGTTCCCAAGACACTGTGTTTCTTTCTGGCAGGGGTGAAGGCAAGATATGTCTGGGGGCTGGCTTCCCCGTACCCCTGGCCTTCCACAGCACAAAGGCCTTGGGGCCAGTGACTGCTTTAGCTTGTTCTGAGGAGGCAGTGGGGGACAGGAAGGTCGGGCCAGAGCTGAGGGGTACAGCAGCCATGGTATGGGGGTTGGGGGTTGAGATACTACAGTGGTGACCAGAGCTAACACGTAGTAGTTACTGTGCTAAGTGCTTCCAAGACTTAGCTTACTTCATCCTTGTGATAGGTCTAGGACTGTCTCTGTTTTACAGATGGGGATACTGAGGCCCAGAGTCCTTACATAACTCCATGGCTACGAAGTGTCCCATCAGGGATTTGACTGAACCTCACGGTCTCTTCACTTAACCGTCACACTCTGCCACTCTGCCGCCTCTTTAGAGCCCTCCCCAATGGATTTGGAAGACTGACTCAGTAGCCTTGGGCCTGCCAGCCTGGCACTTTCTTGTTCTCCAGTGTTTTCCCACCAACACACGTGCCAACCTTCACGTAGGAAAGTGCCTGGCTTCATGCCCTGCTCGTTGGCAGGCAGGTAGACCAGCTCAGTGGGCATGTGGACCAGCTCTAGTCGGGCCCTCCCAGGGCTAGGGGCACAGAGACACCCACACACACTCTCCCTGACCCCCAGCCCTCCCCAGGCCTGCTCCCAATCCCTGCTGCATTGACAAGGGTGGCAAGCTGAGGCCATGGATCAGAGCACACCTCCCTGCAATGCCAGCCTGGTTGGGGTAAAGTGTGACCTTGGCCTTGTTGGCGTGGTACTCTAACCCACGGAGCGTGAGGCCACGGATGGTTAGCCACAGGTTTATTAGTGGAGGGAAGATGCCGAGCCAGGGCCAGGAAACCACACTTTGCCTAATTTGCTCATCCCACCAGACCTGGGAAAGCTGTCACCATCTTGGCGGCGGGGAGCCAGGAACAGAAGCTGTGGGCTTGGCAAGAGGGCGGACAGGAAGGAGAAATGGCCACATTTTGTAAAGAAGGGAAAAGGCTAGCCAGAGCCTCATGCTCTCAGCCAATCAGCTGCACATCCGAGAGCTGTTTCCAGTTGGAAGCCAAAGGACACCGGCAGACTGACCCTTTGCAAATATCCCCCACTGCCCGACAAACACCACGTGCTAAAAATAGCTTCCATCCTGAGGAGGCAGGCTGGAGGCACGGGCCAAGGGGCGGGCAGGCCCAGGGGGAGAGCTCAGCCTGGCTCCCACTGGATACACACCTGTCAGGTCCCCTCCTTTTCTTGCTGGGAGCTCCTTATCTATTTGGTGAGGGGCAGGGATAGAATGTAGTGGTTAAAGATCAAGAAGCAGCTGAGGTATGGGCCCTTGGCAAAGTCCTTCCCCCCATTCAGGACTCAGCTTCTCCATCTGCACAGAGGGGACAGTAGGCCTGCCTAGTCCAAAAGCAGGAGCCATGGGAAGAAGGCCAGAGTTGCCATCCCGCACCAGACCCTGCAGGAGTAACGGTGACCTGCTCAATGCTTGACCCATCCCAGTCCCCTTGACCCCCATGATGCTCTATGAAGAAGGTGAGAGCACTAGCTCCATCTTACAACTGAGGAAACTGAGGCACAAAGGGGTTGGGGCACTAGAGCAGGGTGGCTAATGAAGGCTCAAAGGAGGACTTGAACCCAGGCAGTCGGGCTCCAGTGCCCATGTTTTAACCAACCAGACGCTATAAGAGGCAGCATGTGTCATTCTCAGGGTGGAAATAGAAAGTATTATCCCCAGCACCTCTAGAACCCACCTCTCCTCAGAGAGACCTTCTAGAAGCCAGAGGCCAGGATGGAGAGGCCAATGACCACTCACATCCCCGCCGTCTCTGTTTCTCCCCCTGGGGGGCTGAATGGAGCTGGGGCCACGGCGGTGGAGCCAGCAGGCTGACCAGCGTGTGGAACGTGCCCCGGTCAGAGAGCCCGGGTGTGGTGGGGGGGGGGGCGTGGGCTGCTGGCCATGTGGTCCCCAGCCCACGCACTGTCTGGCTTACCGGGGGGTGTGATGGGGGGCCCATAAATAGCAGGCCTCTCACCGGTGTTGGGAATAGAAACCCAATCCAAACAGTGTGGTGAGTCGGGGCTTTCCAGAACAGCCGCAACCCCCAGGGGCCCTGGAAGCAGCTGGGAGGGCCCCCTTCTCCTCAGGAGTCTCCTAAAGGATCAGGTCATCTTGGGGAGAAAGCCCACCTGGACCCAATCCCAGAATCCCTCACAGCTCAGGACGGAGTGTCAACAGCTGGCAGAACATCACCTACTTGCTGCTGGCCTGTTCTGAGGGCTCCGCTTGGATGATCCCACTTAAGGTCACCATGGTTATATGAAATAGGTCTATCCTTTCTGCCTTTTTAAGGAGGAGGAAACTGAGGCAGCAAAGGGGTGAAACATAGGACTCAGGTCAGACAGAGTGTGC
This sequence comes from Mustela nigripes, assembly GCF_022355385.1. NCBI lineage: Eukaryota > Metazoa > Chordata > Mammalia > Carnivora > Mustelidae > Mustela > Mustela nigripes. Next base: position 59,745,703 of record NC_081561.1, read on the forward strand.
CGGATATAAGATGTGAACTTGGGCCACTGGCTGCCGATGGTGCCCCTTGCTCCTGGGCTTGGGGGCACAGGCCAGCCACACTGGGTCCTGCTACCCTTGAGGTCGCCTTGGTCGGGGTGGGGATGGAGGTCCCAGCATCCAAGGGGAAAGCAGTAAGGACTCAAGGTGCAGGAACTGAAGGCCCACCAGCCCCGGCTGGGGCTTCTGCCATATGGAACTTACTCATCCTCTGATAGATTAGAGCCTGAAGAGCAAGGGACAGTGTTGGGGGGCGGGGGCTTCCCAGCAGGGCTAACCTGCTGAATACCGACTCAGCCTTGCTGAGCCGAGGTGAGGCCCCTGTTCCTGGAGGAAGTGGTGGGGGGGCAATCCCCGAGGCCGTTTGGGGGCTAATGTTGAACACCCTACTGCTACCCACTCGGGGGCCCTTCTAGGATTTTGAGGCCCAGAGAGGAAGTTCATAGTCAACTGTTGATGCCCCTTTGAGATTTTTCGCAGGCCCAGATACCACTCCTACCATACAGACCCCACCAGACTTGGGACTCTCCTTGTGTGTCTCCTGGTTTCAGTAGCTACCCCCCTCACCTTCCTCAGGACCCCCATGATGCTGATTTGCTGTCCTGGTGAAGGCCTTCATTTCTCTTTCCCTTCCAGGATTCATTGCCAAAGGCCTGTGAAGACGTGGAAAAACCTGGACAGAAGCCTAAAGTCTATGAGTTCTTGGAATGAGGAAGCCTGTGTTCACGTGGAGCAAGGGCAGGTGGCAGCCTGTGGCCTGGGTTCCAAGGGCACAGGTGACGTTGCCCACCGCCGTCCTGGGGAGACATGGGGGTGTTGGGGGAAACCGGACCCCTGCCATGGCTCCCCTGCCATAGCAGCCCTGGGCAGGCATTTCAGGGGGAAAGGAGGTCACCATCTGGGGGGATGGGGAAGACAGGAGAGGGAAGGCTTTCTCAGAATTGGGTTCAAGGAAGAGGACGGAGGCTGGCAGGTTTCCCTCAAATCAAATGCCTGGCTTGTTCTCCCTCCTCGGAAAGGCTGACTTTCCACCCAGCTGACCCAAGAAGCTGCCTCTCTCCCCCAAGGGAGCCGTGTGGGGTGGGGCTGCCTCTCGGGGCTCTCTCTCTTGTTCCCCACATTCTTGGCAGGAAAGTACAGTTAAGGAAGGACAGCTCTGGGCTCCGCCTCAGTATCTCAAGCCCCTTCCACTCCAGGCACTCATTATAAGGCCTCCTGGGCCAGGTTGGCCTGGCAGTGACACAGAGAGCTGGAAATTGGGTCCTTCCCCCCATTGGCTGGGTGCCTGGAGCATAGAAAATGCTTGGTTAGTATTATTTTGAGCGAACAAGTGTTCAAATGATGCAGGAGGCCTTTTGGAAGAAATTCTAGATGTGGACTTTAGAGGAAACCAAGCTTCTCTGGACTTGAAAACCCTGGAAGGATCCAAGACTGAGAGAGAAAGGGCAGCATTTCCCCCAGGCCTCAGAGTCAAGAGGAAGGAAGTGAGTGCGAGCCGGCCAAGGACGGAGCTGCCCAGAGAAGGAGGCTGCCGAGAGCCTGAGGCAGGCTCCTCATGGCCACGCTGAACAGAACTGGGTACAGAAGGGGAGTGCTTGGGGCCAGACTCTCCTGAAGATCAATGTCCTCTGTTCCCTCTGGCTGTGGGAAAAGACAGCCTGCACAGAACCACAGACCCCAGGGCTCGGCCCGGCCCGGTCTCGAGGGCTACCCTCCGCCAACCCGAAGATGCCTGATGGTCGGAGCTTTTGAGGTCCAGTCTTGGCACCCTTAATCATTCTGCACATGTTTATGAAATACTGACTACTTGTCACAGCAATAGAGGACTTGACTCAGCAGGGAACAAGAGGCGAATTACAGCCATCATGGGGCTGGTGTTTTAGTGAATGGAAACAGGCAATACACAGATTGATATTTAAGAGGTCCTAAAAAAAAAAAAAAAAAAAAAAAGAAGAAGAAGAAGAAGAAGCAAGCAGAGTAAAGGAAATAGAGAATATGGGTAGGGGGACAGGAGGTGACACTGGAGCAGAGACATGGAAGCAAGAGACAGGGAGTCACAGCAGCTGGGGGCAGAGTCTTGCCGGCAGAGCGGGCAGCCAGTGCAAAGGCCCTGAGGCCAGTGCTAGTATTCTACATATTAAAAAATAGCCAAGAGACAGCTGATGGCCTGGAGTGGGGACAACAGCGGAGAATGGTAGGAAGGAAGGTTGGGGTCCCCAGGAAGCCGGATCAGGCAGAGGCATAGGGATGGATGTTAGGCCAGGGCTTTTACCCTGAGTGAGTGGAACCCGCTTTGAAGAGAGGATGGCCATGGGTTAATGGTGTCAGACAGTCTGAAACTTTGCCTCTGTGAGCGTTAGTCCACTCCAGTAAAAGGAGGACCTAGGAGCTAGGACCTCACAGCACTGTGTCAGGTTTTAAATAAAATGGCACCTATGGAGGGATCTGTTTGAAACACAGTGACGACTCGACACATTGTAGGTGATAGCAGGTTATTCCCGTGGTCCTCAGCTCGGAGTTAGTCACCGGCACAGGGCCGCCTCCCTGCCTCTGCCTCCCTGGCCGTGGGAGCTTTCTAGGAGGGTCTGGACTGTTCACAAAGCCAGTTCTGCTGGGCCTGCCATGTTCCCCAGTATTCTGTCTGACACCCAGGCTGATACCTGGTCAGAGCTGCCCAGCGCCGTGGGGCCCAGGGACACCCAGGGCCGGGCTGGCCATGTGAAACCAGAAATCAGGCAGAGGGCTAGGACAAGGTAGCAGGTGCTTGGTGTCTAGGAGGATATCCACATAGTTGTTGACATTGAAACGGCTTCTTCCTCCTTCCCAGCATCCGGGGGCAGATACCAGGGATCCTGTGCCAGCTGGCAGGGCTGACCCCGCTAACACCTCGCTCAGGCAGCCAGAGTAGACAGGCTCTTCTCACTGGTTCCTCGGTCAGAGCGGGAGTCACTGTCCTATACAAACAGATGAGGCTCCAGGCCTGCCTAGGCCTTCCCAGACCGTAGGGTGTCCCTGCCTTAGGACCAAAAGCAACCTATGGCTGATGAGGCAGAAACTAGAGCTACCGTGGACCATGGGCTGCCAAGTACAGGCCCTGCTCATTTGTCCCTCGTGTTGTCTCTCAGTGGAGGAGACTCTTGGTGTCCCCCTCAGGTCCCCCAGACTCCCCCAGATCTCTGTATCGGGCCTGGGCGCTTCCCCCTACTTTCTGTGGCTCCCTTGGGTGACAACCCCAGGCTATAGGAGCTGCTTTGTCTGCAGAACCCCAAGTACCTGGAAGTTTACAACTCTTCCAAAAGTGGCTCTTAGTCAATGACTGGGGTGCAGAAGAGGGAGGTCCCAGCTCCCTTATCTCCCATGGGGAGGATCCTGGCTGAAGCCAGCCTCTGTACCCTTGTCAGCCTCTTCCTCTCCCATCCCCAGTTGCTGTCCAGACTCCTACCCAGTCCTCCGGGGAGCACTACCTTAGGACATCACTGAGCCAGGAATTGAGAACTTGACCTAAGACACATTCTAAGGTGGAGGTAGTCATAGTAGTCATAGCTAATATCTACTGAGTGCCTACTATGTGCAAAATATTGTCTTGAGTGTTTCACAGTATTAACCTGACAACAAGTCAGTGAAGCAGTCCCTCCCATTATCCCCCTTTCACAGATGAGAAAACCAAGGTACTGGGAGAATTGGTTGCCATAGAGATACTGCCGTTATCCTCACCCGGGTGAGGATTCGTGTTTGGTGCCCCTTCTAGGAAGGCTGGAGTCCATGCAGACACATTTTGGTGTCGTGGCATGCAGGGCAAATGGGCCAAGTCACAGCAGACGTGCGCCTGCCCCCAGATCAGCATTTGGAGAATGTCCTGTGATGTGGTACAGCTACAAACCCAGGACAGCCATGATCCGTTTGTCCTCATGGCCTCATCAAGGGTGATCTCGGGGATATTTCTCCTCTGATCCCTTTTTCCCATTTAAAGGGACTGGCCGCAGGGTGGCCCAGTGCGTGAGGGAAGTCCTTGGGACTCCAGATGTTCAGCCATGGCTTGGTACATCCTATGCTCATTTAAAAAAAAAAAAAAATCTGCTGTATAAATACACAAATGACTTCAGGACTAAAGGTGGGGACACTAACCCAGGCTCTGCAAAACCAGAGTTTTGGTGGAGAAAACCAAATATGCATAGGCACGTGCACATTAAATCGAATCAACAGAAAATACTGTTCCCAATAATTTCTGAACAAACAAAATCATAATCAATTCCAGAACTGTAAGCACTAGGGCCCCCACCCTCGGCCACTTGCTTTGCCAGGAGGTATGGGGATGGGGATCCCAGAGAGGCAGGACAGAGAGACCCTGGCCTCTAGGAATGCAGTCTACCTGGGCAGGGGTCTGGAGGAGGCCCAGGGAGCATCCTGACCGTCAGGATCCCAGGAGGAGGGAGTGTCCCGCAGTTGGACAGCTGCGTTTCACATTCCCAACTAAACGCTCTGGCCCTCTGTGAGCCAGTTCTGCTCCACCCTGTCCTGGGTCCCCACCCCAGCTCAGCTGGTCCCCGGGCCATAGACAGCACCAAGGAGATCTTCCATCTCTTCATACACCTCAGGCGAGAGCCCTTTCAGTCCCAGAGTCAGAAAGGAGCACCCAGCCAAGCCCACCAGGCAGACTGAGCTACAGAATGCTGTTCCCTGTCTAGCTGGCTCTTGCTGTCTCTCGCAAGCTCCCCAAAGGGCTTCCTCTGTGTATGCGTGCAGGCGGCCCTCCTTGTCTAGTGGCGGACATTCAATGTACCCTTTGTCACAAACCCCTTTCAAAAGCAGAGCTATTCAGACGGGGCAGCAAGCTTTGGGACGATTCATTATCAGGCTGGGCAGCAGCTGGTCGGCTGACTCCCTCCTCTCCCCATCTCCGTCCTTCCTGCAGTGGGAGTGGTGTGGGGGGCCAGCCTGAGTGGGAGCTCCCCTCCAGGGCTAACTGCGGGGGTGGGGGAGTGGGCATGGCTGACAGGACCCTCCTGGCTTCTAGGGGTGTCCCTGCCGTGCAATGTGCTCTGAGAAGTGCGCCGGCCTAGGCACCCAGGGCAAGGTGTGAGTAGATACCCACCGTCCAGAAACAGACAGATCCATTTTCTCAGGGCTGCAGAAGGCTATGAGGTCCCTGCTCCCCATCACTTTGATGCACCTTCCTAGAGAAGCCAGTGGAGAAGAGGGACCCTGTGGGCAGCACAGCATCAGGCACACAGTAGTCAGTCAGTAGGCAGATACTACTATATAACAAGCAGGTGACGTCTACCCACTAATGCCACTGCCCCCCAGGAGCAGAGACCCAGGCCAGAGCCTCCGGAATGGGAGAACCCACCTGTGCTCAGGCCCTCCTTCCCCTGCTCCCACACCTGTAGGGGGCGCTCCTGGTCTCTCTGCCCAGCCCCTGCCCCTTTGTCCCCAGCATCAGTCCCCCACTGCCTGAAGTTGCTGTCCGGAACTCCTGGACCTGGACTTGGCTGCAGGGAAGGCCTGGGATCAGACACAGCCAATCACAGGATCCCACTCCCTTGGCCTGAATGATGGACCCCAAGGTGGGCACGAGATTCCAGGCCTTGCCTGGGTGTTCCCTCCACCACCAGGGAAGAGGGATGCTCTGTAAACCTCAGCAGAAGCAGTCACAGAGTTGGGGTGAAGATTAAGTCAGGGAAGAATAATGGGATAGAAAGTGTTTCATTCAATGCCTCCCCCAAGAGCTCAATGCATGTGACCTTTTGTTTCTGTTTTTCATTTCCTTCCCAACCACCCATTCCCAAGAGCCCGAGTGAGTCCAAGCAGGCCTCTCCCAGTACACGGGGGGACACGGAGACCTGAAGAGAGGCTGTGACTCGCTCTCTCCCTAAGTCTCCCAGGCTGCTCGGCCCACGAGAGGTGGCTTCCCCACGGCCACAGGTGTGTGACTCTTTTCTGTACGGACCGCAGCTGGGAGGAGCTGCGAGGTGTCGGCTTTGCCTTGGTCAAGTGGAGGCCAAGTGGAGACCCCCTGGGTGCCTCTGACCTCAGGCAGTCCCCCTACTGCCGCCATGTCTCCTCCCGCCCTGCTCCTCAGGGCCTGGCTTCTGTGGGCTCGTTCTGTGAGTCCATGGCGGGCCACACCAGGCCTCTGGGCTCGCACTTGCCCAAACCGCTTCATGTTTCCGAGTAACCTCTGCTGTTCCCGTGGGAGTGGGACAACCAGGAAAAGGCCTCGAAAACCAACCTGGAAGGTTTTTTCAAACAAAAGAGTGTGATTTCCTTCAAGGGAGGCAAGAAGAAGGGAAAAATACCCCCCATGGTCCTCCCTGGCTCCAAGAGCCTCAGTCACTGTCTTGGGTGCATTTAGTGGTTTGGCGACTGTGGGCGTATTTTAAAATCTGCTGTCCAGGCAGAGAGACAAAGGACGCTGGTGTGGGGCCAGGGGAGACCTCAGAGGACAGGGGTATTCATCTTGTTAAAAATAGCCCACCCGTTGCTATTTCTATTGAACTTGGCAAACAGAGCTGTATGATTTTCCCTTTTTTCGGCCATGCTTTGCTTGGGCCGTCTGATAAAAATAGTAGATAACAAGCTTAAAAAAAAGCTGGGATATTTTTACATGTAAGCCCCACTTGGAGTGGGCCTGGAGTGGGGTGGCCAGCGAGTAGGGAAATGGGCAAGAAGGGGAGAAGCGTGGTTGGTGGGGTGGGGGCAGGGCGCGTGACCACAGCGCGCCAGGGACGGGAGGAGGGTAGAAGGCAGTCCAGGGAGGAGACGCGGGAAGGGATGTGGTGCTTTCTCCTGTGTCCACAGCGCAGGGTCAACAAACAGTGGCTGGGCCCTCCTGACCCACCGTGGACTTTGCAGTTTCCCAGGCCCCGCCGGCCCCAACCCTGACCTTCAGCACGGTTCCCACCACCCTCCCCAGCACCGGGAGGCTGAGCCAGATACGAAGCCGGCTCTGCACATCTTTCTGGACTAGGCTGGCAGTGCCAGAGCCTGTGGCAGGGAGGAGAACATTCTGGGGTGCGGCCTGAGGCCCAAAGCCACCTGGACGTGGATGCTGAGGCTGATGAGGAAGGACGGGGCTGCCCAGGCTGGACCACTGGCCCATTTGGGGTTATCAGTCAACAGGTGGTCTCAGGAGGCTGGATTTGTAGTTCTGAGTGTGCAACAGGGAGGCTTGAGAGAGGCTGGCGTGTGTGTGTGTGTGTGTGTGTGTGTGTGTGTGTGTGTGTGTGTGTATCTGCAGTAGCCAGGCACACAGCTGTCTATGGGCCACTCCCCTAGGGTGAGAGTCTCAAGGATGTCACTGCTGGGTCCCACCACACCCTAACTCCAGGTCAGATGTGGAAGGAGCAAGACTAAACAAAAGTGGACACATGGTTGCATGGGCACCAGAGGTGTGAAGACAGCACGTGTGGCTCACACCGTGGGAGGCTCCAAGGCCATCTGGAGTGGAGGGGCTGGCAGAGCCCGAGTTGGTCAACCTCTGTGCCCAGAGGCAGACACCTCCTACCCTTTTGAGCTGGGGGCGAGGGCAGATACCTAGCTCACATACCAACTTCTGGGGTGCCATGGGGCCAGTGGGACCCACAGAACCACCAGATAAACTCATCCTAACTTAAGCTTTTGGATTTAGGAGACTGGGGACTTCCCACAGGCAGCATTTATGTCTCTCTGAGCAGACTCCCCCAAGGGCCGCTTGGGTCTCCCCACAGCCTCCACTACCTACAGGCTAGTAGAGACTTCCCAGAAGTGACAGGCTTATTAGCTGACAAGCCAGATGCCTAGCCCGGGAACCAGGGACTCACCTTCCTGTCCTCATCCCCGCTTTGACCCACATTGCTCCCGTCTGCATGGGGAATGGGGGGAGCTTTAGAAAGCACATTCATGTTCCCCACAGTGACCTTGACAAGTTGGCAGAGAAACCCATTCCCACTTAAAAACTGATCCAGGGAGATGACCCTGAGCAAGCGGAAGCCACATGGCTGACGGGCGCTACCCCTCCCTGGCTGGTCCAGGACACACACACACACACACACACACAGTCAGGCTGGAGACATGTCCTCTGGTTTTTATGGCCCTGAGCAGGGCACAATCCCCTCCCCATCCCAGGTAACCAGGCAGATGTAGATGCACTAAGGAGGGAGCTCCTGGGGATGGACACAGGCTGGCCTCTGCCACCCAAGGGGTGGCCAGAGCAGTTGGGGCTCTTACTGGTCAGAGCACTGTACAGAGAGTCGGGAGTCCTGGAAGGACTTTGCAGGAAACTACTGTGTGACTTTGGAAAAGTCACCTCCTCTCTCTCCTCTCACTTTCTCTGAGGAACATACCTCATAGGAGGAATCTTTTTAAGCCCAGGCTGAGGCAAACAAAAGGCTTCAGTATTTGCAATAAATAGACTAAAGAGGGAATCAATACATGGGTGCACCAGGGCTAGACCAATCCCTCCTGGGCCTGTCCCTTCAGGATCCTAGCCCGATGTCCTCCAGGGCAGGCAAATATCCCAAGAGCCACACCTTGTCTGGCAGAGCCATGGCCGTCCACAGCCGGGAGAGCCAGTCCTGCAGGCCCCACAGCCCCCAGCACCTGCCCAAAGACCTCAGTTTCCTCCTTAGCCCTCAGCCTTCCCTGGGTCTGTTCCCCATCATTACTTCCAACCGTCATTCCCCCAGGGTCATGTGCTTGCCAGGGACCACAGAGGGCTGTCAGGCTTCTAGTTGTCCCCTCCCCCTTGATTGTTCCTGGGCACTGTTGACTTTGCAGGAACAGCTGGAAGCCCATTAGGGGGAGCGGGTGCCCTGGGCCGGGCAACTGGTGGGGCAGGTTTCTCAGCTGAAACTTCAACACAGGTAAAAGGCAAACAAATAAACAAGAGGCCAAGGGCACCTCTGCCCCTGGGCATGCAAGCTAGAGACAGGCAGTGAGAGGACAGTAGCCAGCTGAGCCCTCAGACCCTGGGGACTTAAACACGTTAAAGCTCTCTTTCCGCTAAGTCAACTGACCCCTCACTCCTTCTGGGGTGAGGGGGAAGTTCTGGGCTCTGTAAATTCCACTGTGAATATATGGTTCCCAGGGCAATGGGTTCCTAGGGGTTAATAAGGACTAAGAGTTGTCTCAGAGGGAGCCCCAAAAGTGAGCCTGGCACTGGGCTGATGTTTCCTGCAAGCATCACGAAAATCCCACCAGGTAAGTAGGTGAATATTTTTATCACCCTTGTTTTCTAGCTGAGAAAATAGAGGCCCAGAGAGGTTAAGTAATCTGCCCAAGGGCACACAGCTAGAAAGTTGCTGAGCTGGAATCCTACTGCTTTCTGTCCCCTACTCACACAGCCGCTGCTCTCAGATATCTCGGCCACCATCGCCTGTTGCCTGGACTGCTGCAGGGCCCAAGCAATGGTCTCCTGCCTCCACCCACACCTGGCTTCTTATAGTGAATTTTCCACACATTGGCCACAGTGGGCCTGTTAAAGTATGAGTCAGATCATATCTCTCATCTGCCCACCAGAAGCATGGCTCTCCTATGACTGCCAAGGCCCCAGGCTCCCCTGCTACGTCCCTGAACTCAGACCCACCACACACCCCCTCATCCCACTCCAGCCTCACTGGCCTCAGCCTTATTTCTTCACCCCACCAAACATACACCTGCCCCAGGGCCTTTATACCTACTACTCCTGCTGCCTAAAATGCTCTTCTCCACAGGACTCATTCCAACAGGTTTCTACTCAAACATCACTTTTTCGAGATGCTTTACCTGCCCTTCCTGCATAAAATAGCCTACCATCTCCTCTCTATTCCTCCCCTCCACCCCCCTCAGCCCTGCTTTCTATTTCTTCAGAGCCATTCTGGCTACTGACATGTGTATACACACTATTATCTGGTTTTATTTTTTAACTATCTCTAACCTACCAGAATGTAAGCTCTATGAAGGAAGGGGGTTTAGCTCATTTTGTTCGTTTTTGTACCCCAGAGCATAGACTGGTGCCTGGCAGATAGTAGGTGCTTAGTAAATGTTGTCAAACTAATTAATTAAATAAAGCAATTCTAGAGCTGGAGTTCTTAATGTACTCTGCTGTTTCTCCCGCTGTGTTCTCTAAACCTCAGATTCTATGGTGCGGGATATGTCAGCCTTCTCCTGCAGATTAGGGGTCCCTCAGGCTGAGGACCAACTGGACTTCTTGATTACTCCACCACCTACCCCCATCCATCCACATGCAACACCCCTCCCCCAGAGGAATCCGTTCTAGCCGTTCTGGGTGATTACTCAGCCACAACCAGCCAAGCCCTATCTGTGAGGTGCTGCTTTGGGCACCGGCTCAGACCCTGGTAAGCAACATTGCTCGACAAAGCTGGTACTGTCTCGTCCTCATGGATTGCGGCCCACTGACCCAAACTGGACGGTCAGATCAGCAGACTTCTGGCTAGCCCTCAGCTGGGGCAGGCCTTCCAGGTTCACTCCTGCCAGCACTCCCACGTGGCATCGCGGCCCCCATCCCCATCCCCTGCTCTTGACTACAGGGAGTCTCCATCCTCCATGGCTCCTCCCAGGGGGACAGGCCTCCTTTCCGCTCAGCTTCTCCCCCAACCAGCAAGGTACTCGGACCCTCAAGACACTGGTTTCCCCTTCTGTGAAACAGGAAGCCCGGGGCAAGTTTTTTCCTTCCCTTTAAGCAAGCCTAGATTTGTAGAAAGTTTCCCTCAAGGAGTTCTATCCCCAGTTTACAAAGGGATTCACTGCAGAGCTCTTAAACTAGCCAATGACCTCATTCTTAGAACATAGGATGCAATTTACAAAATAAAATTCTGATAGAGGGCTCAACCACACCCACTCCTGCTCTCCCGGATGGGTCCCTGGGAGATGGTGGGGAGAAGGCCAGTGCATTAATAGAAAAAACTTTGGCAGTTTCTTTGTGTGAAACTGAAATGACCTGGTCCCTCTCGAGCCACCGGTCTGTGACTTGGGGCTGTGGGGTTCAGTCTGGGTCCAGCAGGCTTTTGACATGGCTAGGTGCCCCGAGGGCTGGGATACTCAGGAGTGAGAGGGCTAGGTGGGGGCCTAGACGGGTTCTTCTCCTGGACTTTGGCAAAAAGTTTCCTCTGGTAACCGTGGCTGCTCTCCCAGCAATCCCAGGACAGGCAGATGCAAGGCCTCCAGACCAGGAAAAGGAAAGAAGGCCTCTTGGTGTAAGGTCTGACGTTTGGGAGGTGAGTCTCGGTTTCTCCATCTAGCAAGCATTTATAGAGCACCCCTTGTACCAAGGAGGATGCAGGAGCTGGGAGAGAAGCACAGACCTGGTCCCGCCCCAGTGGAGCCCACAGTCTGTGGAAGAGGCGGATGGGAGGCCTTGGTATAGGGCTGGCCCTTGGTGAGGCCATGGAAGGGACACAGGGCCTCAAAGCCCTTTTACAGACCTTGGTATTGCCCCCACCTCCAGAGGTGGTTTTGTAATAGAAACAAACCCAGACCTAGCTCTACAAGCTCCAGACTGATGGTCCTACCACTCCTTAAAGTTGGTCTTCTGTAGCCTTCCTTCCCCCTTGCCTCGATGCTTGCTTAGACTTGAACTTGTGTTCTTAGGAAAGGCAATACATTTTCTCTAGGACTTCCATTTTCTCTCCTGGATCCTTTGTTCCAACAGCAGGGATCTGCAAGAAGCTGAGTGGGACTTAGAGGTTCCTAGTGTGGTGAGGAAAAAGAGCCGCTCTAGAAAAGCAATACAGAGAAGTGGTTTAGGGCAAAGACTCTGATGCCAGACCAAGCAGGTGCAGAAGTGTATCACCTTGCTGTACCTCAGTTTCCTCTTCTGTAACATGGAGTGATAATAGTGCCAATCTCTTAGGGGAGGGAGGAAAGAGGAGTCATATGTGAGCACGTAATGTCCACCAGACACTGCTAGGTCCTTTCTGGAGTTTGTTTCATATAGTCTCCACAGTGACACAGGGAGGTGATAGAATTATCACCTCCTTCACCTTCAAAGGCGAAGGAACCCGGGTTCAGAGAGGTAAGAGACTGAGTAGGTCATAAATCAAACCCACTTAGCATTTCTCACACCATGTTTAGTTCTGTTTCATGTCTGTCTCCCCCTCCCGAGGCTGGTAGCATTTAGGAATTGTTAACCCAGCCTGGTGACATAGGCAGTTTGCTGAGAGAGAGGACGTAGTCTGGTCATCACTCATCAGGAAGATTTTTGCTCCCGAAAAGGTTGGGGTGCGGGGCGCCTGGGGGGCCCAGTTGGCTAAGCCTCTGCCTTTGGCTCTGGTCATGATCTCAGGGTCCTGGGATTGAGTCCCGCATCCGGCTCCTGGCTCAGAGGGGAGCCTGCTTCTCCTTCTCCCTCTGCTGCTCCCCCTGCTTGTTCTCACTCTCTCTCACATAAATAAATAAAACCTTTTTTTTTTTTTTTTAAAGGTTAGGAACTCTCATTTCCCACTTCTTCGGACCCCTCAGAGCCTACCCAGCAAAAGGCCAAGTACTTGTCATGTACTCAGATGCTTTTACTTACTGAGGGGACGAATGAAGGAACAAAGGAAGGAACCAACAAGGCAAGCGCTGAGGGAGAGACAGATTGAAGCAATAAGTGAATCTGAAGGAAATGGGATCCTGCTCTTGATTCTCTTTCTTACACTGGAGGAAAACCAACAGCCAGGGAAGTAGGCCCCTCACTGCAGGAGGGCTGCCTGTGGAGGGTAAGAGTGAGCTCTGTTTTTGTTTGCCTTCCACCAGTGGGGAGCAAGCCCAGGACAGACTCCTCACCCCCTAAGAAAGCCTCACCCCCTGGGGCCCACTCCTCCACGCCTGGCCCCTCTCAGAGGAGGCCTCTCTCTGCATCACTGGAGCAGGCTGAGGGCGCCTTTCCCTTGGGTGCCTGCCCTCAGGCCTGGGAGGGCTGGGGGAAGGGCTGACAGAGGAGGAGGCCTGGGAAGATTTTTTGGGGCCTTTCTGGCCTCTTCCCCCCTTGCCCTCTGAGGGCCAGTGGGCGCCTGGCTCAGGGTAAGTGTTCAATAGACGGCCGAGAATGGCAGGGAGCTCCGCTCACCTTTCAGCCACAATGGGCTCTAAGGGGCCCCAAGTACCAGGGCCATGGAACGAGCTCCCTCCCTCTGCCCTCACAGTCTGCCAGCTGCTTTGGACCCTAGAAGTCAGTGGTCCCCACCCGCATGGGCTTTCCCCAGGCCCTGAGCCCATGCCTATAAACACCCTCCCTGGGAGTCACTCCCCCCCCCAGTACTGGAAGCTCTGGCTTTCCCATCAAAGGCCCCAAGGGGAAAATGACCAGTGGGTTAGGGAGTAGAGGCCAGAGCCTCGGTCACTCTGCCTGTGGCTGGCGTCCTGTGGGGTGCCGGCTGGCAAAGGGCAACTCCCTCTTCCCCACACAGAGCTGGCAGGACAGCGGGTTCATCCTCCTTCAGCCACAGCCTGCAAAAAGCTTGTTCCCCTGGAGCCTCGGGCCACTGGCCAGTCCACTGGGGACATCCCTCAGGGAACGGAGGGGCGGGAGGGGCAGGGCGGGCACCCAGGCTGGCGCACTGTGGCCGGCCTCCCTGCTCGGAGGACCGGTGGTTTGCACGTCTGGCTCCCTGTGGCCCAGACAGCCCC